>NC_133324.1:218227739-218538334 GCF_042186555.1 Aquarana catesbeiana
GTCTTTTTTCAACCTCACCTACTATGTAACTATGTAACTATGTAACTATGATCTTCTGGCTGTGAACAGAGGGGGCTGTGTGTCATTCCCTGCATGCTCCTGCTTCTTCCTCTCCATTCCCCTGGCAGCAGCAGCTTTGAGGCAGTCAGAGACCAGGGGAATCATGTTGCAAGCGCGCAAATGACACTGGGATATGTAGTCTTCAAGGAGCACAGTTCAATGCAGGGAATGTGAGCTTGGGCTTCAACTCCCAGGGATCCATGCACAAGAAGGAGGAGAGAACAAGTCTTTTCCTGGGCAATTTTTCAGAGATCTGGGCAGTTTATTGCTGACCTTCTGCCTGTGGGGTTCACACTCACACTAGAGAGCATGAAGACTGAGTCACAGTTAATGCCTGTGTGCACCTTATGTAGCTGGGCAGACATTGAATCTGTGTGTGCCTATGCCAGGGAGAGAGCTGGGGAGACCTGTTATCGTGTATGCCCACATCAGAGAGAACCTGATCGTGAGGACTGAGCTTTCTGGCACAGCTGACTGCTAAGCACATTGGAACAGGTCCGTTGTATACCAGGAGTGGTGAGCGGAACTACCAAGCTTAATTCCTTACTGCCAACAGTTAACCCCTAGGGAAACTGCTTCTTACTTAACAGCCCATCAGCCATCCATTGTGAACAGTCTCAAAGGGACAGATTCATGTGCACCCACCTTACAGACAGGCCCCAATGATAGTTGGCTTAGTACTGCTAAATTGGTGGCAGTTACTGTATAGCCATCTCCAGGGGTACCCCCTGTGAAGAACACATACAACCACCCACTACTAAGGCTGTATGCATGCACTCGAGGACATCTCTTACGGTTAGTTAATGTTGTTTTATCGCCCCAAGGAATGCTTTGATGTTGACCCACTGACAAATTATTATAGTGGTTGCCAGAGTTTTCCAGAGGAATTTACTTGCATATACAGGTATAGGACATTTTACAGCCTGTTCGGGCAAATGTATCTTGCATTTTTGGCTGACTTGTTCTTGTTTAGATGTATCTAGAGCCATAAATGTTTTACAATTTTGGATACAGTGGTGAAGGCTTAAAACCTCTGTCAGGTGTTTATTACTCTTGGTGTCCTGAAGAAGGGTCAATTTTTCAAATTTGTCCTGGTGACCATTGTCAATGGAAGGTAAAGTGATAAAAAAATGTAAGTTGTCACCAGAACATGATAGGAGAGGAGATCTTTTAATAGGGAGATTTTATCCAGTGACATCTGTCTAAAAGGGTATTTTCTTCACCTTGGAGGGATGTCCTCACTTGTCACTGTATCTAGGCACTGGAAATGAAGTAAAATTTCCCACAGGGGATACAGATGGCAAAAAAAAAAAAAATCTAACAGAGATTTTAACATTACTCTACTCATGGCTTTAGACGCGTTTTTGACACTGCTTTTCTCCTGCCTGAAGAAAGGCATTCAGGAGATCTGGCCATACACTCAGTGTCCATGAGGCTTGCCTCAAGAGTCTTTCTAATGTCCCCCCCCCCTCCTTCACCACCATGCCCCATACCAGCTGTGTGAGCTGCTATGGCTATTGTCACATTACTGTTTGCACTGACTCCACAAAAAACTGAAGTTTCTGCAACATAACAGAAATGAAGGACGTTTTAACACGTGTAAACTCCAGTGTACATGTAGCAGGATGTTTTTTTGCCTTCTGGAATTTGGTCCTCCAGGCCACCTGTCTTGTCTTTATAATTGTTCTTATTTGTATTTCTTTAGATTTATCACTTCCATAAACCCATCTCTTTTTTATACCTCTTTCCATTCTGAATTCTTTCCTTTCAAACTGACATTTGAGAATGCTAATTAATACTGACTGCTGTCATAAAAGAATTTGAAGCATCTTAATCTAAGCAAAGCTGCTTGTGGAGTCACTATAATACTTGTTTGATTGTGAAGGTTTTTTTTTTTTTTCATCTTTTTGCTGTTAGCTATTAGATGAGAATATGAAACCCCTTCCATTGTTGTTTCCAATCTATTCGTTTCTAAGCTTCACCACAAGAAAAGAAACAAATCTCTCTAGTGTGTGCTTATGATGATTAGTTTAGTTATATGACCTTTTGACAGGCCACATATTTATTTATTTATTTATTTATTTCAGGTACTTATATAGCGCTGTCAATTTACGCAGCGCTTTACATATACATTGTACATTCACATCAGTCCCTACCCTCAAGGAGCTTACAATCTAAGGTCCCTAACTCACATTCATACATACTAGGGACAATTTAGACAGAATCCAATTAACCTACCAGCATGTCTTTGGAGTGTGGGAGGAAACCGGAGTACACGGAGGAAACCCACGCAGGCACAGATATATATAATACAGGTCCTAACATTGATCCATGTGACATTTGTGCAGGGTTTTTTTACTTCTTTTTTTTTTGTTTTTTTCTGACACCCCATTGAAGGAATTTCTTGTTACCTTTATTAAATTCTATTATGTTATAACAGTATAACAGGGAACTATTCACAAGGGGAGGCTCCAGTAAGCTCAAAAGTCACCGGGAATGACAATTGCTAATATGTTACGTGCTCCTATTTTATTCTTTATATATGAACCCTGAAAGACTTTAAAAACCATGCTTTTGCTGGATTCATTTGGGTAAATGAATAGTTAAAAAAGTAGACATATTTTGAAAAAAACACAATATTTTGTAGTTTTTGCTATAATAAATATCCCAAATTTAAAAAAACAAAACACATTTTTTCCTCAGTTTAGGCCGATATGTATTCTTCTACATATTTTTGGTAAACAAAAATCGCAGTAAGCGTATATTGATTGGTTTGTGCAAAAGTTCTAGCGTCTACAAAATAGGGGATAGATTTAATTGTATGTAAATTGGATGTCATTTTTATTATTATTTTTTTTTTTTACTAGTAAGCGAGCTGCGATTTTTAACAGGACTGTGACATTGCGGCAGACAGATCAGGCTCTTTTGACACTATTTTGGGACCATTGACATTTATACAGCAGTTGATTACTGTATAAATGTCACTGGCAGGGAAGCTGTTAACATTAGGGGTCGACCGCCAGGTGCCCAGCGGTCATCGCGCCCACCTGGCACGCGTATCGGCTTCAGGATACCACATCGCACGCATGTGCATGCCTGTTGTGACATCTAAAAGAAGCAA
The DNA here is from genome assembly GCF_042186555.1 of Aquarana catesbeiana. Classification (NCBI taxonomy): domain Eukaryota; kingdom Metazoa; phylum Chordata; class Amphibia; order Anura; family Ranidae; genus Aquarana; species Aquarana catesbeiana. The sequence continues at coordinate 218,230,921 of NC_133324.1, forward strand.
CGTACAGCTATGACGATTTGCACAGCCATGCCAACCTGTCCCAGTATAACTGCTGCGGCTGGTCGGCTAGCGGTTAAAGAATGGTTGGCAAACATAATTCTGACTTGGTGGGTAAGCCATTTTTTGCCCAAAAGAGCTTCCACTGAGTTGCTTCAAAGGGGGTTATTTAGGGGTTATTTAGGATAGTATATGTAGCACCCTCTAGTGTTCTACTAGTGTTACTGTAGACAAATGTAAGTTTATGACTCATGGTAAGTTATGTGAGTTTGAAATTAGGTCGAGTTACTGATGGTCAGGCTGGATGGCTTCACAGAGGCAAGTTTCTGGTACCTCTCCCTGGATCTAGAACTTGTGGAAGCTTCTGGAAGTTAGTGGGCAGAGGCCAGGAAATCCTGATCTGCGTACTTGGGGGAATCTGGCCAATCCCTAGGCAGAATGTCCAAGCAGGGTGGCTAGGCCAGCCCTTTAATATGGTGGAGCCATGCTAGCAGGGGAGTCAGGTGGAAGATGGAGGGGTCCCCTAAGTCTAGAGGGGGCTTTGTCTCTAGGCTGGGCTCGTGCTGGCTGGTAAGAATCCTTTCAGCATCCAGTTTGAGAAGGAATCTTACCTGAGAGCAGCAGGGAGCAAAGAGAACAGAGTGAGTACATCAGCACACCCAGGAATACACAAAATGAGAGACTGCCACATGTAGCAAGCTTTCAAAGACAGCACTGTGCTTAACCCCTTTGCCCCTTGTCCTGGGAGATTTTCGGAGCAGTCAGGTGGGCTGGTAGACAAGTAGCTAGGAGGACTGGTAGTACTTGCAGGCAGTGGAGCTGGAAGCAGTTATACAGAGGTGAGGAGATACCCCTGCATGCAGTTTTACAACATTTTGAGCTATTTTCTAAACTGGCTAATAGTGCCTAGTCTGCAAGGGACTTTTGCCACTGATCCTTAAAGACTGATTATGTCCAGGAAGGAGAACAGTCCAGGAACTTTTCTCTGTACATAGGAAGGAAGTCCCCAGTTTCCAGTTTCAGTTTCACAGAAACACACTACAGTCCATTTAACATGGTTTCCTATGGGTCACGTTCCCATCTGTGCATTTTATGGAAAGGGCCAGAGACCAGCAGGTTGTGTTTTTTGTTCCATAGACTTTAATGGATCAAAAACATGTATTGAAAAACGCAAAATGCATCTGGAATTTGCATCAATTGCAACCTGCATAGGTGTGAACCAGGCTTAAATCACTGACAGGGATACTTAGCATGACATGTAAAAGGCAAGAGGGAACTTGGTACCAATGTATTAATAAATTATAATAGTTTTCTGTAGCTAATGGAGCTTTGTGAAGTGTTAGACAAAATGTCCTGCCAGTCATCTGGGGAAATAAAAGTCCCCAGCTCATGTTCAAAACGAGAAATGTATTTAGATGTCGGGGTAAGCAAAAGCATACAATTGATGGGTATATGGTGGAGATGATACCCAGGGCATGACTATCTGTATTGCAAATGTGTTTGGATGCGGTAAGCTGAAGAGGGGTGTTGGTGTGCCCCAGTTAAGAAGATATGTAATGTTTTTCTTGTACATACCAAAACATTTCCATAGATGGGACAGTATCTTAGTTTTTAAGAGAATGAAATGGCACAAGGTCCAAGGAACTTAAAGTGGTGTTCCGGCCGAAATTATACTTTTTAAATAAAAATACCCCTATAATATACAAGCTTAATGTATTCTAGTAAAGTTAGTCTGTAAACTAAGGTCTGTTTTGTTAGTTTATAGCAGTAGTTTGTTATTTTATAAACTTACAGCAGGCCGTGGCCATCTTAAGTGTGGGCATCTGAAGCCAGACTGTATTTCTTCCTGGATCTCATCCTTGCAGATCTCGCACATGCTCAGTGCAGCACAAGCAGTGTAATAGGTTTCAGGTCAGGTTTCCATAGCAAAAGCAATTTCAGAGGAAGTTGTCGCCCCTTCCCAGAAGGCATTGCAAACAGGAAATGATGCGATGGGCCGCGGCCAGGGAGGAGGAAGTGAACAATGAATACAGCAGATATACAGTAGGTGCTGAGAAAAAAAATTTAAAAATATACAATTTGTTTACAGTGCACAGTTTAATGAGGGATGCTGAAGAGTTGTAAAAGTGGGTGGAAATCCACTTTAACCACTTAAGGACCGCGTTGCGCCGATACGTCGCCAGAATGGCACGGCTGGACATATCAATGTACGGGTACGTCGCCCTTAAGACACAGCATTGTGGGCACACGCACGCCCGCCAGGAGCTCCATGTGTGTGACCGCGGATCCCGTGGACTCGATGTCTGCTGGAAGTCCCGCGATCGTTTCTCAGGAAAGGAAGAATGGGAAAATGCTGGTGTAAACAAGCATTTCCCAGTTCTGCCTAGTGACAGGACACTGATCACAGCTCCCTGTGATCGGGAGCAGTGATCAGTGTCATGTCACACGTAGCCCATCTCCCCCACAGTTAGAACACATCCCTAGGACACACTTAACCTCTTCAGTGCCCCCTACTGGTTAACCCCTTCACTGCCAGTGTGATTTTTACAGTAATCGGTGCAATGTATAGCACTGATCGCTGTATAAATGACAATGGTCCCAAAATGGCGTCAAAAGTATCCGATGTGTCTGCCATAATGTCAAAGTCACGATAAAAATTTCTGATCGCCGCCATTATGAGTAAAAAAAAAAATAATTAATAAAAATGCCATAAAACTATCCCCTATTTTGTAGACGCTATAACTTTTGTGCAAACCAATCAATAAATGCTTTTTGCTATTTTTTTTTACCAAAAATATGTAGAAGAATACGTATCGGCCTAAACTGAGGAAAAAAATGTTTTTTTATATATTTTTTGGGGATATTTATTATAGCAAAAAGTAAAAAATATTGCTTTTTTTCCAAAATTGTCGCTCTTTTTTTGTTTATAGCGCAAAAAATAAAAACTGCATAGGTGATCAAATACCACCAAAAGAAAACTCTATATGTGGGGGAAAAAGGACGTCAACTTTGTTTGGGAGCCACGTTGTACAACTGCGCAATTGTCAGTTAAAGCGACGCAGTGCCAAATCGCAAAAAGTGCTCTGGTCTTGGGGCAGCCAAATGGTCTGGGGCTGAAGTGGTTAAGGTGTCATATAAATGTGTCAGATTGGAGTGCAACCACCGCACAAAACTTTTGGCGGTAATTCCAGCCTTTCCTAGAAAAGTAGAAAGAGGCAGGTGTGGAGATAACAATTTACTTTTAAGAGAATAGGAAGTAAAATGGTTAGGGAGATGGTTGAAATACGTGGAGGGAATCCTTAACAATTGGGAGATATTAAATAGGACTCAAGGATTGCCCATAGGAATACTTTGAGAAATCTGCACCGCTTGGCAAGAAACAGAAACATGGGGAACTCCGAAACCCCCTGTAGCGGGTATTGCAGCCAAAGACTTACATTAACACAGATGGGCTGCATGTACATTAACACAGATGTCTGCATGGGCTTTTTCACCCCCCCTCCTTCTTCCTGTTTTCACTGACTGAGTCAATGTAATGTGAGCTGTCACACACAGAGCCATGCATTCAGCAGCCTCTCTTGTGCCCCTATTGGCCAGAAAAAGAAAAAGAATTAAATGCACAGTTACAACAGCCAGTGGGAGAGATTGCACTGAACTGCAGGGAGAGCTGCAATGGATTATGGGATGTGCAGTCCCCTCACAAAACGACCACATAGACTGGTATACAGGGAGAAACTACAAATCCCAGAGGGGTTTTCAAAACAGAGGGCTGGCTAAAGAATCCATTTTGTGTTCTGAGGAGATTCTCAGTCAATGAGGGAGTGAGAGAGACACAGATGTGATCTGAGGGGCTGCAGTTACCCATGAAGGGGATCCATCCAGCCACAGTTCCAGAGGTCGGTGTGTTGATCCTGCCACAGCTCCAGAAGTTGGTGTGCTGATCCTGCCACAGTTCCAGGAATTGAATGGCGACAGACATCCAGCCTGAGGGGCTATATCTCCAGGTGTTCCTGAGGGCGTGGGTATATCCGGTAACAAGGTGGCCTTTCGGGGAACTGGTCACTTGATCCTTTGGTTGCAGGATGGGGAAGCGGGAGTTTGCCCATCTTTAAAGACACGGTAGTCATGCAATGCAGTGATGTGCGGGCAGTGTGTGCTGAAAAAAAAGTACTGCATGCAGTACTTTTTTTCTGTACAGGGCAGTGTGAGGCAAGCCACTGCTTTGCACTGTGTGGCCAGCAATTAAACGTATGAGATGTCTGTGTGACATCTATATAAAGTCTGTTGAAAAAATAAAAAAAGGAAACAGTGTGATGCATTGATCTGCACTGATCTCTGCCAGACCACGCCTCACCAGAACATACCCTAACTGCAAATGTAATAAATGACAAAGTACAGCAAACCATTGGTGATCAGCCCTTTCACACCTACTGTCGTGCCTTGTTCACAGTAGGAGTTCAAGTATTCTTGTATTATTTGTATTCTACTGCCCTGCACGTCAGCCGGTTTGTGTTGTTTCAGGAAGTTGTAGAGGTTGGTATAATAATCATGAAATTGGCGGGCAATTAATTCATCAGTTATATCTAATGTCCCATCCTTATTCTTTATACATAGAATGTTGTTCTTGTTCCAGGGGCCTTTCAGGGCCCTAACCAGAAATTTGCCTGTTTTGTCCCCATATTCATAGTAAATTTTCTTCCTAAGGAATAGGAAGCGTTTAGTGGTGACATCAAGTGTCTGCTGCAGTGTTTTCCTAGTCTCCAGCAAGTCGTTTGCGGTTCGTGTTGTCAAAGATTGTTTGTGTTGGGCTTCTAGCTTCAGGATTTTGTCAGTCAATTTGGTGATTTATTTTTCCCTCTCCTTCTTACGTTGAGCTCCCATCTTGATCAACTCCCCTCTAATAGAGCAGAGCACTTATGAGCCTCCCAGACCATCTGAGGGTCAATTTCAGGGGATACATTGTGCTTAAAAAACTTATTTAAGAGCAATGTCACTTTTGGAAGCAGCACAAGGGTCAGTTAATAATGAGGAGTTTAATCGCCAAGTGGGGGGTTTAGGGGTGGGAACTGCAAGGTTCAATGTTAGAGAGATAGGGATATGGTCAGATATGGATTGGATTCCCATATTTGCTTCAGAGACTACACGTAAGTCTCTGCGGGATATGAATAAGTACGGTAATCAATCCTGGAATATCGGGCATGTGGGACAGAATAAAAGGTAAAGTCTCTGGCCTCTGGGTGGAGGTAATGCCACGAGTCTATTAAATGTAGAGAATTCAGCAGTGATTTAAGACTTTTCAGAATCCTGTATGTTATGTATGTTTTACCTGATGAGGTATCTGTCAAGGGGTTTAAGGGAAGATTGAAATCCCCTCCCAAGATAAGGCATCCCGAGCTGAAGCTTTCGAGTTCCTTCACTAAAAATTGACAAAAGGTTAAATGAGAAGTGTTGGGGAAGTACACATTAGCTAGTGTGATGGGGATACCACTATATTTCCCCTTAGGAAGAGATATCTCCCTTCTGGGTCTGTTAATCTGTCAGTCAGTTCAAAGGAGGCTTCCCTGCTAACCAGGATTGAAACCCCCTTTGATTTGGCTAGGTCATTAGTAGCATGATAAGCTTCAGTAAAATAGTGGTCAGTGAGCTTGGATACCTTATGGGTCTTGAAGTGCGTTTCCTGCAAAAAGGCAAAGTGTGGCCTACCTTTCTTGAGTTCCCGTATAAGGCCCGAACGTTTCTCAGGGGTATTCAGTCCCTTTACATTATGAGAAATCACTGTGGGACTGCGTCCCAAAGAGGAGTACATCATGGGGCAGAGAGATTCAGAGAGCCTCGACTTGTAACAACACTTGTAAGAGACCGTGAGAATGAGTAAATATGACGTTGTCATATACTTATTAAAGGTAGAAATAACCTCTACAAATAGGTAAGAGAGTATATAGAAACAGTATGAAGTAAGATAGGAAATAATGAGTTATAGATTTAACACCTTTTAGATAGGTACATTATCAACAGGGTTGTGAACAAGTGTCACATCAAGAGGCACTTTGTGGGGTGAAGGGAGGCACCGGCTGTTATTAACAGCACCGAGCAAGTAACCTGTCACACTGTAAAGGGTGACAAACTATGTAGGCAGAGATTAGAGGTTCGTAGCCTCAATAGGTAACAAATAAAAAGGGGCTAAAGGAGTACGTCTGTACTTTGGTGCACAAGACATGAGAACTACCATGAATAGTTAATGAGAGGTAGGAGGGGGAGTAATCAACCCTACCCTTATCCTTGAGTGTGGTCATAGATTATACTTTAACCTAGCACAACAGTTGGAGGTGCAAACCATAAAGAGAAAATAAAAAACAGAGCAAAAATAAAACTTTGTCAGAAACGGATAAACGAAAGGAAGCTTCTAGGCATATAGCCCTGCACAAATAATAATATCAAATATATAAAGGCATGTAAAAATGTAAACATATAGACATATAAACGTATGAACGTGGTTGGTCTAGAGGCCAAAACCCTAGCTATTGATAGGTGTATAGCGACTATAGGTTGTAATAAACTGAAAGTCCTCTGCAGTTGCATGCATAGTATATACAGTGGGGACGGAAAGTATTCAGACCCCCTTAAATTTTTCACTCTTTCTTTAGCCATTTGCTAAAATCATTTAAGTTCATTTTTTTCCTGATTAATGTACACACAGCACCCCATATTGACAGAAAAACACAGAATTGTTGACATTTTTGCAGATTTATTAAAAAAGAAAAACTGAAATATCACATGGTCCTAAGTATTCAGACCCTTTGCTCAGTATTTATTAGAAGCACCCTTTTGATCTAATACAGCTATGAGTCTTTTTGGAAAAAATGCAACAAGTTTTTCACACCTGGATTTGGGGATCCTTTGCCATTTCTTCTTGCAGATCCTCTCCAGTTCTGTCAGGTTGGATGGTAAACGTTGGTGGACAGCCATTTTTAGGTCTCTCCAGAGATGCTCAATTGGGTTTAAGTCAGGGCTCTGGATGGGCCATTCAAGAACAGTCACGGATTTGTTGTGAAGCCACTCCTTCGTTATTTTAGCTGTGTGCTTAGGGTCATTGTCTTGTTGGAAGGTAAACCTTCGGCCCAGTCTGAGGTCCTGAGCACTCTGAAGGTTTTCGTCCAGGATATCCCTGAACTTGGCCGCATTCATCTTTCCCTCGATTGCAACCAGTCGTCCTGTCCCTGCAGCTGAAAAACACCCCCACAGCATGATGCTGCCACCACCATGCTTCACTGTTGGGACTGTATTGGACAGGTGATGAGCAGTGCCTGGTTTTCTCCACACATACCGCTTAGAATTTAGGCCAGAAAGTTCTATCTTGGTCTCATCAGACCAAGAATCTTATTTCTCACCATCTTGGAGTCCTTCAGGTGTTTTTTTAGCAAACTCCATGCGGGCTTTCATGTGTCTTGCACTGAGGAGAGGCGTCCGTCTGGCCACTCTGCCATAAGGCCCTGACTGGTGGAGGGTTGCAGTGATGGTTGACTTTCTACAACTTTCTCCCATCTCCCGACTGCATCTCTGGAGCTCAGCCACAGTGATCTTTGGGTTCTTCTTTACCTCTCTCACCAATGCTCTTCTCCCCCGATAGCTCAGTTTGGCCGGACGGAAGGGTTCTGGTCGTCCCAAACGTCTTCCATTTAAGGATTATGGAGGCCACTGTGCTCTTAGGAACCTTAAGTGCAGCAGAAATTTTTTGGTAACCTTGGCCAGATCTGTGCCTTGTCACAATTCTGTCTCTGAGCTCTTCAGGCAGTTTCTTTGACCTCATGATTCTCATTTGCTCTGACATGCACTGTGAGCTGTAAGGTCTTATATAGACAGGTGTGTGGCTTTCCTAATCAAGTCCAATCAGTATAATCAAACACAGCTGGACTCAAATGAAGGTGTAGAATCATCTCAAGGATAATCAGAATAAATGGACAGCACCTGAGTTACATATATGAGTGTCACAGCAAAGGGTCTGAATACTTAGGACCATGTGATATTTCAGTTTTTCTTTTTTAAAAAATCTGCAAAACTGTCAACAATTCTGTGTTTTTCTGTCAATATGGGGTGCTGTGTGTACATTAATGAGGAAAAAAAATGGCTGCAATATAACAAAGAGTGAAAAATTTAAGGGGGTCTGAATACTTTCAGTCCCCACTGTAGATGCCCGTGTTGCCTGCCAGTCAGCTCAATACTGTAACATGGATTGTAGGAGTTCCTGAATGCCCTAAAAACAGACAGGTGTCTGAACATAACCTGTGATAGTAAGTGAGAGGCCAGGGGTATCTGGGTGTTAGGAAGCCATGTTGTGTAGTGTTCACATAAGGGCTGCGTGGTCCTCACACTACTAAGCTGAGCTAGTAAAGTCACATGACAGACAGATCCGGGATTTCAAACATATGGATAATGTCAAACTTTACAACCAACAGTTGACTAAATCAAAGTAGATTGCACTTCTGTCCAACTGGAGAGAGAGAGCGGCTCAGAGTCAAAAAACAAAAGATGGCAAAAGGAAAAAGGAAAACAGAAAACACAAGGACCAGCACTTATGGCTGAGAACTACAGACCGGTCATTAGGTTTCTTCCAGGGCTTTGGAGGAGTGGGTCCTGTTGTTATTAGGAGTGCTGGCCTGACGACTTTGTTTCATCTTTTTAGCCTGGCGTTTCTCAGGAGACATGAACGGTGAACAAGGGGGGCTTCTTTCCAAGGGGGGAAGGAGGAATTCTTGGTACCAATCCGGGAGATCAACCTGGCCCAGTTGGAGGGAGTTGAAGAACTCTCGTAGATAATCAGGGGAGCGCAAGGGATGATGAGGGCCACACTTGGGTCACAAGTAGTGCAAATGGAAAGCGCAGATCTTTCTTGCTGAGTGTGTCTAAAAGGGGGCGCAGAGCCCTGCGATTTTTCAGAGTTATCTGAGACAAGTCGTGAAAGAGCATTATGATTTCCCCATTGAACACAATCTGATCATTCCGACGTGCTTTCTGCATGATATCTTCCTTCAGCACAAAGCTCTGCAGGCAGCAGATGATGTCATGTGGGGGCATGGTATCTGGGCCACAAGCTCTCAGGGCTCTCACAAACTCGATCTCGGTGTCTTCAGGTCTTTCCAGCAGACTATTGAATATCCTTTGTAAGGCCGGAATGATTTGTTCACTGTCCACTGATTCGGGGATCCCCCTGACCCTAATATTGTTCTGTCTCCCTCTATTGTCGAGGTCCTCTAAGTGTCTGTTCATTTCTATAAAATGGGTAGAGTGTGAAGTTGTCACTCTTTCAAGTCTGCTAATCGCTTTCTCTCCGTGCTTCCCAGCCGCCTCAGCAGAGGCCATCTTTCCAGTAAGCACGAGCAGTTTTTTTTTAAAATCTGTTATGGCTGCTGAAAAGGTGGACTTAATGTCTGCTGCAAAGATGGACATTTTAGCATAAGTAAAGGGGTGACTATAGCGTGAAAGTCCCCTACCGTTGTCCTCTGCAGCCGACTGGGAGTCCTCACTGAAATCCTCTTCAGTGTGTGTTGGCGCCATCTTGACTCTGGCCACGCTGCCCTGGGATAGAAACTGTTTTTTGAAGGTGTCAGAGATGTTCCTGCCTTTGTAAGCCGCCGCCGCCGAATGGTGGGATCGGGTGTGAGGTGTTTGGTAGTTCTGCCTGCTCATTATCAGGGGTGGAATGTGCAGAGAAACAGGCTAGAGGCTGCAATTCCTAGAGGCTGCAAAACTGAAAATGCACTAAGAAATGCAAAGGTGAGAACGAGGCCTAAAACCTGGAAGCTGATTTGGTTTCTATGCAGAAGTGAGCCTGATTTTGCACAACAGTTTTAGTAAATCAACCCCATAATCTCAAATTGTAACAACTGTTCAATAGTTTTGCCATTTCCTATTTTGAAAATTTCAACAAACCTACAATATGGTATCTACAAAAAGAGCTCAGTCTTTTGCTTAAAGTGGAGTTCTACCCAAAAATGGAACTTCCACTTTAAGAGCTAGTGACCCCCTGACATGCCACATTTGGCATGTCATTTTTTTTGGGGGGGGGGGGGTGCGGGTACCCTATTTTTTAGAGGCACCCAGCTCCCACTTCCTCCCCTAGTGCCGCAGTGCCGGAAGGAAGTTCACCTCTCTCCCCTCCCTCCCTGCAATCTTCTGGGATAAGTCCCAGAAGATTGCCCGGCCATTTACACAGCGCATCGCGGCTCACGACAGTTAGAATGTCGACACCTCAGAGAGGAGGGGGAGAGGAGTGAGGCTTCATCCTCCCACATTGCTGGACCGTGGGATAGGTGAGTGTCTGATTATTAAAAGTCAGCAGCTACACTTTTTGTAGCTGCTGACTTTTAAATGGGGGGAACTCCGCTTTAAGATAGAAAAGTTTAAAAAGTTCTACTTAATAGATCTACTACAGAAAGATAAATCCACATTGTAATCTAGGTTAATTGTTTTCCAACAAGCTTGTCTAATATGACTTATACGCAGCCCTTAAAATTATACTATAATATTTGGCTTTTGAATAAAACATGAATATGTGCTAAAAAAAGAGAGCAAACACCCATTGTGCATGCTTTACTTTGAATCAATGTAATAAAATCAGAAAGATGCGTATATATAGAAATAGAGGCCATGTATTACAAAAGTGGGACAAGATGTGGCTCAAGAGATGGCATTTTAGGCAAGAAGTATCTATCACGCTACAGAGTGTCTCCTCTGGCCTACATTAAGCTATTATTACAGAGTCTGTTATGATAATCTATAAACAGCATTACTATTAATATAGTGCACAGATTATTCTTATACACTGTTCAAACCGGAACAATAGAATGATCTGTCAACTAAAACATGAGTGGATACGATACACATTCATAATCAGAACTTCAAAAGACATTAAAATAGAATGAAAAATTAAATATAATAGTAGTATTATATTATTATATTATTATATATTATATATTATTATATAATAGTATTCCTGTTTTTATTATTGCTTTAGCCGAAATAAAGAGCAACTAGATCCCTCTATTTTCACACATATTCAAACCCTTTCTTTAACATCCACAAAGAGTGCAAGTTAAACATATTTGAACTTACTTAAAGTGTTTGTAAATACTTACCTGGTCTGTGCAACAGTTTTGCACAGAGCAGCCCAGATCCTCCACTTTTCGGGTCCCCCGCCGGTGCTCCTGGCCCCTCCCTTCTGCCAAGTGCCGACCCGACAGCTTGCAGCTTGCAATGGGGGCACCCGAGCAGGCTTGCTCCTGAGCTGTGGCTCTGGGTGTCCATTCACACACAGAGCCGCGGTTTGGCCCCGCCCCTCTCTCTCCTCTTTGGTTCACTGGCTGTGATTGACAGAGAACGTTTTTTTAACTTTATGTGTAGAATGAATGAAGATAAAAAACCTTCAGCCTTTACAAACACTTTAACCTTGTATAATGCAATGCTGTACCCAAATGAAATTTGCGTCCTTTTCTTCCCACAAATAGAGCTTTCTTTTGATGGTATTTGATCACCTCTGCGGTTTTTATTTTTTGCGCTATAAACGGAAAAAGACCGAACATTTTGAAAAAAAATGATACTTTCTACTTTTTGCTATAAAAAAAATCCAATAAACTCAATTTTAGTCATACATTTAGGCCAAAATGTATTCGGACACATGTCTTTGGTAAAAAAAATGTCAATAAGCGTATATTTATTGGTTTGCGCAAAAGTTATAGCGTCTACAAGCTAGGGTACATTTTCTGGAATTTACACAGCTTTTAGTTTATGACTGCCTATGTCATTTCTTGAGGTTCTAAAATGGCAGGGCAGTACAAAACCCCCCCAAATGACCCCATTTTGGAAAGTAGACACCCCAAGGAAATTGCTGAGAGGCATGTTGAGCTCATTGAATATTAATTTTTTTGTCCCAAGTGATTGAATAATGACAAAAAAAAATTACAAAAAGTTGTCACTAAATGATATATTGCTCACACAGGCCATGGGCATATGTGGAATTGCACCTCAAAATACATTTAGCTGCTTCTCCTAAGTACGGGGATACCACATGGGTGGGACTTTTTGGGAGCCTAGCCGCGTACGGGGCCCCGAAAACCAATCACCGCCTTCAGGATTTCTAAGGGCGTAAATTTTTGATTTCACTCCTCACTACCTATCACAGTTTTGAAGGCCATAAAATGCCAAGATGGCACAAAACCCCCCCAAATGACCCCATTTTGGAAAGTAGACACCCAAAGCTACTTGCTGAGAGGCATGTTGAGTCCACGAAATATTTTATATTTTGACACAAGTTGCGGGAAAGTGACAATTTTTTTTTTTTTTTTTTTGCACAAAGTTGTCACTAAATGATATATTGCTCACACAGGCCATGGGCATATGTGGAATTGCACCCCAAAATACATTTAGTTGCTTCTCCTGAGTATGGGGATACCACATGTGTGGGACTTTTTGGGAGCCTAGCCGCGTACGGGGCCTCGAAAACCAATCACCGCCTTCAGGATTTCTAAGGGTGTAAATTTTTGATTTCACTCTTAACTGCCTATCACAGTTTTGGAGGCCATAGAATGCCCAGGTGGCACAACCCCCGCCCCCAAATGACCCCATTTTGGAAAGTAGACACCCCAAGCTATTTGCTGAGAGGCATGGTGAGTATTTTGCAGCTCTCATTTGTTTTTGAAAATGAAGAAGGACAAGAAAAAACTTTTTTTTTTCTTTTTTCAATTTTCCTTGTCAAAAGAAGTTTATTGAGTATACAATGTTATAAAGATACATAAAGTAAGTTTACAAGGATCTATAAAGTAAGCTCATTGTTTTACAGTAGGGTTTATATAGGTAAATATCATGAAATTTCAAATATTAAACATTGGGTTCACGTAAACCTAAATTAAAGATATATATCATTTCCTTAGTTACTTTTGTAGGTATTTAAATGATTTATACCTACTATACATATTGTTTACAAGTAGAGTGTATATAGGTCAAATAAATTCTGATAATGAGCTTTAATCGTAAGGTGGAGAAAAGGAAAGAGAAAGAAGAAAAAGGGTTGAAAGGTAGAGGTATGGTCCACAAGGTTGTCCCGCTCGTCAGTTTATTATTCTTTTTAGTTCTCTTTGAAGCCTTAGAATGGGTGTCTCTGTAAGTCATTTAATCTGTTACCATGGCAACAGGACAGAGTCATTGAAGTTTGACAGGAACTGTTGTTTTATCCAAGGATGCCAACGTTTTTTAAATTTTGGAATTTGATTTTGATCGATGGCTACCATCTTAGCATGGGACATTGTATTATTCATTCTGTGAATTGTTTCTGCTAGTACCAATGTAGGAGATTTCCATGCCTTGGCCACTGTTTGTTTTGCAGACGTTATTAGTTGGATCATAAGTTTGAATTGAGAGAGTGTTAACCATTCCGGTTTTAGATTAAGTAAAGTTAAATATGGATCTGGTTGTATTATTTTTTTAAATATTTTAGATGCAATCACGAAGACTTCCTTCCAGAAGGTTTGGATTACTGGGCACGTCCACCATATGTGTAAATATGTGCCTATTTCTGGGCATCCTCGAAAACAAAGAGCTGAGGTATTAGGTGAATATTTTGCCACTCTAGCGGGTACAAGGTACCAGCGAGTTAGGACTTTATAATTTGTCTCCAGTGCTAAGATGTTGGGTGAAGATGACTTAGATGTGAGCCATATGTTAGACCAGTCCGTGTCTTCTAAAGTTCGTCCCAGGTCCTCCTCCCACCTCTGAACGTAAGAGGGTCTATTAAGATTTGGTACTCCATATAATTGATTATAAAGTGATGAAATAGTACCTTTAGCAAATGGATCTTTTGTACAGATTGATTCAAAAATGGATAATTGGGATAATGGTGTATCCCCCTTTAGGAATGGTGTATAGAAATTTTTGATTTGGAGATATCTAAATATCTCAGAGTTTGGTAGATCATATTTTTCTCTAAGCGATGGGAATGAAAGGAATGATTTAGATGCTATGAAGTCATTTAGTGTCTGAATGCCTGATGTTGTCCAAGCTTTAAAAGAATTTGGGTAGATCCATGCCGGATAAAAGGCCGGATTTCTGATAAAAGAAAGGAGAGGATTGTGTGGAGATTGTAACTGATATTTGGTTTTTAGTTTATCCCAGAGAGATAAGAAGTGTTTAGTTATGGGATTATGAATTTTAAAGCGGTCTTTAGGATCAAGCCATAATAAATTTGATATTAATAGAGGGTCATTTTCTGAAGCCTCTATAAATACCCATAATGGGATTTCCTGTTTTGCATGGTATTTGGACAGACTGGCCAAATGTGCCGCTCTGTAATAGTTAGTAAAATTAGGGTATCCCAGGCCTCCTTTATTTTTGGGAAGATGTAGTGTGTGTATAGGTATACGTGGTTTAGAAGAGCCCCATATAAACGAAGTTGCTCTTTTTTGTACTATTCTCAAAAAATAGGAAGGAATTGGAATAGGGAGGACTCTGAATAGATAAAGCAATTTGGGTAGAATAGTCATTTTGATTGCATTAATCTTCCCCATCCAGGATAAAGGAAGTTGCGACCATTGTTTTATTAGATTTGTGATCTGTCTTAATACAGGAGGATAATTGGTTGAGAATAAGTCAGAATGAGAGGCTGTTAAATGAATTCCAAGATATGGGATTGATTTTTCTGCCCATGTGAATGGGAGTGCAGCCCTAGCCGGGATCAATTCCATGTTTGTGAGTGAAATATTAAGCACTAGGCATTTCTTAGGATTAATCATAAGGCCGGATAGGGCTGCAAATCCATCAAGAGCTGGTATTAAGTTAGGACCAGAGACCTGTGGTGATGATAGAAAAAGTAATATATCGTCTGCAAATATACATAATTTGTGTGTAATACCTCCTACTTCAATGCCAGTTATAGTTTGGTTTGTTCTGATGTATTGGGCCATGGGTTCGAGTATAAGGGCAAATAATAAGGGAGATAATGGGCAACCCTGTCGGGTACCTCTTTCGATATTAAAGGCTTCAGATTTGTATCCAGCATATTTTATATAGGCTTTGGGTTTATTATATAATGCTTTGATCCATGTTAAAAAGTGGGGTCCAAAACCCCATTTTTGTAATGAATATTGCATATATTGCCAGGATACTGTGTCAAATGCCCTCTTAATATCGAGAGATAGAAAACATAAAGGGATTTTCCGTTTTTTAGCAATATGTGCCAATAACACTGCCCTGCGTATATTATCGCCTGCCTGTCTATTTGGCATGAAGCCTACTTGATCTCTATGTATTAATTTTCCTATAATGCTATTGAGGCGTTTTGCTATTATTTTTGCTAATAATTTAATATCGAGGTTTAACAGAGAGATAGGCCGATAATTCACACAGGAAGTATCATCAGAAAGGGGTTTTGGGATCATACAAACAATTGCCATTAGTGTTTCTTGCCGAAAAGAATGTCCATCTAGAAGTTTGTTAAAAGTTTCAGTGAGAATGGGAGAGAGTATTTCTGAGAATGTTTTATAGTATAAAGCCGAGTAGCCATCTGGGCCTGGTCTTTTGTTAAGTTTTAGGTCTTTTATGGCGTTAGCAACTTCATCTATAGTTATAGGCTCATCCAAACTGCTTTTTTGATTCTGAGATAACTCAGGTAAGGTTATTTTTGAGAAGAAGGATTCAGCCTCTGTAGGATTAAATTCATTGTTTGTCTTGTATAAAGTTGCGAGATGTGAGTGAAATTTATGGACTATTTTAACTGGATTACAAGTGTAAACATTTTATGATAATTTCAAACGTATTGGTTTGAAAGATTTGTTAGTTGAATTTAATGCCCGAGCCAAATATGTACCTGGTTTGTTTGTATTCATGTAGAAATTGTGTTTGGAGCGTTTGAGGGATTTATCAACTGACTCAGTGAGAAATAGATCGTATTCCAATCTAGATTTTTCCAGATGAGATTTTGTACTCTGAGATGGATTATCTTGAAATGATATGTAGGCTGCATTAAAATTGAGTTCTAGTTTTTTTGCTAGATTTTTGCGTTCCCGTTTAAATAGTGCCATTTGTCTTTGTATTGTACCACGCAAGACAGGCTTATGAGCTTCCCACAGTGTTATTGGGGAGATGTCTGTTGTATTATTGATTGATATGCATTCCTTTAAAGCTTGTTCAATGGCCATCTGATGTAGTGGGTGTTTGAGCATTATGTCCGGTAAGTACCACGTTGGGTCATGCGCTTTTGGTATGGCTGAGGCTATAGTAGTGAATACTGCATTATGATCAGACCACGGAATCGGAATTATATCTGATGCAATAATTTCTGGTATCATTCCTATTGTTAGAAAAATATGATCTATTCTGGTGAAGGTTTGATGAGGGTGCGAGAAATAAGTGAATTTCTTTTTCATTGGGTTACTTTCTCTCCATGAATCTACCAGATTGTATTTGGAAAGAAGTTGAGAAAAAGGTAATCTAGAGGTTATTTTGGATGGTGTAAAAGGTGATTTATCTAGAAATGGGAGGAGGACCTGGTTCGAATCCCCACACATTATCACTGTTCCTATTTTGTGTGTATTAATCACTTGTAATATATGTGAGAGGAATGGTGTAGGTTGTTTGTTAGGAGCGTAGTAGGAAATCACCGTGATTGCTGTATCCATTATATAACCCATGAGTATCAGGTATCTACCTTCTGGGTCTTTAATTTCTGATGATAAGGTGAATGGTGTGGATCGGTGAAATGCAATTAGAGTTCCCCTTTGCTTGGTACAGGCAGAAGCCGTGTAAATTTGTTGATAAAAAGGAGAAATATATTTTGGAGTAGAATCTTTGGTGAAGTGTGTTTCTTGGAGGCATACTATGTGAGCCTTCTTGTTATGGAAAGTACGGAAGGCTTTGGTCCTTTTTTGAGGGACATTTATTCCCTGAACATTCAGGGAAAGTATATTCAGTGGTGCGATGGCAATAGATCAAATAGTTTTGACTTACTTTTTGTTATGCAGAGCTGACTGCGCAGATCAACCTGTGTGGACTGAAGAGATGAATAGATAGAAAAGAAACCAGTGAATTCTGGAGTAAAGAGTAAACAAAAAACATATGAGATTAGATGATACATTGTATAAATTATTTTTTGCAAGTAATCACAATTTACCCGTGAAAGAGAATAAATATCTCTCTCAGGGGAATAAGTGCCTTCGTCACACTCCCACATAATATGGTTGGGAGAATGAGGAGGGCTAATGGGGGTACACGGATCTTCCGCTTACAGGAGAGAAGTGCTATGTCAAAAGACATCAAAATGATGTTTCATTAGTTGGAGTGCAGAATATAGTTTTTGTTGAAATTATTTATTCCAGGGTGGTTGTATATGGTTAGTCTTGCCCTAGGCTAAATAATTCAGTTAGAAAGGTACTGTTAATAACTTTGGTATTGATGAAGATAGTTTGAATTATTTTGGGATTTTAACCCTTTTAGAGTAAACAATTACATATTTTATTCATATGTAACTGTTTAGATATGTTAATTCATAAAATTGAGGCTGTATTGCTTCAGATTAGAATAAACAAAAACATAATTCTAGGAACTAGTTAGGTAATAATATATTTGTTTTAAGAAAAGAAAGAAAAAAAAAAAAAAAAAAAAGCTTCCATTACTTCTGGATTATTGAACATATTTGTCCTAAAAAGTAATAAATCTATTGTTATTACCTGATAATATATAACTGAACAAGAATTTCCTTATTTCACTTATATATTCTAAGGCTATATGAATCAGAAGTAATAAGAAATATAACTGGAATGTAACATGATCCCACACAGTGTGTGACTATCAGAATGCAGTTACATTCAGTTATAAGTATAGGTTTTTTATAGAGAACCATCTCTTAGTATAATAAATGAAGAGATATCAGGAATTAGGATGTCAGTCCATTGAATCTTCTTGGTCCATGGATGATGTGGCATAACGACCTCTTTTGTGAGAATGATGATTCCCATTTTGTTCTGGAATTTTCTGGGTGCTGCCTGAAGGTGAAGATGATGCCATTCTTCTGCGTGTGGGAGTGTTGCTGCTTGTGGGTTCTGTCAGATTTAATTTTAAAAGGGTTTGTTTTAGTTCATCTGCTGATCTGCTTCTGTAAATTGTACCTTGGTAGTTAAATCTGACTGAAAAGGGGAAGCCCCATTGATACATAATGTTGTGGCGTTGCAGTTCCATTAGTTGGGGTTTCATGGATCGTCTTTTAGTAATAGTAAGTTGGGATAGGTCAGCAAAAATTTGATAATTGTGTCCTTGAAAATTAAGTTCCTTTTTTTCTCTTGCAGCAATTAGTATTTGTTCTTTCGTTCTGTAATAATGAAATTTTGTGATTATATCACGTGGGGGTCCATCTTTCTTTTTGGCTGTGAGGGCTCTGTGTACTCTGTCCAGTTCTAAACGTTCAATAGGGATATCTGGCTTTAGTTCTTGTAATAGAGCAGTAATAGTAGATTGCAGATCTGTCACAGTTTCAGGTATTCCCCTTATGCGCAAGTTTGAACATCTGGCTCTATTTTCGTAATCTTCGAGCTTAGTTTGAAGTATTAAATTCTCTTTTTTTAATTGTTCCAATTCTGTTATATTTTCTTGGGTTGTAGTTTCAATTTCATCCATTTTTATTTCTAAGGCTGCGGTGCGGTTTCCCAGCTCTCTTATTTCTTTGGTTAGGCTGTTTGTTATTTGGTCTGAGGTTTGTTTTAAAGCGTTATGAAGCATCTTTTCAAATTGTAATAATATTACTGGGGATACTGAGGAGGCTTGTGGAGAAGTTTGTGAGAGGATTTGTTCTGTATCTGACTCAAATGGAGAGTCTTGCTGTGACATTTTCTGTCTGTGAGAGGGCCCTGATGCTGTATCTTGTGAGGTGACTGGAGCTGCTTCAGCTGCAATGAGTGCCTGTGAGCTCTTTGTGAGGTGATTTTTATTTCTGCCACGGTTTCCTCCCAGTACCATATTTCCTGCCCAAACTTTCACAGTTTGTTCCCTGGGGCAAAAAGGTTCAAATGGATACCTTTTGAGCCTGCAGGCTCCGCTTTGTCCTTCTCTTCTCTCCTCAGCGGTGTGGAGCTCTAACAATGCATGTCTGCTCTGCTAGGCTCCGCCTCCTGCCCCCCCTTTTTTCAATTTTCAAAACTTTGTGACAAAAAGTGAGGTCTGCAAAATACTCACTATACCGCTCAGCAAATTGTGATAGGCAGTGAAGAGTGAAATAAAAAATTTACGCCCTTAGAAAGCCTGAAGGCGGTGCTTGGTTTTCGGGGTCCCGTACGCGGCTTGGCTCCCAAAAAGTCTCACACATGTGGTATCCCCGTACTCAGGAGAAGCAACAGAATGTATTTTGGGGTGTAATTTCACATATTCCCATGGCACGTTTGAGCAATATATCATTTAGTGACAACTTTGTGCAAAAAAAAAGAAATTGTCTCTTTCCCGCAACTTGTGTCACAATATAAAATATTCCATGGACTTGACATGCCTCTCAGCAAATAGCTTGGGGTGTCTACTTTCCAAAATGGGGTCATTTAGGGGGGGGGGGTTGAACTATCCTTGCATTTTATGCACAACATTTAGAAGCTTTTGTCACACATCACCCACTCTTCTAACCACTTGAAGACAAAGCCCTTTCTGACACTTTTTGTTTACATGAAAAAATATTTTTTTTTTGCAAGAAAATTACTTTGAACCCCCAAACATTATATATTTTTTTAAAGCAAATGCCCTACAGATTAAAATGGTGGGTTTTTCAGTTTTTTTTTCACACAGTATTTGCGCAGCGATTTTTCAAACGCATTTTTTTGGGAAAAAACACACTTTTTTAAATTGTAATGCACTAAAACACACTATATTGCCCAAATGTTTGATGACATAAAAAAGATGATCTTAGGCCGAGTACATGGATACCAAACATGACATGCTTTAAAATTGCGCACAAACGTACAGTGGCAACAAAATAAATACATTTTTAAAAGCCTTTAAAAGCCTTTACAGGTTACCACTTCAGATTTACAGAGGAGGTCTACTGCTAAAATTACTGCCCTCGATCTGACCTTCGCGGTGATACCTCATGGTGCAATTGCTGTTTACATTTGACGCCAGACCGACGCTTGCGTTCGCCTTAGCGCGAGAGCAGGGGGGGACAGGGGTGCTTTTTTTTTTTTTTCTTTATTATTTGTTTGCTTTCTTATCTTATTTTTAAACTGTTCCTTTCATTTTTTTTTTTTTTTTAAATCATTTTTATTGTTATCTCAGGGAATGTAAATATCCCCTATGATAGCAATAGGTAGTGACAGGTACTCTTTTTTGAAAAAATTGGGGTCTATTAGACCCTAGATATCTCCTCTGCCCTCAAAGCATCTGACCACACCAAGATCGTTGTGATAAAATTCTTTCCCAATTTCCCAATGGCGCTGTTTACATCCGGCGAAATCTAAGTCATGAAATGCTCGTAGCTTCCGGTTTCTTAGGCCATAGAGATGTTTGGAGCCATTGTGGTCTCTGATCAGCTCTATGGTCAGCTGGCTGAAACACCGGCTGCATTCTCAGGTTCCCTGTTGAGACAGGAAAGCCAGAGAAAAACACGGGGGGGGGGGGCATTCCCTCCCACTGCTTGTAAAAGCAGTCTAGAGGCTAATTAGCCGCTAGGATTGCTTTTACATGAAAGCCGACTGCTGGCTGAAAAGAATGATACCAAGATGATACCTAAAGCTGCGGGCATTATTCTGGTATAACCACTCAAAGTCGTGAATGGCGTACCTGAAGACAAAAAAATGGTTAACAATAAAACACAGTAAACGGTAAAGTATAAAAAATTGCATACCTGAAAAGCAAGCTTGATAAAACATAATAACAATAAAACATTGCAGAATAGAATACAGTAAAAAAGAGCAGAACGATAGAGAGAGAATAGAGAGAGAGAGAACAATAAAACGACAACTATTTTTTTTATTTTATATATTTTTATGTTTTTTTTTGTTTTTTACACTTTTTTTTGTAACTAACTTTTATAACTGTAACCGGTTCTAGGTTCGGGTCTCTCAAAATGCGATGGCATCTTGGGAGACCCTGTGAAAGTGTGCCTAGTTTGTGCAATGCTGTACCCTACGCTAATACTCAACTAGTGAATGGTAGCGTTCAAAACATTCACCAATGCAAAGACCAGGATTGTCAGGACAGGAGGGACAATAATACTGGGTGTCACGCCTATATCTGCGCTTGCTGCAGACACGACATCTTTTTTGGGGGGTTCGTTGGGTAGGGGTACTCGGGAGGACATAAAGAAAATGCCTCTCATGCAGCCGACTGCATTTGGTTGGGGATGTGAATGGGGGAAGTACGGGCGCTGCAGAAGTGGTGGGTTCCCAATTAGGATTGGCGAATGCAGCAGGAAGGGCATTATGGGCACGACGGGCCTGTGTTTGTCTTCTTCTTGGTGGCAGCGGGACACTACTTGTGCTTGCCACCTCACCAGCTTGAACTGCATTTATGGGACTCGCCACAGCACCAAGTGTTACTGCAGTGCTGGTTTGACTATGACCGGGGTGTACTAGGCCGCTGGTGCTTGCCAGTTCACCAAAACGCTACCAAAAAAACTGTTAGCGATTGCAGGGATCAGGCCTGACTCTGCGAACACTGCAGTTATGTGTTTAGTGTTTTGTAAGTGACAGTGATCGATCGATACTGCACTTGGGTGGGCTGGGCTGGGCCGGGCGGAGGGGCAAAATGCAGGTGCTAGCGGGTATCTGGGCTGATCCCGCTAACACTGTATTTTTGGGAACCCTAAACTGCTGGGGACACTAGTATAGATCTGATCGGATCAGATATTGATCCGTTCAGATACTATACCACTAAGGGAGGTGTACGGTGCATGCGTGGGTGTTAGCGGTACTGGCGCTAACCTGATGCTGCCTGGGGCTGGTGCTTGCCAGTTCACCAAAATGCTACCAAAAAAATGTTAGCGATCGCAGGGATCAGGCCTGACTCTGCGAACGCTTCAGTTATGCGTTTAGTGTTTTGTAAGTGACAGTGATCGATCGATACTGCACTTGGGTGGGCTGGGCCGGGCGGAGGGGCAAAATGCAGGTGCTTGCAGGTATCTGGGCTGATCCCGCTAGCACTGCGTTTTTGGGAACCCTAAACTGCTGGGGACGCTAGTATAGATCTGATCGGATCAGATATTGATCCGTTCAGATACTATATCACTAAGGGAGGCGTATGCTGCGTGCGTGGGTGTTAGCGGTACTGGCGCTAACCTGACGATGTCTGGGGCGACGCATATCGCCGCCGGGCGATCAGGGGGCTAAACCTTTATTCGGTAATAAACGGCAGGTGCCCTGACACTATAAAAAATAAACGAACTAACCAGCATCACCCGTAACGGTTATACGGTGATCAGTGGTGAAAGGGTTAACTAGGGGGCAATCAAGGGGTTAAAACATTTATTAGGTAGTATATGGGGGTCCCTGACACTATAAAATGCTGACGGCGAACCTATATATTTACCTCCCTAACTAGCGTCACCAGTGACACTAATACTAATGACACTACTAGTGACACTAATGTCGCTTAGCGACACTGGCGACGGGGGGTGACCAAGGGGTTAAAACTTTATTAGGGGTGGTTAGGGGGGTATCCTAGACCTAAAGGGGGCTAACACTAACTGCCCTACCACACTAACTGTCACAAACTGACACCAATGCAGTAATCAGAAAAAAAAAAAACTGCTTGGTGTCAGTGTGACAGGGGGGAGGGGTGATTAGGGTGGGATTGGGGGGTGATCGGGGGTGGATCGGGGGTGTAATGTGTGCCTGGCATGTTCTACTGTGTGTGTGTGTGTTGGTGCACTCACATTACAGTCTTCTCTCCTCGGCGCCGGAACGGAAAATACAGAGCCGAGGAGAGATGACATAATTTCCTCTTGCCTCTGTGTACTATACAGAGGCAGGGAAATGATCCCATTGGCTGGGAGCAATCGGGAGGGGGGGGCCACGAATGGATGGCCTCCCCCTCACCTCCGATCGCTGGGGGACAAATGCCGACCGCCTCGGGCACGGGGGGGGGTCCGATTGGACCCCCCGCCCGCGGGAGGCAGATCACGTAAAGGTACATGATTCTGCTTGCCCGTGCCATTCTGCCGACGTACATCGTCGTGAGGCGGTCGGCAAGTGGTTAAAGAACTCCAGGGGTTACAGCACTTTTAAAAATGTGCTTGCTTAGAGGAGCTTAAGTACAATGAAACGTATGCCATCTTATGAACTTATCTCTTTTATTTATTATTTACATTTTTACTGAGCCCTGGGAGTACAGCTATTGTAGGGATGAGCCCGATGTTGGAGTCGAACGTAAGTTAGACTCGAACATTGGGTGTTCGCCGAACAGCGAACAATATGCGGTGTTCGCGGCAAATTCCAAAGCTGCTGGAACACCGTTAAAGCCTAGGGGACACTAACATGAAAAATAAAAAGTGTTAATTTTAAAGGCTTATATGCAAGTTATTGTCATAAAAAGTGTTTGGGGACCTGGGTCCTGTCCCAAGGGACATGTATCAATGCAAAAAAAAATTTTAAAAACTGCCGTTTTTCAGGAGCAGTGATTTTTTTAATGCTTAAAGTGCAACAATAAAAATGAAATATTCCTTTAAATATTGTGCCTCGTGGGTGTCTATAATATGCCTGTAAAGTGGTACATTTTTCCCATGTACAGTACCACAGCAAAATGACATTTCTAAAGGAAAAATTGTCATTGTAAACTGATCGCGGCTGTAATGAATTGTCGGGTCGGCAATATTTTGCTGTGGTACTGTTCTAAACACGGGAAAAATGTGCCACTTTACAGGCATACTATAGACACCCCCAAGGCACAATATTTAAAGAATATTTCATATTTATTGTTTCACTTTAAGCGTTAAAAAAATCACTGCTCCCGAAAAAACGGCCGTTTAAAAAAAAAAAATTTGCATTGATACATGTCCCCTGGCTGGGGCAAGACCCGGGTCCCCAAACACTTTTTATGACAATAACTTGCATATAAGCCTTAAAAAATAAGCACTTTTGATTATTCATGTTCATGTCCCATATACATGTTCATGTGTTCTGCCAAATTTTTTGCCTGTTCGCATGTTCTGCTGTGGCGGACACATCGGACAATTTTAACACATTTTTGGAACCATTGGCATTAATACAGCGATCAGTGCGATTAAAAATGCATTGATTACTGAAAAAATGTCACTGACAGTGAAGGGGTTAACACTAGGGGGCTGTGAAGGGGATAACTGTATTCCCTGCGAGGTGATTCTAACCGAAGGGGGAGGGGACTAACTAGAGGAAGTGACAGATCGTGGTTCCTAGCTAATAGGAACACACGATCTGTCACTCCTATCATAACAGGGAAGTGTGTGTTTACACACACTCGTCCCTGTTCTGTGTCTCCTGGTCACGATCGCTCACGGCCGGTGGTCATCGCGACCGTTGGCCACGAGCATCGGCACCCCCGCTGTGCAGCCGGCACGTGCGCACCTGCTATCCAGGCCCTGTGAGCCAACGTACAGCGTATAACTGCGGCGGCTGGTCCGGAAGAGGTTAATGGGATTTATGTCTGGAGACATGCTTGGCCAGTCCATCACCTTTACCCTTATTTTCTTTAGCAAGGCAGTGGTCCTCTTAGAAGTGTGTTTGGGGTTGTTATCATGTTGGAATACTGCCCTGCGGCCCAGTCTCTGAAGGCAGGGAATCATACTCTGCTTCAGTATATCACAGTACATTTTGGCATTCATGGTTCCCTCAATGAACTGTAGCTCCCCAGTGCCAGCAGCACTCATGCAGCCCGAGACCATGACACTCCCACCACCAGGCTTGACTGTAGGCAGAACACACTTGTCTTTGTACTCCTCACCTGGTTGCCGCCACACACGCTTGACACCCTATGAACCAAATAAGTTTATCTGTTTATCTTGGTTTCATCAGACCACAGGACATGGTTCCAGTAATCCATGTCCTTCGTCTGCATGTCTTGAGCAAACTGTTTGCGGGCTTTCTTGTGCATCATCTTTAGAAGAGGCTTCCTTCTGGGATGAGCCATGCTCAAGCCATGCAGCCAAGCCATACAGACCAATTTGATGTAGCATGCGGTGTCTGGTCTGAGCACTGACAGGCTGACCCCCCCAGCCCTTCAACCTCTGCAGCAATGCTGGCAGCACTCATACTTTTATTTCCCAAAGACAACCTCTGGATATGACGCTGAGCATGTGCACTCAACTTCTTTGGTCGACCATGGCGAGGCCTGTTCTGAGTGGAACCTGTCCTGTTAAACCGCTGTATGGTCTTGGCCACCATGCTGCAGCTCAGTTTCAGGGTCTTGGCAATCTTCTTAAAGCCTAGGCCATCTTCATGAAGAGCAACAATTCTTTTTTTCAGATCCTCAGAGAATTCTTTGCCACGAGGTGCCATGTTGAACTTCCAGTGACCAGTATGAGGTAGTGAGAGCGATAACACCAAATTTAACACACCTGCTCCCCGTTCACAGCTGAGACCTTGTAACACTAACGAGTAACATGACACCGGGGAGGGAAAATGGCTAATTTGGCCCAATTTGGACATTTTCACTTCAGGGTGTACTCACTTTTGTTTCCAGTGGTTTAGACATTAATGGCTGTGTGTTATTTTGAGGGGACAGCAAATTTACACTGTTATACAAGCTGTACACTCACTACCTTACATTGTAGCAAAGTGAAATTTATTCAGTTTTGTGACATGAAAAGATATAATAAAATATTTACAAAAATGTGAGGGGTGTACTCACTTTTGTAAGATACTGTATATGCACAACCTTAAACTCTATTCATATTTTCTCCTTCAGCTCATCCCTCATAGGTGCTACCTTTTTTTATCACTTGCTCTCATTTTTAGATTGTAAGCTCTCACGAGCAGGGACCGCCTGTATTGAAATGTATCATTGCTATACTGTCTCCCTTGATTTTGTATAGCGCTTTTGACAGTGTATAAATCCTGTATAATAACAATATTAACAATAATAATATCCACATGCAGAAGGCTGGACAAATCTTGGTGGCCACCAACCAGGTACCTTTTCAGCTTTATCAAGTAAAATAATATGTCCCTTGGTTCCTTGACTCAACTTCTTCTCTCTGGAGTTCTAAAAGTATTTGTCCACCCTTGCACATGCAAATGCACAAGCTAGTTTAAGTTATTTAAGCTTAAAGCAGAACCTCTTGAAATTACAGCCTTTAAAAAAACATGCTGGTTTATAAGGGGTTAAGTCTAATGAGGTGTATGCTACCTAAGCTGTACACTCACTACTTTATATTTTAGCGATGTGTAATTTATTCAGTGTTGTCACATGAAAAGATATGATAAAATATTTACAAAAAATGTGTACTCACTTTTTTGAGATACTGTACCTGTCTTACTATTATTGTTATTGATATCTCTTGTCTTGCCTTCACATTTTGTGTTTTACTACAGTATGGCATAAAAGATATTAGTATATTTTTAATGATACAGCATATTAGACATTATTATTTATATTATTTATTGATGATAATAATAGATGAAGAAGCAAGTATGCTGCATTCTAATTATTTCTGCATTGTAAATGGGTTGCTTGGGAACCAGATCCAGAAGATGGCAGCAGTGTATTATAAGAAATATTATATTTATAAAAGTATACAATCTATTCACATTTTAGGTTAATATCCTGTATTAAATAGCAAATACCCATACAATATATCTAATTACTGAAGTTATGGCTTGTGCTATATGCAGAAAGAATGAGAACTAGATATAAGATACAAAAATATACGTACCCACTGTATAAACAGATATAATAAACAGATGTATTCTGCACATGAAACAACATAAAAATATGAGTTATAGGTGTAATTATAAAAATGTGGATAACTATTTTAAGATTAAGATTTGGAGAATGTTTAATATCTGTGGCTATGCTATAGTGCATGAAGACACTACCAGCTTACAGACAAAAGTACTGGAAAATTTCCATAAGTGGTAACTATGTCATGTGAAATATTCAGAAACTATAGAAATGTCAGAAGCTCAAAGCAAGAGGCATACATAGTGGAATAATCATGGCTGACACTAAAATGTGGTAATTGGAGAATGGATTAGACAATTTGATCCTAGGTCAAATTTATCATTGGGCACTGTAAACTTTAGCTCAGGGTTACCAAAGGCTGAGATGTGTCTTTTCCCCTACAAACTCAATATGTTTAACATTATTGTAATGAATCCCCGTCGCACTCCGCTTGAGTGCTTCTGTCAGTACACAGCTTCCTCCAATCTAGACCTTCAGATATCAGATTTTACAGCTAAATATTGTAACCAAGATCCAGGCGAGAACTCAGTTACACAGCTTTAACATGGACTGTTTATTTTGAGATCTCACACAAATATATACACCAGAATGACAATACAAACTGTAACCAGAAACCTAATTAACATGAGCTAATTAACTAATCGTTTAGACAGCCTAAGTGACTCAGAGGCATGACCTTTCAGGACAGACTTGACGTCTTTTAGCTCAGAAGACACAATCAACATTATCATAAATATAAACAGAGCAAACCTTCTCACAATAGCAGAAGCTAATTACAATTAACAATACAAACAGTGATCTCCCCACTCATCAGCCTAGTAGGCAACAGACTATAGTAGGAGTAAACTGTCTGGCTCCTACCCAGTTCTAGAGGCCTGTGATCAGCTCTTTATATATATCCGGGGAGATATTGTGGATAAATATTTCAGTTATATTTAAGTAACCGCCTTCTCATTGTCCATTAAACAGCTGTCCATATTTTTTTTTCATTCACCCTGTGCCCCTAATGGACACAGGGTAACTTAGACATAGGAGGTGCATGGAGAGCTGAAACAAGGGTTTCCCAACCTCTACAAGGGATTCTGGGTTCCAGGGGCCATCCTGTCACATCTCTCCCCTTTTGGCAGAAGTCTAACACAGGAGGAGACCTCAGACGGGTTGACACCGAAGTTAGTGCATAGTTTCAGTCCCCCAATGCCAAGATCCACACAGTACCCCCAACAAATTGTTCCAAACAGAGCATTACTCACTCAGCCAACCTCTGCCTCTCTCAAAGAACATACTCACTGCTGGGGGGAAGTGCAGACTGGTCCTTCCCCCTGGAGTCCCTTCAGACAGGGTGGCTGGGCTCACTCCGTCATGCTGTTGGGCATCTTGATCGACTGCTAAACATCCCTTCGGTATACAGGTGGAGACTGAAGTCTCATCCACCTTTACAGGAAATCCATCCTGTGTTAGTTGAGGGCAGAGGCCAGCAGCACTCTGCCCTGTTGCCAGCGCTTCTGCTGGGGACCCCACATCATCTGCTCCAGCTAACTGTTGGGGAGGGAGGCCAACTGCCCATCTCCCTGGATCTCCGCAGTTGTTGGTGGTGCTGGGCAGTGGTTTGTAGCACTCTGCCCTGTTGCCAGCACTTCTGCTGGTTTTCTGTTAGTGGAGACCGCAGGCCCATCCACAGACACCAGATCAAGCTGGAGTTGTGAGGTGCCGACTGCATTCTCTACTTGGATCCTTTATCTGCAGCTCGGGAGTAACCGCCACCTCCTCACCCTGGGCCTCCAGGACTGCCGCAGGTGTGGGGCAGAGGTCTTGGACCCTCTGTCCGGTTGCCAGTGCATCAGCTGGGTTGGTGTCATCATTCTGGGGTGCCATCTGCTGCTGGGAAGGGAAGTCAGCTGCTTTATCTCCCTTACCCTCATCTGGCTGGTGGGACAACATGTCTCTGGTACTGTGTCCCAGGTGCATGGATCCTTGCTGGGGAGGAAAGACCACCACCTTCTCACCCTGGGCCTCCAGAACTGCCGCAGGTGTAGGGCAGAGGTCTTGGATCCTCTGTCCAGTTGTCAGCGCTTCACCTGGTAACTCCACAGATGCTGCTGGCAGAAAATCCCATGTCTCTGTCTCTGCACTCAACTTCTTTGGCCGACCATGGCGAGGCCAGTTCTGAGTGGAACTTGACCTGTTAAACCGCTGTATGGTCTTGGCCACCGTGCTGCAGCTCAGTTTCAGGGTCATGGCAATCTTATTATAGCCTAGGCCATCCTAATGAAGAGCAACAATTCTTTTTTTCAGATCTTCAGAGAGTTTGTTGCCATGAGGTGCCATGTTGAACTTCCAGTGACCAGTATGAGAGAGTGAGAGCGATAACACCAAATTTAACACACCTGCTCCCCATTCACACCCGAGACCTTGTAACTCTAACGAGTCCCATGACACCGGGGATGGAAAATGGCTAATTTGGACATTTTCACTTAGGGGTGTACTCACTTTTGTTTCCAGTGGTTTACACATTAATAGCTGAGTTGAGTTATTTTTAAGGGACAGCAAATTTACACTGGTATACAAGCTGTATACTCACTACTTTACATTGTAGCAAAGTGTAATTTCTTCAGTGCCTTCACATTTTGTGTGTTACTACAGTATGCCATACAAGAAATTAGTATATTTTTAATGATACAGAATATTAGACATTATTATTTATTGATGATAATAATAGATGTAGAAGAAGCAAGTGTGCTGCATTCTAATTATTTCTGCATTGTAAATGGGTTGCTTGGGAACCAGATCCAGAAGATGGCAGCAGTGTATTATAAGAAATATTATATTAATAAAAGTATACAATCTATTCACTTTTTGGTTAATATCCTGTATTAAATAGCAAATACCCATACAGTATATCTAATTACTGGAGTTATGGCTTGTGCTATATGCAGAAAGAATGAGAACTCGATATAAGATACATAAATATATGTACTCACTGTATAAACAGATATAATAAACAGATGCATTCGGCACATGAAACAACATAAAAATATGAGTTATAGGTGTAATTATAAAAATGTGGATAACTATTTTATTTGGAGAATGTTTAATATCTGTGGCTATGCTATAGCACATGCAGACACTACCAGCTTACAGACAAAGTACTGGAAAATTTCCATAAGTGGTAACTATGTCATGCGAAATATTCAGAAACTAAAGAAATGTCAGAAGCTCAAAGCAAGAGGCATACATAGTGGAATAACCATGGCTGACACTAAAATGTGGTAATTGGAGAATGAATTAGACCATTTGATCCTAGATCAAATTTATCATTGGGCACTGTAAACTTTAGCTCGGGGTTACCAAAGGTTGAGATGCGTCTTTTCCCCTACAAATTGAATATGTTTAACATTATTGTAACGGATCCCCGTTGCACTCTGCTTGAGTGCTTCCGTCAGTACACAGCTTCCTCCAATCTAGACATTCAGATATCAGATTTTACAGCCGAATATTGTAACCAAGATCCAGGCGAGCCTAGCTCAGTTACACAGCTTTAACATGGACTGTTTATTTTGAGATTTCACACAAATATATACACCAGAATGACAATACAAACTGTATCCCAACCTCTCCAAGGGATTCTGGGTTCCATGGGCCCTCCCGTAACATCTATGTTTAACAAAACTCCTCTAGAATGAATAGGTAAAAACAACCTCTCTTAGGCTACTTTCACACTGAGGTGCTTTACAGGTGCTACAGCTACAAAATAGCACCTGCATAGCGCCTGTAAAGAGCCTCACCTGTCTCTCCAATGTGAAAGCCCGAGGGCTTTCACACTGGAGCAGTGCGCTTGCTGGACAGTCAAAAAAGTCCTGCAAGCCGCATCTTTGCAGCGCTATAGGAGCGGTGTATACATCGCTCCTAATGCGCCCCTGTCCATTGAAAACAATAGGGCAGCACCCCCAAACCGCCGGCCAGGTACGATGTACCCCATACTCATTCACATAGGGTGGGGGGCCAGGATCTCGGGGCCCCCTTATTAAAGGGGGCTCCCAGATTCCGATAAGCCCACCGCCTGCAGACCCCGACAACCAACGGCCAGGGTTGTCGGGAAGGGGCCCTTGTCCTCATCAACATAGGGGCAAGGTGCTTTGGGGTGGGGGGGCCTAAGGGCGCCCCCCTGCCCCAAAGCACCCACCCCCCATGTTAAGGGCATGCAGCCTGGTACGGCTCAGGAGGGGGGGTGCGCTCGCTCGTCCCCACCCCCTTTCCTGACTGGCCAGGCTGGTGCTCAGATAAGGGTCTGGTATGGATTTTGGGGGGGACCCCATGCCGTTTTTTTGGCGTGGGGTTCCCCTTAAAATCCATACCAGACCGAAGGGCCCGGTATGCTCATGAAGGGGGAACCCATGCTGTTTAAAAGAAAAAATTGGCGTGGAGTTCCCCCTAATTATTTGGTAATCAAAGTCGCGTTCCTGCTCATTGAAGTTGTACTTCAAGTCGTGGGGCAAAGTCGGATCCACAGTCGTATAACTGTCTTGTCAAAATCGCGGCCGTGAAATCGCGGCAAAATCACGCGACCTTGAAGTAGCACAAGTGTGAAAGGGGCCTTAACAATCACTTTAATATTTATCTTCTTTCAGGTTTAAGTAGTGCTGATATAGTCACAGGTACTATTTTCAGCACTATTTACATTATAGTCTATGGCAGTTAAATCATTCTGAAGTCCTGAAAAAATAAAACATAAACTACTTCTTAAATTGCACTACTTGAAATCGTGCTTATTAAGACACTGCCATAGAAACACAGATGCTATTTCAGGTACGATTTGCATGTTGTACCTGAAGTCGTACCGGTGTGACTGGGGGCTTGGTACTGTTTAATAAATTGTTCTGTAAACATTTTCTTGCACCAGTTTTATTTCCTTTTATTAAAATAATTATGATAAATTCAATAGGCTTAGTCTCTGAATGCTCTAAATCAGAAACAAAATAATTTTTCCCCTGTGAGGGATAACACATTTTAAAAACTAGTAGCTAACGTTTGTGTAAAGGGTTAACATTATTCCATTAATCAGTCCAAGTGACATCCACTCTTGGTCTGATGGTGCATAGATTTTTGTCCTGGGACCCGAAAAATATTTACGCGGGGTGAGGCTGAGGGTGAAATACGTCACGTTTTCTATTACGTTTTTTGGAATTCATATATAAAAGAATGTTTCCAAGTAGCATAAAAATAGATTCTAATGTGGTATGAAAACAAATGCTCTTCTTCTTCTTTAGGTAATACAAGCAAATAAACAACAGTAATACATTCAGGTTTTTTATAGTATAAAAAAACTTTGCTAAAGTAGATGAATGAAATTTAGTTCCTTAAAGCGGGGGTTCACCTATCTATCGTTTTTTTTTTTTGGAGTTCATTCACAAACTTTTCTTCTCATGATTATCTACTCACATGTTCTGTGTAATAAGTCCGCCTGTGTCCGATTTTGTTGTAAAGAATAACTTATAAAATTCACTGAAGGCGGTTTCCATCTTCATTGTGGGCATTTGAAGCCCACAAGCATGTATTTCCTGGATGCGGTGAATGCTGTGCTCCCAGCATTCACCGAGATGTTGTGATGACGCTGTTGCACAATGCATGCTGGGAAGCCTGCATGCTGGGAGACTAGCTCCCAGGGGACTGTGGGAGGTCTGGGAGAGGCTAGAAACACGCCTACTCCCATGGGAGGAAAACCAGGAAGTGCTAAGAAGATTAGAAAAAAAAAGGTAATTACGGCGATTTACATTTTTTTACACAGCATGTCAGCATCTAGGCAAGGAAGAGAATGCATAGAGATAATGTTCAAAATTTGGGTGAAACCCCGCTTTAAAGCACTGTACTAAACAACTACATTTTGTACAAACATTCTCATTTCACCTGTATCTCGGTGGAGCCAATCTTATTTAGCTTCTAATAAATCTCCAATGTTTCATGTGCAAACAATTTAACCTTTATGGTGCCCCTAGCCTTTTTCTGGTCTTGTGTAAGTTGTGGTGTCAAATGTCAAACTGCATATCAATTCTGTTTCTGCAGTAAGTAAAGCAGTCAATGCAGACCCCTTCCATCAGTGCAGACCCCCCTCCATCAGTGTAGACCCCTCTACATCAGTGCAGACCCCCTCAGTGCAGACCCCCTCAGTGCAGACCCCCCTCCATCAGTGAAGACACCCCTCCAGCAGTGCAGACCCCCTCAGTGCAGACCCCCCTCCATCAGTGCAGACCCCCTCAGTGCAGACCCCCCTCCATCAGTGCAGATCCCCCTCCATGAGTGCAGACCCCCTCATTGCAGACCCCCCCTCTATTAGTGCAGACCCCCCTCAGTGCAGCCCCCCCTCTATTAGTGCAGACCCCCCTCTATAAGTGCAGACCCCCTCAGTGCAGCCCCCCTCTATTAGTGCAGACCCCCCTCTGTGCAGCCCCCCTCTATTAGTGCAGAACCCCCTCAGTGCAGACCACCCCCTCCATCAGTGCCAGTGCTGACCCTCTCCTCCCATAACGCCCCCCACCACACGTCCAGGAGCAGCCGGTGTTCTGCCAAGAAAGTCCCCCTCGGCAAGTAAGGACCCCCCTGTACTGCGCAGGTGCAGCACTTGCGCAGTACGAGGCGGCGGAAATAGCCAAGCTGAATAGCTGGGGAACTTTCTCGGCAAGACACTGGCGCTGTGTGTTCAGTGGAGAGGGGCCGATCCGTGCAGCTAAAGAAGCCGATTCATTGGCTGCATGGATCGAGCCCCCTTCCCCTCTCCACTGAACACTAGGGGGAAGATCTAGCGGCGGCGCGGGGGCCATTTTGCTGGAGCCAGCTGCTCCAAAAATTAAAAAAAACAACATTCCCCATTTTCCTGATGGAAATCCCGATTCGGGACAGCCTCCAATCGGGACGAGGGTCCCAAAATCGGGATGATCCCGGGAAAATCGGGACTGTTGGCAACTATGCATTTACTAGTGACAGGAGTGCTTACAATAATCAGTTTGTATTTATTTATGTAAATCTTTATCCCAAAAGCAAAAAAAAATTGCTGTAACTGCTTAAAAAGTGTGACCTGGAGTTCTGCATCTAACACTCAACCTCCCCCAGATGGGTAATGCTACTGTCCAGAGGTGTCACGGTTGCACCCTAATACAGAAAGTTTGTTACTTGCCAGATCACCAGGTGAAAACAGAGGGAGAAAAAGCCAAAAAAAATGCAGCCACCACATCTAAGGATTGGTAAACTGCAATATGGTAAACATTTTGTTTTGGGTTTATTAATGCTTTAAACTCTAAAAAAAAGGTCTGCTTTAATTGCTTGGGTAGACACATAGCTCCCAACTGTCCCTGATTTCGAGGGACTGTCCCTGATTTGGAGCAATGTCCCTCTGTCCCTCATTCCTCCTCATTTGTCCCTCATTTTGGTCTGATCTATATAGTTGTATATAAAATGCAATTTTTATCTTTCAAAAAGTGTTCCCCAGTGCTAAACCTTTCATCCGATTTCTAAATTTCTGCATTTGTTAAAAGCCGATATAAAGGAATAGTAGTGGTAAAAAAAGCCCTTGTGGATTTAATTAACCTTTTTTTTTGGTTAATTCTCCTTTATGGGGGTGTGTGGCAGGGGGCGTGTCCTATGCCTACAAACATTTGCCAGCAGGTGTCCCTCATTCATATCTCAAAATGTTGGGAGGTATGTAGACAATAAGGTGGGGTATCAAATAAAAGTGTATACTGCGCCACAGGTGTACCTATATAAAAAAAAATGTACTATTAGTATCACCCTTGCTGCGCAACACAATTCCTGTGTGATATACACAGTACTAACAAATGTCAAATAGCTTTAAGGTGAGCGCTACCTTAAAGCTATATGACGTAAGGTGGGTTATAAATGCGCTCACTTACATACCTATCAGCTATGGTAGGTAGTTCGCACGCTGGGTTCCCCCTGGCTGCAGGTTATATGAACCTTACACGTGAGATCATGTAATCTGCAGCAACTCTGTATTTCTAAAGAAAATATCATTACAGTATTTAGTCACTTTGACTAAAGCTTCCATTCATACCTTAAGGCTCGTACACACTATAAGAAAATCAGGTGAACATTTTCGTCCAAAGAATTTTCGTACGATTTTCGTATAGTGTGTACACAACTTTCGACAGCTGATTCTGAATTTTCGTCTGAAAATTCCCAAAGGGACAAACTCCAAAATTTTTCTCGTGCGGTAACAAAACCAATAATTTTCATTTAATGTGCGCCATTTTCGTACGATTTTCGTACAAGAAAAATCAGAAAAGAAAGACTGTGCATGATCAGAAGCAATAAACAACAAAAAAAGCCTTTGTCGTTCGAGAATATTCGTAAGAAATTTCGTAGGAATTTCCTTTCATCGGTTCCGATTTGCTGTGAAACATCGAGAAAAATCGGACGAACTTTCGCCCAATTTTCTTACAGTGTGTACCCCACTTAAGTTTACCACTGCCACTTGTCGAAGTCATGTGACTTGAAACACCAGTGCATCTGCTTAATACGGCTGACAGGCCAGCATGCCAAAACTTTCATACCCTTATGGCCCGTACACACGATCCGAATATCGTACAACATATCGTACGACTTTTTTCGCTTAATAGTCGCAAGGTTACTAAGGTCACCAAAATTCTTGTACGACAGAAAAAAAAAACAGAAGTGATGTCATGTGTTGTAATGTATTTGTATTGTATTTTCGGTCAACTGTATTGACTAAATGAAAATCGTACGATCTGGTATCATACGAGGAAAATTTTCGCGCTTGTCCGATCGAATAATATCGGATGAATTGTCGTGATCAGCTCTGGAAAGCTCTGTACTAATGATCCGATTATCATAATATCGCGTCGAAAGCGGTATTTCTCGTCCGATTTTTGGATCGTGTGTACAGGCCATTAGGCCTGATTTACGCTTGTGCAGGTTGCAGTTTGCATATAGCAGGTGCATTTTGTGTTTTTTCAATACACATATTTAAACCATTGAAATCTATGGAACCAAAAACCATAAAAAAAAAAAAACCCTGGCCCTTTCCATAAAATTCACTGTGAACTACATCCATAGGAAACCATGTTAAAGGGTCTGTAGTGTGTTTCTGCAAAACGGAAAACGCGCTAAAAAATGCATAGGTGTGAACCAGGCCTTACCTTTTCTACGTAATGCATGTCTAATTGATTAAAGCAGACCTGGTTTAGATCTATTTTAATTTACTATGCTACTTTATTTTGCTTCTCATCTTAAAAAGTATCCAGGTCTTTAATTGGTCTGGAGTACTTCTTTAACCACTTACCGACCGGCTCACACCGATATATGTCGGCAGAATGGCTCTCCTGTGCAAACTAAAGTATCTGTACGGCAGTCCATAAGAGCAGGATAGCGTGCGCATGTGCCTGGGGGTCCCGCGGACTCAATGTCCGCTGGCGCCCCACGATCGTGGCGAGGAGAGGCAGAACGGGGAACTGCCTATGTAAACAAGGCATTTCCCCATTCTGCCTAGTGACATGACAGGGATCTACTGTTCCCAGTGATCAGGAGCAGTGATCTCTGTCATGTTTCAGTAAGCGCATCCCCCCTACAGTTAGAACACGCTGAGGGAACACACTTAACCCCTTGATCACCCCCTAGTGTTACCTCTTCCCCGCCAGTGTCATTTTTGCATTGATCAGTGCATTTTTATAGCACTGATCAATGTAATAATGTCACTGGTCCCCAAAAAGTGTAATTTGGGGTCAGATTTGTCTGCCACAATGTCGCAGTCCCGCTAAAAAATCGCAGATCGCCGCCATTTTCAGTAAAAACAATAAAAATAAATAAAAGTCCCTAAATCGATCCCGTAGTTTGTAGATGTAATAACTTTTGTGCAAACCAATCAATATACGCCTATTGCGATTTTTTTTACCAAAAATATGTAGAAGAATATATATCGGCCTAAACCAGGCATGTCCAAAGTCCGGCCCACGGGCCAATCGCGACCCATGTTTCGGTTTTGAACGGCCCGTCTGGTATCTTATTTGGACATATATATCTTTTGTGGCCCCCAACGATCTCCCAGCGCTGGGGCCACAAAATAAATATATGCTGCCTGCCTTGGAGGGGACAGGAAGGACGAGTGCCGTACACACAGGAGAATTTCCTGTTTACACAGCAGCCTCTGTAATAGGAAGTCCCGTCTCCTGCACTGCCATTGGACGGCTGCAGATGGGCACTGACTCCTATTTTGCTTCACAGTTCTTTATTTAAAATGTAAGTTTTTTTTCTGAAACTTCCCTCTTAAAGTGAAAGTATATACGCCAATAAATACGGTATATATCCAAATAAAGCGCCCAAGCTCACCTCTTTACTCACACACAGCCACAAAGGCAAGGGAATTCTTGTTGGGCGGTGTATTAGTGCTCGGACGAACACACTTAAGCCTCGTACACACGATTGGATTTTCCGACAGGAATTGTGTGATGATAGGCTGTTGGCGGAAAATCCGACCGTTTGTACGCTCCATCAGACAATTGTTGGCCAACTTTCCGTGGACAAATGTTGGATGGCAGGTTTCCGCGGACAACGGTCTGTTGTTGTATTTTCCGAGCATGTGTACACAAGTCCGTCGGACAAAAGTCCTAAGTACAAACACGCATGCTCAGAAGCAAGGACGAGCCGGAAGCGGTCTGTCTTGTAAACTAGCGTTCGTAATGGAAAATTAACATTCGTGACGCGGCAAATTATGAAATGTCGAAATGCAGCACACATTCTCTTCTTCTTTAATGGCATAATAATGAAGCTGCTTTGCTGGTGATACTGATGGAGTTCTGTCAAACGTATTTAAAAAGGTTTATTTTTTCTAGTGATATGAAGAATAATATTATTATGTTTTTTAATTTTTTGGTCAAGTTACCACAACACTATTATCCCGTCGTTGATGTTGGTGTCCCTTGTTAATTTTACATTTTACATTAATTTTACATTCTATTTTTTAAATGTACCTGCCCACTCCCAAACTGTCATTTGAAGTAAAACACATAGCCAAGTATTTTTATACACATTTTTTTTTATTGTGCATTATTCAAAAAATAAAATAAACTAAATTAGACTTGCTATCTGCCATCCAAATCGAAATTAAATAACTTAACCAAAAAGTGCATTCTATGCATACAAAAAGAAATAAAGTATAACAAAGAAAATCATGATTTAAAAAATAAACAAAAAGCAAATTAGTAATTGTAGAGCTGAAAATCCCCAGCCCAGCGGGCTTCTTGGGGGTTTTGTGGCTGGAATTGCCACCCCCTGCCATGCTGCTGTGGTTGGTGGGGTTGCTGTGGTGGCTGTGAAGGTGGTGGAGGTGGGGCATCAAAATCAGAAATAGGGGTTTTGGAGGAAATTTGTCCCCTTCCCCTTGTTGAGGAGCTGCAGGATTAGTTCCTCACTAGGGATGAGCCGAACCAGAACCGCACCAGAACCTGCAAACAGACCGAAAATTCGCACTAACGTTAGAACCCCATTGACGTCTATGGGACTCGAATGTTCGAAATCAAAAGTGCTCATTTTAAAGGCTAATTTTCATGGTATTGTCCTAAAAAGGGTTTGGGGACCCGGGTCCTTCCCCAGGGGACATGTATCAATGCAAAAAAAACTTTTAAAAACGTCAGTTTTTTCGGGAGCAGTGATTTTAATGATGCTTAACCACTTGCCGACCGCCGCACGACTATATACGTCGACAGAGCGGCACGGGCAGGCAAAAGGACGTGTATGTACGTCCTTGCCTGCCCGCGGGTGGGGGGTCCGATCGGACCCCCCCCCCGGTGCCTGCGGCGGTCGGCAAATCTCCCCCGGCGATCGGAGGTGAGGGGGAGGCCATCCATTCGTGGCCCCCCCCTCGCGATCGCTCTCAGCCAATGGGATCATTTCCCTGCCTCTGTATTGTACACAGAGGCAGAGGAAATGATGTCATCTCTCCTCGGCTCGGTATTTTCCGTTCCGGGCCGAGGAGAGAAGACTGCAATGTAAGTGCACAACACACACACACACAGTAGAACATGCCAGGCACACTAAACACCCCGATCCCCCCCCCGATCGCCCCCCGATCCCCCCCCAATCACCGCCCCCCCCTGTCACAAACTGACACCAAGCAGGTTTTTTTTTTTTTTTTTTTTTTTTTCTGATTACTGTATTGGTGTCAGTTTGTGACAGTTACAGTGTCAGGGCAGTGAGTGTTAGGCCCCCTGTAGGTCTAGGGTACCCCCCTAACCCCCTCTAATAAAGTTTTAACCCCTTGATCACCCCCTGTCACCAGTGTCGCTAAGCGATCATTTTTCTGATCGCTGTATTAGTGTCGCTGGTGATGCTAGTTAGGGAGGTAAATATTTAGGTTCGCCGTCAGAGTTTTATAGCGACAGGGACCCCCATATACTATCTAATAAATGTTTTAACCCCTTGATTGCCCCCTAGTTAACCCTTTCACCACTGATCACTGTATAACCGTTACGGGTGACGCTGGTTAGTTTGTTTATTTTTTATAATGTCAGGGCACCCGCCGTTTATTACCGAATAAAGATTTAGCCCCCTGATCGCCCGGCGGTGATATGCGTCGCCCCAGGCAGCGTCAGATAAGCGCCAGTACCGCTAACACCCACGCACGCAGCATACGCCTCCCTTAGTGGTATAGTATCTGTACAGATCAATATCTGATCCGATCAGATCTATACTAGCGTCCCCAGCAGTTTAGGGTTCCCAAAAACACAGTGTTAGCGGGATCAGCCCAGATACCTGCTAGCACCTGCGTTTTGCCCCTCCGCCCAGCTCGGCCCAGCCCACCCAAG
Source organism: Aquarana catesbeiana (assembly GCF_042186555.1). NCBI lineage: Eukaryota > Metazoa > Chordata > Amphibia > Anura > Ranidae > Aquarana > Aquarana catesbeiana. The sequence continues at coordinate 218,270,625 of NC_133324.1, forward strand.
TGCAGTATCGATCGATCACTGTCACTTACAAAACACTAAACGCATAACTGCAGCGTTCGCAGAGTCAGGCCTGATCCCTGCGATCGCTAACAGTTTTTTTGGTAGCATTTTGGTGAAATGGCAAGCACCAGCCCCAGGCAGCGTCAGGTTAGTGCCAGTACCGCTAACACCCACGCACGCACCGTACACCTCCCTTAGTGGTATAGTATCTGAACGCATCAATATCTGATCCGATCAGATCTATACTAGCGTCCCCAGCAGTTTAGGGTTCCCAAAAACGCAGTGTTAGCGGGATCAACCCAGATACCTGCTAGCAACTGCGTTTTACCCCTCCGCCCGGCCCAGCCCAGCCCACCCAAGTGCAGTATCGATCGATCACTGTCACTTACAAAACACTAAACGCATAACTGCAGCGTTCGCAGAGTCAGGCCTGATCCCTGCGATCGCTAACAGTTTTTTTTGTAGCGTTTTGGTGAACTGGCAAGCACCAGCCCCAGGCAGCGTCAGGTTAGTGCCAGTAGCGCTAACACCCACGCACGCACTGTACACCTCCCTTAGTGGTATAGTATCTGAACTGATCAATATCTGATCCGATCAGATCTATACTGGCGTCCCCAGCAGTTTAGGGTTCCCAAAAACGCAGTGTTAGCGGGATCAGCCCAGATACCTGCTAGCACCTGCGTTTTGCCCCTCCGCCCGGCCCAGCCCAGCCCACCCAAGTGCAGTATCGATCGATCACTGTCACTTACAAAACACTAAATGCATAACTGCAGCGTTCGCAGAGTCAGGCCTGATCCCTGCGATCGTTTACAGTTTTTTTGGTAGCGTTTTGGTGAACTGGCAAGCGCCAGCGGCCTAGTACACCCCGGTCGTAGTCAAACCAGCACTGCAGTAACACTTGGTGACGTGGCGAGTCCCATAAGTGCAGTTCAAGCTGGTGAGGTGGCAAGCACAAATAGTGTCCCGCTGCCACCAAGAAGACAAACACAGGCCCGTCATGCCCATAGTGCCCTTCCTGGTGCATTCGCCAATCCTAATTGGGAACCCACCACTTCTGCAGCGCCCGTACTTCCCCCATTCACATCCCCAACCAAATGCAGTCGGCTGCATGAGAGGCATTTTTATGTCCTCCCGAGTACCCCTACCCAACGAACCCCCCCAAAAAAGATGTTGTGTCTGCAGCAAGCGCGGATATAGGCGTGACACCCACTATTATTGTCCCTCCTGTCCTGACAATCCTGGTCTTTGCATTGGTGAATGTTTTGAACACTACCATTCACTAGCTGAGTATTAGCGTAGGGTACAGCATTCCACAGACTAGGCACACTTTCACAGGGTCTCCCAAGATGCCATCGCATTTTGAGAGACCCGAACCTGGAACCGGTTACAGTTATAAAAGTTACAGTTACAAAAAAAGTGTAAAAAAAAAAAAAAAAAAAAAACACAAACAAAAATATAAAATAAAAAATAATAGTTGTCGTTTTATTGTTCTCTCTCTCTTTATTCTCTCTCTATTGTTCTGCTCTTTTTTACTGTATTCTATTCTGCAATGTTTTATTGTTATTATGTTTTATCATGTTTGTTTTTCAGGTATGTAATTATTTATACTTTACCGTTTACTGTGCTTTATTGTTAACCATTTTTTTGTCTTCAGGTACAGCATTCACGACTTTGAGTGGTTATACCAGAATGATGCTTGCAGGTTTAGGTATCATCTTGGTATCATTCTTTTCAGCCAGCGGTCGGCTTTCATGTAGAAGCAATCCTAGCGGCTAATTAGCCTCTAGACTGCTTTTACAAGCAGTGGGAGAGAATGCCCCCCCCCCCACCGTCTTCCGTGTTTTTCTCTGGCTCTCCTGTCTCAACAGGGAACCTGAGAATGCAGCCGGTGATTCAGCCAGCTGACCATAGAGCTGATCAGAGACCAGAGTGGCTACAAACATCTCTATGGCCTAAGAAACCGGAAGCTACGAGCATTTTATGACTTAGATTTCGCCGGATGTAAATAGCGCCATTGGGAAATTGGGAAAGCATTTTATCATACCTATCTTGGTGTGGTCAGATGCTTTGAGGGCAGAGGAGAAATCTAGGGTCTAATAGACCCCAATTTTTTCAAAAAAGAGTACCTGTCACTACCTATTGCTATCATAGGGGATATTTACATTCCCTGAGATAACAATAAAAATGATTAAAAAAAAAAAAAAATGAAAGGAACAGTTTTAAAATAAGATAAAAAAGCAAAAAAATAATAAAGAAAAAAAAAAAAAAAAAAAAAAAGCACCCCTGTCCCCCCTGCTCTCGCGCTAAGGCGAACGCAAGCGTCGGTCTGGCATCAAATGTAAACAGCAATTGCACCATGCATGTGAGGTATCACCGCGACGGTCAGATCGAGGGCAGTAATTTTAGCAGTAGACCTCCTCTGTAAATCTAAAGTGGTAACCTGTAAAGGCTTTTAAAGGCTTTTAAAAATGTATTTATTTTGTTGTCACTGCACGTTTGTGCGCAATTGTAAAGCATGTCATGTTTGGTATCCATGTACTCGGCCTAAGATCATCTTTTTTATTTCATCAAACATTTGGGCAATATAGTGTGTTTTAGTGCATTAAAATGTAAAAAAGTGTGTTTTTTCCCCAAAAAATGCGTTTGAAAAATCGCTGCGCAAATACTGTGTGAAAAAAAAAAATTAAACACCCACCATTTTAATCTGTAGGGCATTTGCTTTAAAAAAATATATAATGTGTGGGGGTTCAAAGTAATTTTCTTGCAAAAAAAAATAATTTTTTCATGTAATCAAAAAGTGTCAGAATGGGCTTTGTCTTCAAGTGGTTAGAAGAGTGGATGATGTGTGACATAAGCTTCTAAATGTTGTGCATAAAATGCCAGGACAGTTCAAACCCCCCCCAAATGACCCCATTTTGGAAAGTAGACACCCCAAGCTATTTGCTGAGAGGCATGTCGAGTCCATGGAATATTTTATATTTGAAAGAGACAAATTATTATTTTTTTTTTGCATTGGTGAATGATATATTGCTCAAACATGCAATGGGAATATGTGAAATTACACCCCAAAATACATTCTGTTGCTTCTCCTGAGTACGGGGATACCACATGTGTGAGACTTTTTGGGAGCCTAGCCACGTATGGGACCCCGAAAACCAAGCACCGCCTTCAGGCTTTCTAAGGGCGTAAATTTTTGATTTCACTCTTCACTGCCTATCACAGTCTCGGAGGCCATGGAATGCCCAGGTGGCACAAACCCCCCCCAAATGACCCCATTTTGGAAAGTAGACATCCCAAGCTATTTGCTGAGAGGTATAGTGAGTATTTTGCAGACCTCACTTTTTGTCACAAAGTTTTGAAAATTAAAAAAAGAAAAAAAAAATTTTTTTTTTTGTCTTTCTTCATTTTCAAAAACAAATGAGAGCTGCAAAATACTCACCATGCCTCTCAGCAAATAGCTTGGGGTGTCTACTTTCCAAAATGGGGTCATTTGGGGGGGGTTTGTGCCACCTGGGCATTCCATGGCCTCCGAAACTGTGATAGGCAGTGAAGAGTGAAATCAAAAATGTACACCCTTAGAAATCCTGAAGGCGGTGATTGGTTTTCGGGGTCCCGTACGCGGCTAGGCTCCTAAAAAGTCCCACACATGTGGTATCCCCGTACTCAAGAGAAGCAGCAGAATGTATTTTGGGGTGCAATTCCACATATGCCCATGACCTGTGTGAGCAATATATCATTTAGTGACAACTTTGTGCAAAAAAAAAAAAATAAATAAATAAATTGTCACTTTCCCGCAACTTGTGTCAAAATATAAAATATTCCATGGACTCAACATGCCTCTCAGCAAATAGCTTGGGGTGTCTACTTTCCAAAATGGGGTCATTTGGGGGGGGTTTGTGCCATCTGGGCATTTTATGGCCTTCAAAACTGTGATAGGTAGTGAGGAGTAAAATCAAAAATGTACGCCCTTAGAAATCCTGAAGGCAGTGATTGGTTTTCGGGGCCCCGTATGCGGCTAGGCTCCCAAAAAGTCCCACACATGTGGTATCCCCATACTCAGGAGAAGCAGCTAAATGTATTTTGGGGTGCAATTCCACATATGCCCATGGCCTGTGTGAGCAATATATCATTTAGTGACAACTTTTTGTAATTTTTTTTTTTTTTTTTTTTTTTTTTCATTATTCAATCACTTGGGACAAAAAAAATGAATATTCAATGGGCTCAACATGCCTCTCAGCAATTTCCTTGGGGTGTCTACTTTCCAAAATGGGGTCATTTGTGGGGGTTTTGTACTGCCCTGTCATTTTAGCACCTCAAGAAATGACATAGGCAGTCATAAATTAAAGACTGTGTAAATTCCAGAAAATGTACCCTAGTTTGTAGGCGCTATAACTTTTGCGCAAACCAATAAATATACACTTATTGACATTTTTTTTACCAAAGACATGTGGCCAAATACATTTTGGCCTAAATGTATGACTAAAATTGAGTTTATTGGATTTTTTTTAGAACAAAAAGTAGAAAATATCATTTTTTTTCAAAATTTTCGGTCTTTTTCCGTGTATAGCGCAAAAAATAAAAACGGCAGAGGTGATCAAATACCATCAAAAGAAAGCTCTATTTGTGGGAAGAAAAGGACGCAAATTTCGTTTGGTTACAGCATTGCATGACCGCGCAATTAGCAGTTAAAGCGACGCAGTGCCAAATTGTAAAAAGTGCTCTGGTCAGGAAGGGGGTAAATCCTTCCGGGGCTGAAGTGGTTAAAGTAAAAAAAAAAAAAAGTGAAATATTCCTTTAAATATCGTACCTGGGGGGTGTCTATAGTATGCCTGTAAAGTGGCGCGTGTTTCCCGTGCTTAGAACAGTCCCTGCACAAAATGACATTTTTAAAGGAAAAAAAGTCATTTAAAACTGCTTGTGGCTTTAATGTAATGTCGGGTCCTGGCAATATGGATTAAAATCAGTGACAAACGGCATGGGTACCCTCCAGTCCATTACCAGTCCCTTTGGGTCCTGTATGGATATTAAGGGGAACCCCGCACCTAAATTAAAAAAAGGAAAGGCGTGAGGCCCCCAGGCCCTATATACTCTGAACAGCAGTATACAGGCGGTGCAAACAAGACAGGGACTGTAGGTTTGTTGTTAAGTAGAATCTGTTTGTAATTTTGAACTGGTACATTTTTAAAGTGTAAAGCTCCAGCCAAAAAATCTGTTTTTAAGCTTTTTGGAAAACATAGGGAAGGGTTTTGTTTTGCTGTCTGTGCTCTTCTTCAGAAGATTTCACCTCACTTTTTGTCCCAATGACAAATGTTTTTTGAAAATTTGGGGTTTTTAGTGAAACAAGGATTGGTGATAAAGCATGAGTGGAAAGGGAAAAAATTTTCCCATATTAACTCTTACAGGAGAGAATTTCCCTTCCTATGGGGTAGATTTCATCTCACTTCCTGTTGTCTCCTTCCGTTTGCAAGTAGGAGTCATTTGTAAGTTGGATGTTTGAAAGTAGGGGCCTGCCCTATATACTTAGCAGAAATTTGGGCCTTAGGTGTTGTTGTGGCCTCAACACTGTAAGCCCTCACAGGGCCCTGCTGTGAAATATTAGATCAAGGATTGTAATTACATGCCCCTGTTGAACAGGGGCTGAAAAATTGGGCCTTTGGTGGTGGTGTTGGTGCTGGTGCCACAACAATGTAAGTCCTCACAGTTAATCTTGGTGGGCGCAGAAACATGCCCTGCTGTGAAATATTCAATCAAGAATTGTAATTACATGCCCCTGTTGAACAGGGCAAGAAAAATTGGGCCTTTGGTGGTGGTGGTGCTGGTGGCACAACACTGTAAGTCCTCACAGTTAATCTTGGTGGGCGCAGAAATGGGCCCTGCTGTGAAATATTCGATCAAGAATTGTAATTACATGCCCCTGTTGAACAGGGGCTGAAAAATTGGGCCTTTGGTGGTGGTGGTGGTGTTGGTGCCACAACACTGCAACCCCTCACAGATACTCTAGTTGGAATGCAGGAACGAGCCCTGCTGCAAAAGAATTGCATCAAAAATTGTAATTACACGCCCCTGTTAAACAGGGGCTGAAAAATTGGGCCTTAGGCACTGGTGCTGGTGCCACAACACTGCAACCCCTCACAGATACTCTAGTTGGAACGCAGGAACGAGCCCTGCTGCAAAGTATTGCATCAAAAATTGTAATTACACGCCCCTGTTAAACAGGGGCTGAAAAATTGGGCCTTAGGCACTGGTGCTGGTGCCACAACACTGCAACCCCTCACAGATACTCTAGTTGGAACGCAGGAACTAGCCCTGCTGCAAAGAATTGCATCAAAAATTGTAATTACATGCCCTTGTTAAACAGGGGCTTAAAAATTGGGCCTTAGGCACTGGTGGCGGCGCCCAGAACCAAAAATGTTCTTACAAGCTATCAGCATGATCATTGAGGAGGAAGAGGATAATTACTCAGCATAACAGGATAGTCACTCAGCATCAGCATAGGCAGTCTTTGAAGGGATCTGAGATTTCAAAAAAAATTATTCGGTTACATCAGCATCAGGTGCTTGGTAGCTGGTGGTGATCCAAGACTGATTCATTTTTATGAAGGTCAGTCGATCGACCGAGTCGGTGGACAGACGCACCCTGTGATCAGTTACAAAGCCTCCAGCAGCACTGAATGTGCGTTCCGAAAGAACACTGGAATGCAGGACAGGTCAGTAGCTCAATTGCATACTGTGCAAGCTCTGGCCAGTGATCCATCCTCAAGACCCAGTAACCCAGAGGATTTTGGGTGGGAAAGGTGTCCAAGTCAGATCTTGCCCCTAGGTATTCCTGCACCATGTAAAACAGACGCTGGCGATGGTTGCTGGAACCGATCATACCTTGGGGCTGCGGACTAAAAAATTGTCTGAACGCATCGGTCAGATGGCCACCTTCTCCACCTCTCCTTCTTTGACTGACCGAAGCCTCAGCAACACGTTGTCCAGAAACAGGAGTTTGTAACCTCCCAGTCTCTGGGAACGCGTTGCACAGACCTTTCTGCAAGGCCTCCGGAAGATGTTTCATCCTCTGATCCCTCTGCGATGGCATCAACGTAACGTGGATCAAGGAGGGTTGCCAGCCAGTATTGGTCCTTCTCCTTGATACCACGAATACGAGGACTAGGGATGAGCTTCGTGTTCGAGTCGAACCCATGTTCGACTCGAATATCGGCTGTTCGATCGTTCGCCGAATTGCGAACGATATGGGCCGTTCGCGCCAAATTCGTGTGGCGCGTCACGGCCCATAATTCACTGCGGCATCGCAGTGCATTGCTTGCTGATGATTGGCCAAGCATGCACTATGACCCGCATGCTTGGCCAATCACAGCGCCGCCTTAACAGAGAGCCATAATTGGCCAAAGCCAAGGAGGCTTTGGCCAATTATGGCTCAGGGGATTTAGTACACGCCCCACACTATATAAGGCCGCCTGCACGGCGGCCCTGTGCAGTGTGTTCCGGTCTCTCTGAGAGAGAGAGACAGTGTCATTTCATTTGAGTTAGCTAGATTAGGCAGGACAGTCAGTCAGTTAGCTGCACTTAAAGTGTATTGTGTATATATATGCATCCCAGGTGTTGCATATATATATATATATACACTGTATTCAGTTTAGCTAGATCCGTTCCTGTTATCTTCTAGACTATTTACATTTAGTGCAGTGCGTCCTGCTCACAGTGTTCAGCTAGATCCGTTCCTGTTATATTCCTACTGACAGGCAGGCTTGTCTTGTTACAGTATTTTGAAGAAAATTACTGGTGTTCTTTTGATCCTATTAGTACCACAGTCAGGCAGCTAGACTATTTACATTTAGTGCAGTGCGTCCTGCTCACAGTGTTCAGCTAGATCCGTTCCTGTTATCTTCTTACTGACAGGCAGGCTTGTCTTGTTACAGTATTTTAAAGAAAATTACTGGTGTTCTTTTGATCCTATTAGTACCACAGTCAGGCAGCTAGACTATTTACAGTTAGTGCAGTGCGTCCTGCCCACAGTGTTCTGCTAAACCTACAAGTAAGTGGGGTGCGTCCTGCTCACAGTGTTCAGCTAAACCTACAAGTTAGTGGGGTGCGTCCACCTCACAGTGTTCAGCTAAACCTACAAGCTAGTGGGGTGCGTCCTGCTCACAGTGTTCAGCTAGATCCGTTTCTGTTATCTTCTTACTGACAGGCAGGCTTGTCTTGTTACAGTAAATACAGCTACCTGAAGAAAATTGCTGGTGTTCTTTTGATCCTATTAGTACCACAGTCAGGCAGCTAGACTATTTACAGTTAGTGCAGTGCGTCCTGCTCACAGTGTTCTGCTAAACCTACAAGTTAGTGGGGTGCGTCCTGCTCACAGTGTTCAGCTAAACCTACAAGTTAGTGGGGTGCGTCCACCTCACAGTGTTCAGCTAAACCTACAAGCTAGTGGGGTGCGTCCTGCTCACAGTGTTCAGCTAGATCCGTTTCTGTTATCTTCTTACTGACAGGCAGGCTTGTCTTGTTACAGTATTTTAAAGAAAATTGCTGGTGTTCTTTTGATCCTATTAGTACCACAGTCAGGCAGCTAGACTATTTACAGTTAGTGCAGTGCGTCCTGCTCACAGTGTTCTGCTAAACCTACAAGTTAGTGGGGTGTGTCCTGCTCACAGTGTTCAGCTAAACCTACAAGTTAGTGGGGTGCGTCCACCTCACAGTGTTCAGCTAAACCTACAAGCTAGTGGGGTGCGTCCTGCTCACAGTGTTCAGCTAGATCCGTTCCTGTTATCTTCTTACTGACAGGCAGGCTTGTCTTGTTACAGTATTTTAAAGAAAATTACTGATGTTCTTTTGATCCTATTAGTACCACAGTCAGACAGCTAGACTATTTACAGTTAGTGCAGTGCGTCCTGCTCACAGTGTTCTGCTAAACCTACAAGTTAGTGGGGTGCGTCCTGCTCACAGTGTTCAGCTAAACTTACAAGTTAGTGGGGTGCGTCCACCTCACAGTGTTCAGCTAAACCTACAAGCTAGTGGGGTGCGTCCTGCTCACAGTGTTCAGCTAGATCCGTTTCTGTTATCTTCTTACTGACAGGCAGGCTTGTCTTGTTACAGTAAATACAGCTACCTGAAGAAAATTGCTGGTGTTCTTTTGATCCTATTAGTACCACAGTCAGGCAGCTAGACTATTTACAGTTAGTGCAGTGCGTCCTGCTCACAGTGTTCTGCTAAACCTACAAGTTAGTGGGGTGCGTCCACCTCACAGTGTTCAGCTAAAGCTACCTGTAGAAGGTTGGTGGTGTTCTCATACTACAGGCAGGCAGTTGATTTTGCTAGCTGCAGTATGCAGTATCAGTACATATATATATATATATATATATATATATATATATATATATATATATATATCCCAGCTTAGTGCAGCTACAGGCCATTAGTATGTCTGGAAGGCCAAGAAGGAGAGGCAGACAGTCACAAGCCAATAAGAGAGGGCAAGCAGGCTCTGTGTCTAGTGCTGGTCGTGGAGACGGTGCATCCTCATCAGCACGTGGCCATGGGACACGCTTGGCCTTTTTTTCGGCAGCTGGCCGTGTTGAGCCGTAACATGCGGAAGACTTGGTCGAGTGGATGACCAAGCCGTCCTCATCCTCCTCATCCTCTCTCACCCATGCCCAGGGTACTTTGTCTGGCAAAGCAGCGGCCTCTTCCCTCGGCTCAATGTCATCAGTGACTCCTTCCCTAGCCCCACCATGTCCTCCTGAGGAGTCCCTCGAACTGTTTGACCACAGTGTTGGGTACATGCTCCAGGAGGATGCCCAGCGTTTGGAAGGCTCTGATGATGATACTGAGCTCGATGAAGGCAGTAACACGAGCACGGACAGAGGGGGTGCCCAAGAAGGACAGCAATCTGGCAGTCATGCTCCCCCTGCTGCAGCATACTGCCAGGTTTGCTCCAGTGATGAGGAGGGAGGGGATGATGAGGTCACTGACTCAACGTGGGTGCCTGATATGAGAGAGGAGGAGGAGGAGGAGGCGGCACATCACCAACGAGGCAGGATGCCCTCCAGGGGCCAGCCTAAGGGCAGCACATTGACTGCACCACACCCCAAAGCTCCACATGTGCAGGGCGCTGCAGTCTCTGCGCGTTATTCAAAAAGTTCTTTGGTGTGGGCCTTTTTTGAGACGAGTGCATCAGATCGCACCGCTGCTATTTGCAACATATGTCTCAAGCGTATCTCGCGTGGCCAAAACATCTCCCGCTTGGGTACCACATGCTTGACCAGACATATGTTGACCTGCCATGCAGTTCGTTGGCAAGCGTATCTAAAAGACCCACACCAAAGAACAAAGAGGACCTCTGCTTGCTCCTCATCAGCTGAGATTTCCAACCCCACTAGACCTTCAGTCCTCTCTGAGACCTGCACTGAGAGGAATGAAGGTGTAGAATTAGGTGTGTCACAGCCATGTACTTGTGGGCAATCTGATTTTGGTACACCGACGTCAGATTGTACCAGGCAAATTTCCCTGCCCCAGCTGCTGCACCGCCGAAAGAAGTTTGCTCCCAGCCATCCACATGCCCAACGGTTGAATGCTAGCTTGGCAAAATTGCTAGCACTTCAACTGCTGCCTTTTCAGTTGGTAGACTCTGCCCCCTTCCGTGAGTTTGTGGAATGTGCGGTTCCTCAGTGGCAGGTACCCAAACGCCACTTTTTCTCACGGAAGGCGATTCCGGCTCTCTACCAGCATGTGGAAGGCAATGTCCATGCCTCGCTGGACAGGGCGGTCAGCGGTAAGGTGCATATTACCGCTGACTCATGGTCCAGCAGGCATGGACAGGGACGTTACCTAAGTTTCACGGCGCATTGGGTGACTCTGCTGGCAGCTGGGAAGGATGCAGGACAAGGTGCAGTAGTGTTGGAGGTTGTTCCGCCACCACGCCTCCAAAATGCTAATGATTGTGACACACCTCTCTCCTCCACCCCCTCCTCTTCTTCTTCCTCCATGGCCTCTTCCTCGGAACCAGCGGTGCTCTGTAGTCGTTCAAGGGGCTACGAAAGTACGCAGGCCAAAAGATGCCATGCGGTGCTTGAGCTGGTGTGCTTGGGGGACAGGAGCCACACTGGGGCAGAGGTTCTGTCAGCTCTGCAGGGGCAGGTTCAGAGGTGGTTGACGCCACGCCAACTTAAGGCAGGAATGGTGGTTTGCGACAATGGCACCAACCTCCTCTCTGCCCTCCGACAGGGACAAATGACCCATGTGCCCTGTTTGGCTCACGTCCTTAACTTGGTGGTGCAGCGGTTCTTGGGCAGGTACCCGGGCTTACAGGATGTCCTGAGGCAGGCCAGGAAAGTCTGTGTGCATTTCCGCCGGTCATATAATGCCAGTGCTCGGCTGACGGACCTCCAAAAGGAGTTTAACCTGCCCAAGAACCGCCTAATCTGTGACATGCCCACCAGGTGGAACTCAACGTTGGCCATGCTGCAGCGGCTGCACACGCAGCAGAGGGCCATCAATGAGTACCTGTGCGACTATGGCACCAGGACAGGGTCAGGGGAGCTTGTTTTTTTTCCCCCACGCCAGTGCGCCATGATCAGGGATGCATGCACTGTCCTGTCACCATTTGAGGAGGCCACGAGGATGGTGAGCAGTGACAGTGCATGCATCAGTGACACTGTCCCCCTTGTCCACCTGTTGGAGCACACGCTGCGTGGAATAATGGACAGGGCACTTGAGGCAGAACAGAGGCAGGAAGAGGAGGACTTCCTTAGCTCTCAAGGCCCCCTTTATCCAGACAGTGTTCCTGCGTGCCCGCCGATCACACAGGAAGAGGACGAGGAGGAAGAGGAGGAGGAGGAGGAGGAAGATTGTGTCAGTATGGAGGTGGAGCCTGGCACTCAGCATCAGCAGCAGTCTTTAAGGGATCAGTCCCAAGAAACACATGGACTTGTACGTGGCTGGGAGGAGGTGGCTGCGGACCATGTCGTCCTTAGTGACCCAGAGGACTCCGGACCGAATGCCTCAGCAAACCTACGCTGCATGGCCTCCCTGATCCTGCAAAGCCTGCGTAAGGATCCTCGTATTCGTGGTATCAAGGAGAAGGACCAATACTGGCTGGCAACCCTCCTTGATCCACGTTACAAGGGTAAGGTTGCGGACCTTATCTTGCCATCGCAGAGGGAGCAGAGGATGAAACATCTTCGGGAGGCCTTGCAGAAAGGTCTGTGCAACGCGTTCCCAGAGACTGGGAGGTTACAAACTCCTGTTTCTGGACAACGTGTTGCTGAGGCTTCGGTCAGTCAAAGAAGGAGCGGTGGAGAAGGTGGCCGTCTGACCGATGCGTTCAGACAATTTTTTGGTCCGCAGCCCCAAGGTATGATCGGTTCCAGCAACCATCGCCAGCGTCTGTTTTACATGGTGCAGGAATACCTAGGGGCAAGATCAGACTTGGACACCTTTCCCACCGAAAATCCTCTGGGTTACTGGGTCTTGAGGATGGATCACTGGCCAGAGCTTGCACAGTATGCAATTGAGCTACTGGCCTGTCCTGCATCCAGCGTTCTTTCGGAACGCACATTCAGTGCTGCTGGAGGCGTGGTAACCGATCACAGGGTGCGTCTGTCCACTGACTCGGTCGATCGACTGACCTTCATAAAAATGAATGAGTCTTGGATCACCACCAGCTACCAAGCACCTGATGCTGATGTAACCGAATAATTTTTTTTGAAATCTCAGATCCCTTCAAAGACTGCCTATGCTGATGCTGAGTGACTATCCCTGAGTAATTATCCTCTTCCTCCTCAATCATCACGCTGATAGCTTGTAAGAACATTTTTGGTTCTGGGTGCCACCACCAGTGCCTAAGGCACAATTTTTCAGCCCCTGTTTAACAGGGGCGTGTAATTACGATTTTTGATGTAATACTTTGTAGCAGGGCTCGTTCCTGCATTCCAACTAGAGTGTCTGTGAGGGGTTGCAGTGTTGTGGCACCAGCACCAGTGCCTAAGGCCCAATTTTTCAGCCCTTGTTTAACAGGGGCATGTAATTACAATTTTTGATGCAATACTTTGCAGCAGGGCTCGTACCTGCATTCCAACTAGAGTGTCTGTGAGGGGTTGCAGTGTTGTGGCACCAGCACCAGTGCCTAAGGCCTAATTTTTCAGCTCCTGTTCAACAGGGGCATGTAATTACAATTCTTGATCTAATATTTCACAGCAGAGCCCTGTGAGGGCTTACAGTGTTGTGACCACAGCAATACCTAAGGCCCAAATTTCTGCTGAGTATATAGGGCAGGACCCTACTTTCAAACAACTAACTTACAAACGACTCCTACTTGCAAACGGAAGGAGACAACAGGAAGTGAGAATAAATCTACCCTTAGGAAGGGAAATTCTCTCCTGTAAGAGTTAATATGGGAAAAACATTTCTCCTTTCCACTGATGCTTTCCAATCCATTGGGGCAAAAAGTGAGGTGAAATCTTCTGAAGAGGAGGAAAGACAGCAAAACAAATGTCACAGGGGTGATAACCCTTCCCTATGTTTTCCAAAAAGCTTAAAAAAGATTTTTTGGCTGGAGCTAAACACGTTAAAAATGTACCCGTTCAAAATTACAAAGAGATTCTACTTAACAACAAACCTACAGCCTGTATACTGCTGTTCAGAGTATATAGGGCCTGGTGGCCCCACACCTTTCCTTATTTTAATTTGGGTGCGGGGTTCCCCTTAATATCCATACAAGACCCAAAGGGCCTGGTAATGGACTGGGGGGTACCCATGCCGTTTGTCTCACTGATTTTCATCCATATTGCCAGGACCCGACATTACATTAAACCCGCAAGCAGTTTTAAATGAGATTTTTTCCTTTAAAAATGACATTTGGTGCAGGGACTGTTCTAAACACGGGAAACACGCGTCACTTTACAGGCATACTATAGACACCCCTCAGGTACGATATTTAAAGGAATATTTCACTTTTTTTTTTTTTTACTTTAAGCATCATTAAAATCACTGCTCCCGAAAAAACGGCCGTTTTTAAAAGTTTTTTTTGCATTGATACATGTCCCCTGGGGTAGGACCCGGGTCCCCAAACCCTTTTTAGGACAATACCATGCAAATTAGCCTTTAAAATGAGCACTTTTGATTTCGAACGTTCGAGTCCCATAGACGTCAATGGGGTTCTAACGTTCGTGCGAACTTTCGGTCCGTTCGCAGGTTCTGGTGCGAACCGAACCGGGGGGTGTTTGGCTCATCCCTAACGAGGACCTTTACGCAGGCTTTGCAGGATCAGGGAGGCCATGCAGCGTAGGTTTGCTGAGGCATTCGGTCCGGAGTCCTCTGGGTCACTGAGGACGACATGGTCCGCAGCCACCTCCTCCCAGCCACGTACAAGTCCATGGGTTTCTTGGGACTGATCCCTTAAAGACTGCTGCTGCTGAGTGCCAGACTCCACCTCCATACTGACACAATCCTCCTCCTCTTCCTCCTCCTCCTCCTCCTCTTCCTGTGTGATTGGCGGGCACGCAGGAACACTGTCTGGATAAAGGGGGCCTTGAGAGCTAAGGAAGTCCTCCTCTTCCTGCCTCTGTTCTGCCTCAAGTGCCTTGTCCATTATTCCACGCAGCGTGTGCTCCAACAGGTGGACAAGGGGGACAGTGTCGCTGATGCATGCACTGTCACTGCTCACCATCCTCGTGGCCTCCTCAAATGGTGACAGGACAGTGCATGCATCCCTGATCATGGCCCACTGGTGTGGGGAAAAAAAACAAGCTCCCCTGACCCTGTCCTGGTGCCATAGTCGCACAGGTACTCATTGATGGCCCTCTGCTGCGCGTGCAGCCGCTGGTGGGCATGTCACAGATTAGGCGGTTCTTGGGCAGGTTGAACTCCTTTTGGAGGTCTGCCAGCTGAGCACTGGCATTATATGACCGGCAGAAATGCACACAGACTTTCCTGGCCTGCCTCAGGACATCCTATAAGCCCGGGTACCTGCCCAAGAACTGCTGCACCACCAAGTTAAGGACGTGAGCCAAACAGGGCACATGGGTCAGTTGTCCCTGTCGGAGGGCGGAGAGGAGGTTGGTGCCATTGTCGCAAACCACCATTCCTGCCTTAAGTTGGCATGGCGTCAACCACCTCTGAACCTGCCCCTGCAGAGCTGACAGAACCTCTGCCCCAGTGTGGCTCCTGTCCCCCAAGCACACCAGCTCAAGCACCGCATGGTATCTTTTGGCCTGCGTACTTGCATAGCCCCTTGAATGCCTACGGAGCACCGCTGGTTCTGAGGACAAAGCACAGGAAGAGGCCATGGAGGAAGAAGAAGAGGAGGGGGTGGAGGAGAGAGGCGTGTCACAATCATTAGTAGTGGCATTTTGGAGGCATGGTGGCGGAACAACCTCCAACACTACTGCACCTTGTCCTGCATCCTTCCCAGCTGCCAGCAGAGTGACCCAATGCGCCGTGAAACTTAGGTAACGTCCCTGTCCATGCCTGCTGGACCATGAGTCAGCGGTAATACGCACCTTACCGCTGACCGCCCTGTTCAGCGAGGCCAAGACATTGCCTTCCACATGCCGGTAGAGAGCCGGAATCGCCTTCCGTGAGAAAAAGTGGCGTTTGGGTACCTGCCACTGAGGAACCACACATTCCACAAACTCACGAAAGAGGGCAGAGTCTACCAACTGAAAAGGTAGCAGTTGAAGTGCTAACAATTTTGCCAAGCTAGCATCGCTGGGAGCGAACTTCTTTCGGCAGTGCAGCAGCTGGGGCAGGGAAATTTGCCTGGTACAATCTGACGTCGGTGTACAGAAAGCAGATTGCCCACAAGTACTTGACTGTGACACACCTAATTCTATACCTTCATTCCTCTCAGTGCAGGTCTCAGAGAGGACTGAAGGTATAGTTGGAGATCTCAGCTGATGAGGAGCAAGGAGAGGTCCTCTTTGTTCTTTGGTGTGGGTCTTTTAGATACGCTTGCCAACGAACTGCATGGCAGGTCAACATATGTCTGGTCAAGCATGTGGTGCCCAAGCGGGAGATGTTTTGGCCACGCGAGTTACGCTTGAGACATATGTTGCAAATAGCAGTGGTGCGATCTGATGCACTCGTCCCAAAAAAGGCCCACACCAAAGAACTTTTTGAATAACGCGCAGTGACAGCAGCGCCCTGCATATGCGGAGCTTTGCGGTGTGATGCAGTCAGTGTGCTGCCCTTAGACTGGCCCCTGGAGGGAATCTTGCCTCGTTGGTGATGTGCCTCCTCCTCCTCCTCTCTCCTATCAGGCACCCACGTTGAGTCAGTGACCTCATCATCCCCTCCCTCCTCATCACTGGAGCAAACCTGGCAGTATGCTGCAGCAGGGGGAGCATGATTGCCAGATTGCTGTCCTTCTTGGACACCCCCTCTGTCCGTGCTCATGTTACTGCCTTCATCTAGCTCAGTATCATCATCAGAGCCTTCTAAACACTGGGCATCCTCCGGGAGCATGTACCCAACACTGTGGTCAAACAGTTTGAGGGACTCCTCAGGAGGACATGGTGGGGCTAGGGAAGGAGTAACTGATGCCATTGAGCCGAGGGAAGAGGCCGCATTGGCAGCTGCTTTGCCAGACAAAGTACCCTGAGCATTAGTGAGAGAGGATGAGGAGGATGAGGACGGCTTGGTCATCCACTCTACCAAGTCTTCCGCATGTTGCGGCTCAACACGGCCAGCTGCCGAAAAAAAAAGGCCAAGCGTGTCCCACAGCCATATGCTGATGAGGATGCACCGTCTCCATGACCAGCACTGTTGCCTCTAGACACAGAGCCTGCTTGCCCTCTTTTATTGGCTTGTAGGGATGAGCCGAACACCCCCCTGTTCGGTTCGCACCAGAACATGCGAACAGGAAAAAAGTTCGTTCGAACATGCGAACACCGTTAAAGTCTATGGGACACGAACATGAATAATCAAAAGTGCTAATTTTAAAGGCTTATATGAAAGTTATTGTCATAAAAAGTGTTTGGGGACCCGGGTCCTGCCCCAGGGGACATGGATCAATGCAAAAAAAAGTTTTAAAAACGGACGTTTTTTCAGGAGCAGTGATTTTAATAATGCTTAAAGTCAAACAATAAAAGTGTAATATCCCTTTAAATTTCGTACCTGGGGGGTGTCTATAGTATGCCTGTAAAGGGGCGCATGTTTCCTGTGTTTAGAACAGTCTGACAGCAAAATGACATTTTGAAGGAAAAAACTCATTTAAAACTACTCGCGGCTATTGCATTGCCGACAATACACATAGAAGTTCATTGATAAAAACGGCATGGGAATTCCCCAAAGGGGAACCCCGAACCAAAATTAAAAAAAAAAATGACGTGGGAGTCCTCCTAAATTCCATACCAGGCCCTTCAGGTCTGGTATGGATATTAAGGGGAACCCCGGCCAAAATTAAAAAAAAAAAATGACGTGGGGTTCCCCCTAAATTCCATACCAGACCCTTCAGGTCTGGTATGGATTTTAAGGGGAACCCCGCGCCAAAAAAAAAAAAAAAAACGGCGTGGGGTCCCCCCAAAAATCCATACCAGACCCTTATCCGAGCACGCAACCTGGCAGGCCGCAGGAAAAGAGGGGGGGACGAGAGTGCGGCCCCCCCTCCCTCCTGAACCGTACCAGGCCACATGCCCTCAACATTGGGAGGGTGCTTTGGGGTAGCCCCCCAAAACACCTTGTCCCCATGTTGATGAGGACAAGGGCCTCATCCACACAACCCTGGCCGGTGGTTGTGGGGGTCTGCGGGCGGGGGGCTTATCGGAATCTGGAAGCCCCCTTTAACAAGGTGACCCCCAGATCCCGGCCCCCCCCCCTGTGTGAAATGGTAAGGGGGTACATAAGTACCCCTACCATTTCACGAAGAAAGTGTCAAAAATGTTAAAAATGACAAGAGACAGTTTTTGATAATTCCTTTATTTAAATGCTTCTTCTTTCTTCTATCTTCCTTCATCTTCTGGTTCTTCTGGTTCTTCTGGCTCTTCTGGTTCTTCCTCCGGCGTTCTCGTCCAGCATCTCCTCCGCGGCGTCTTCTGTCTTCTTCTCCTCGGGCCGCTCCGCACCCATGGCATGGGGGGGAGGCTCCCGCTCTTCTCTTCTTCTTTTCTTCTCTTCTTCTCTTCTTCATTTTCTTCTCCGGGCCGCTCTGCAATCCATGCTGGCATGGAGGGAGGCTCCCGCTGTGTGACGGCGCTCCTCATCTGACAGTTCTTAAATAACGGGGGGGCGGGGCCACCCGGTGACCCCGCCCCCCTCTGACGCACAGTGACTTGACGGGACTTCCCTGTGGCATTCCCCGTGACGTCACAGGGAAGTCCCGTCAAGTCACCGTGCGTCAGAGGGGGGCGGGGTCACCGGGTGGCCCCGTCCCCCGTTATTTAAGAACTGTCAGACGAGGAGCGCCGTCACACAGCGGGAGCCTCCCTCCATGCCAGCATGGATTGCGGAGCGGCCCGGAGAAGAAAAGAAGAAAAGAAGAAGAGAAGAAGAGAAGAAAAGAAGAAGAGAAGAGCGGGAGCCTCCCCCCCATGCCATGGGTGCGGAGCGGCCCGAGGAGAAGAAGATAGAAGACACCGCGGAGGAGATGCTGGACGAGAACGCCGGAGGAAGAACCAGAAGAGCCAGAAGAACCAGAAGAACCAGAAGATGAAGGAAGATAGAAGAAAGAAGAAGCATTTAAATAAAGGAATTGTCAAAAACTGTCTCTTGTCATTTTTAACATTTTTGACACTTTTTTCGTGAAATGGTAGGGGTACTTATGTACCCCCTTACCATTTCACACAGGGGGGGGGCCGGGATCTGGGGGTCACCTTGTTAAAGGGGGCTTCCAGATTCCGATAAGCCCTCCGCCCGCAGACCCCCACAACCACCGGCCAGGGTTGTGGGGATGAGGCCCTTGTCCTCATCAACATGGGGACAAGGTGTTTTGGGGGGCTACCCCAAAGCACCCTCCCAATGTTGAGGGCATGTGGCCTGGTACGGTTCAGGAGGGAGGGGGGGCCGCACTCTCGTCCCCCCCTCTTTTCCTGCGGCCTGCCAGGTTGCGTGCTCGGATAAGGGTCTGGTATGGATTTTTGGGGGGACCCCACGCCGTTTTTTTTTTTTTTTTTTTGGCGCGGGGTTCCCCTTAAAATCCATACCAGACCTGAAGGGTCTGGTATGGAATTTAGGGGGAACCCCACGTCATTTTTTTTTTTAAATTTTGGCCGGGGTTCCCCTTAATATCCATACCAGACCTGAAGGGCCTGGTATGGAATTTAGGGGGACTCCCACGTCATTTTTTTTTTTAATTTTGGTTCGGGGTTCCCCTTTGGGGAATTCCCATGCCGTTTTTATCAATGAACTTCTATGTGTATTGTCGGCAATGCAATAGCCGCGAGTAGTTTTAAATGAGTTTTTTCCTTCAAAATGTCATTTTGCTGTCAGACTGTTCTAAACACAGGAAACATGCGCCCCTTTACAGGCACACTATAGACACCCCCCAGGTACAAAATTTAAAGGGATATTACACTTTTATTGATTGACTTTAAGCATTATTAAAATCACTGCTCCTGAAAAAACGGCCGTTTTTAAAACTTTTTTTTGCATTGATCCATGTCCCCTGGGGCAGGACCCAGGTCCCCAAACACTTTTTATGACAATAACTTGCATATTAGCCTTTAAAATTAGCACTTTTGATTTCTCCCATAGACTTTTAAAGGGTGTTCCGCGGCATTCGAATTTGCCGCGAACACCCCAAATTGTTCGCTGTTCGGTGAACTTGCGAACAGCCAATGTTCGAGTCGAACATGAGTTCGACTCGAACTCGAAGCTCATCCCTATTGGCTTGTGACTGTCTGCCTCTCCTTGTTGGCCTTCCAGACATACTAATGGCCTGTAGCTGCACTAAGCTGGGATATATATATATATATATATATATATATATATACATATATATATATATATATATATATATACATATATATATATATATATATATATATATATATATATATATATATACTGATACTGCAGCTAGCAAAATCAACTGCCTGCCTGTAGTATGAGAACACCACCAACCTTCTACAGGTAGCTTTAGCTGAACACTGTGCAGAGGTCGCACTACACTAACGTGTAAATAATTTAGCTGCCTGCGGTAGTGATAGGATCAGGAAAACACCACCAACCTTCTATAGGTAGCTTTAGCTGAACACTGTGCAGAGGTCGCAAAAAACTAACTTGTAGCTTATTTAGCTGCCTGCGGTAGTGATAGGGTCAGGAAAACACCACCAACCTTCTACAGGTAGCTTTAGCTGAACACTGTGCAGAGCTTGGAAAAAACTAACTTGTAGCTTATTTAGCTGCCTGCGGTAGTGATAGGATCAGGAAAACGCCACCAACCTTCTACAGGTAGCTTTAGCTGAACACTGTGCAGAGGTCGCACTACACTAACTTGTAGTTTTAGCTGAACACTGTGAGGAGGACGCACTACACTAACTTGTAGCTTTAGTTGAACAATGTGCAGAGGTCGCACTACACTAACTTGTAGTTTTAGCTGAACACTGTGAGGAGGACGCACTACACTAACTTGTAGCTTATTTAGCTGCCCGCGGTAGTGATAGGATCAGGAAAACACCACCAACCTTCTACAGGTAGCTTTAGCTGAACACTGTGCAGAGCTCGCAAAAAACTAACTTGTAGCTTATTTAGCTGCCTGCGGTAGTGATAGGATCAGGAAAACACCACCAACCTTCTACAGGTAGCTTTAGCTGAACACTGTGCAGAGCTCGGAAAAAACTAACTTGTAGCTTATTTAGCTGCCTGTGGTAGTGATAGGATCAGGAAAACACCACCAACCTTCTACAGGTAGCTTTAGCTGAACACTGTCCAGAGCTCACAAAAAACTAACTTGTAGCTTATTTAGCTGCCTGCGGTAGTGATAGGATCAGGAAAACACCACCAACCTTCTACAGGTAGCTTTAGCTGAACACTGTGCAGAGGTCGCACTACACTAACTTGTAATTTTAGCTGAACACTGTGAGGAGGACGCACTACAATAACTTGTAGCTTATTTAGCTGCCTGCAGTAGTGATAGGATCAGTTTATATCAGTATATATATACTGATACTGCAGCTAGCAAAATCAACTGCCTGCCTGTAGTATGAGAACACCACCAACCTTCTACAGGTAGCTTTAGCTGAACACTGTGCAGAGGTCGCACTACACTAACATGTAAATAATTTAGCTGCCTGCGGTAGTGATAGGATCAGGAAAACACCACCAACCTTCTACAGGTAGCTTTAGCTGAACACTGTGCAGAGCTCGGAAAAAACTAACTTGTAGCTTATTTAGCTGCCTGCGGTAGTGATAGGATCAGGAAAACACCACCAACCTTCTACAGGTAGCTTGAGCTGAACACTGTGCAGAGGTCGCACTACACTAACTTGTAGTTTTAGCTGAACACTGTGAGGAGGATGCACTACACTAACTTGTAGCTTTAGCTGAACACTGTTCAGAGGACGCACTACACTAACTTGTAGCTTTAGCTGAACACTGTGCACTACACTAACTTGTAGCTTTAGCTGAACACTGTGAGAAGGACGCACTACACTAACTTGTAGCTTTAGCTGAACACTGTGCAGAGGTCGCACTACACTAACTTGTAGTTTTAGCTGAACACTGTGAGGAGGACGCACTACACTAACTTGTAGCTTTAGCTGAACACTGTGCAGAGGTCGCACTACACTAACTTGTAGTTTTAACTGAACACTGTGAGGAGGACACACTACACTAACTTGTAGCTTATTTAGTTGCCTGCGGTAGTGATAGGATCAGGAAAACACCATTAACCTTCTACAGGTAACTTTAGCTGAACACTGTGCAGAGCTCGCAAAAAACTAACTTGTAGCTTATTTAGCTGCCTGAAGTAGTGATAGGATCAGGAAAACACCACCAACCTTCTACAGTTAGCTTTAGCTGAACACTGTGCAGAGCTCGCAAAAAACTAACTTGTAGCTTATTTAGCTGCCTGCGGTAGTGATAGGATCAAGAAAACACCACCAACCTTCTACAGGTAGCTTTAGCTGAACACTATGCAGAGCTCGCAAAAAACTAACTTGTAGCTTATTTAGCTGCCTGCGGTAGTGATAGGATCAGGAAAACACCACCAACCTTCTACAGGTAGCTTTAGCTGAACACTGTGCAGAGGTCGCACTACACTAACTTGTAGTTTTAGCTGAACACTGTGAGGGGATGCACTAAAATAACTTGTAGCTTATTTAGCTGCCTGCGGTAGTGATAGGATCAGGAAAACACCACCAACCTTCTACAGGTAGCTTTAGCTGAACACTGTGCAGAGCTCGGAAAAAACTAACTTGTAGCTTATTTAGCTGCCTGCGGTAGTGATAGGATCAGGAAAACACCACCAACCTTCTACAGGTAGCTTTAGCTGAATACTGTGCAGAGCTCGCAAAAAACTAACTTGTAGCTTATTTAGCTGCCTGCGGTAGTGATAGGATCAGGAAAACACATCCAAACCTTCTACAGGTAGCTTTAGCTGAACACTGTGCAGAGGTCGCACTACACTAACTTGTAGTTTTAGCTGAACACTGTGAGGAGGACGCACTACAATAACTTGTAGCTTATTTAGCTGCCTGCGGTAGTGATAGGATCAGGAAAACACCACCAACCTTCTACAGGTAGCTTTAGCTGAACACTGTGCAGAGCTCGCAATAAACTAACTTGTAGCTTATTTAGCTGCCTGCGGTAGTGATAGGATCAGGAAAACACCACCAACCTTCTACAGGTAGCTTTAGCTGAACACTGTGCAGAGCTCACAAAAAACTAACTTGTAGCTTATTTAGCTGCTTGCGGTAGTGATAGGATCAGGAAAACACCACCAACCTTCTACAGGTAGCTTTAGCTGAACACTGTGCAGAGGTCGCAATACAACTAACTTGTAGTTTTAGCTGAACACTGTGAGGAGGATGCACTACACTAACTTGTAGCTTTAGCTGAACACTGTTCAGAGGACGCACTACACTAACTTGTAGCTTTAGCTGAACACTGTGCACTACACTAACTTGTAGCTTTAGCTGAACACTGTGAGAAGGACGCACTACACTAACTTGTAGCTTTAGCTGAACACTGTGAGGAGGACGCACTACACTAACTTGTAGCTTTAGCTGAACACTGTGCAGAGGTCGCACTACACTAACTTGTAGTTTTAACTGAACACTGTGAGGAGGACACACTACACTAACTTGTAGCTTATTTAGCTGCCTGCGGTAGTGATAGGATCAGGAAAACACCATTAACCTTCTACAGGTAACTTTAGCTGAACACTGTGCAGAGCTCGCAAAAAACTAACTTGTAGCTTATTTAGCTGCCTGAAGTAGTGATAGGATCAGGAAAACACCACCAACCTTCTACAGGTAGCTTTAGCTGAGCACTGTGCAGAGCTCGCAAAAAACTAACTTGTAGCTTATTTAGCTGCCTGCGGTAGTGATAGGATCAGGAAAACACCACCAACCTTCTACAGGTAGCTTTAGCTGAACACTATGCAGAGCTCGCAAAAAACTAACTTGTAGCTTATTTAGCTGCCTGCGGTAGTGATAGGATCAGGAAAACACCACCAACCTTCTACAGGTAGCTTTAGCTGAACACTATGCAGAGCTCGCAAAAAACTAACTTGTAGCTTATTTAGCTGCCTGCGGTAGTGATAGGATCAGGAAAACACCACCAACCTTCTACAGGTAGCTTTAGCTGAACACTGTGCAGAGGTCACACTACACTAACTTGTAGTTTTAGCTGAACACTGTGAGGGGGATGCACTAAAATAACTTGTAGCTTATTTAGCTGCCTGCGGTAGTGATAGGATCAGGAAAACACCACCAACCTTCTACAGGTAGCTTTAGCTGAACACTGTGCAGAGCTCGGAAAAAACTAACTTGTAGCTTATTTAGCTGCCTGCGGTAGTGATAGGATCAGGAAAACACCACCAACCTTCTACAGGTAGCTTTAGCTGAATACTCTGCAGAGCTCGCAAAAAACTAACTTGTAGCTTATTTAGCTGCCTGCGGTAGTGATAGGATCAGGAAAACACCACCAACCTTCTACAGGTAGCTTTAGCTGAACACTGTGCAGAGGTCGCACTACACTAACTTGTAGTTTTAGCTGAACACTGTGAGGAGGACGCACTACAATAACTTGTAGCTTATTTAGCTGCCTGCGGTAGTGATAGGATCAGGAAAGCACCACCAACCTTCTACAGGTAGCTTTAGATGAACACTGTGCAGAGCTCGCAATAAACTAACTTGTAGCTTATTTAGCTGCCTGCGGTAGTGATAGGATCAGGAATAGGGATGAGCTTCGAGTTCGAGTCGAACTCATTTTCGACTCGAACATTAGCTGTTCGCAAGTTCGCCGAACACCGAACAATTTGGGGTGTTCGCGGCAAATTCGAATGCCGCGGAACACCCTTTAAAAGTCTATGAGAGAAATCAAAAGTGCTAATTTTAAAGGCTTATATGCAAGTTATTGTCATAAAAAGTGTTTGGGGACCCGGGTCCTGCCCCAGGGGACATGTATCAATGCAAAAAAAAGTTTTAAAAACGGACGTTTTTTCAGGAGCAGTGATTTTAATAATGCTTAAAGTCAAACAATAAAAGTGTAATATCCCTTTAAATTTCGTACCTGGGGGGTGTCTATAGTATGCCTGTAAAGGGGCGCATGTTTCCTGTGTTTAGAACAGTCTGACAGCAAAATGACATTTTGAAGGAAAAAACTCATTTAAAACTACCCGCGGCTATTGCATTGCCGACAATACACATAGAAGTTCATTGATAAAAACGGCATGGGAATTCCCCCCAGGGAAACCCCGAACCAAAATTAAAAAAAAAAACGGCGTGGGGTTCCCCCAAAAATCCATACCAGACCCTTATCCGAGCACGCAACCTGGCAGGCCGCAGGAAAAGAGGGGGGGACGAGAGTGCGGCCCCCCCCCCCTCCTGAACTGTACCAGGTCACATGCCCTCAACATTGGGAGGGTGCTTTGGGGTAGCCCCCCAAAACACCTTGTCCCCATGTTGATGAGGACAAGGGCCTCATCCCCACAACCGTGGCCGATGGTTGTGGGGGTCTGCGGGCGGGGGGCTTATCGGAATCTGGAAGCCCCCTTTAACAAGGGGACCCCCAGATCCCGGCCCCCCCCTGTGTGAAATGGTAAGGGGGTACTTACCCCTACCATTTCACTAAAAAACTGTCAAAATAGTTAAAAATGACAAGAGACAGTTTTTGACAACTCCTTTATTTAAATGCTTCTTCTATCTTCCTTCATCTTCTTCTGGTTCTTCTGGCTCTTCTGGTTCTTCCTCCGGCGTTCTCGTCCAGCATCTTCTCCGCGGCGTCTTCTATCTTCTTCTCCTCGGGCCGCTCCGCACCCATGGCATGAGGGGAGGCTCCCGCTCTTCTCTTCATCTTCTTCTTCATCCTCTTCTCTTCTTCATCTTCTTCATCTTCATCTTCTCTTCTTTTCTTCTGCGGGCCGCTTCGCATCCATGCATGGAGGGAGGCTCCCGCTGTGTGATGGCGTCTCCTCGTCTGACGGTTCTTAAATAACGGGGGGCGGGGCCACCCGGTGACCCCGCCCCCCTCTGACGCACGGGACATGACGGGACTTCCCTGTGGCATTCCCCGTGACGTCACAGGGAAGTCCCGTCAAGTCACCGTGCGTCAGAGGGGGGCGGGGTCACCGGGTGGCCCCGCCCCCTTTATTTAAGAACCGTCAGACGAGGAGACGCCGTCACACAGCGGGAGCCTCCCTCCATGCATGGATGCGGAGCGGCCCGCAGAAGAAAAGAAGAGAAGATGAAGATGAAGAAGATGAAGAAGAGAAGAGGATGAAGAAGAAGATGAAGAGAAGAGCGGGAGCCTCCCCTCATGCCATGGGTGCGGAGCGGCCCGAGGAGAAGACGATAGAAGACGCCGCGGAGAAGATGCTGGACGAGAACGCCGGAGGAAGAACCAGAAGAGTCAGAAGAACCAGAAGAAGAAGAAGATGAAGGAAGATAGAAGAAGCATTTAAATAAAGGAATTGTCAAAAACTGTCTCTTGTCATTTTTAACTATTTTGACAGTTTTTTAGTGAAATGGTAGGGGTAAGTACCCCCTTACCATTTCACACAGGGGGGGGGCCGGGATCTGGGGGTCCCCTTGTTAAAGGGGGCTTCCAGATTCCGATAAGCCCCCCGCCCGCAGACCCCCACAACCACCGGCCACGGTTGTGGGGATGAGGCCCTTGTCCTCATCAACATGGGGACAAGGTGTTTTGGGGGGCTACCCCAAAGCACCCTCCCAATGTTGAGGGCATGTGGCCTGGTACGGTTCAGGAGGGGGGGGGGCCGCACTCTCGTCCCCCCCTCTTTTCCTGCGGCCTGCCAGGTTGCGTGCTCGGATAAGGGTCTGGTATGGATTTTTGGGGGAACCCCACGCCGTTTTTTTTTTTTTTTTTTGGCGTGGGGTTCCCCTTAAAATCCATACCAGACCTGAAGGGTCTGGTATGGAATTTAGGGGGAACCCCACGTCATTTTTTTTTTTAATTTTGGCCGGGGTTCCCCTTAATATCCATACCAGACCTGAAGGGCCTGGTATGGAATTTAGGGGGACCCCCCCACGTCATTTTTTTTTTTTTTAATTTTGGTTCGGGGTTTCCCTGGGGGGAATTCCCATGCCGTTTTTATCAATGAACTTCTATGTGTATTGTCGGCAATGCAATAGCCGCGGGTAGTTTTAAATGTGTTTTTTCCTTCCAAATGTCATTTTGCTGTCAGACTGTTCTAAACACAGGAAACATGCGCCCCTTTACAGGCATACTATAGACACCCCCCAGGTACGAAATTTAAAGGGATATTACACTTTTATTGTTTGACTTTAAGCATTATTAAAATCACTGCTCCTGAAAAAACGGCCGTTTTTAAAACTTTTTTTTGCATTGATCCATGTCCCCTGGGGCAGGACCCAGGTCCCCAAACACTTTTTATGACAATAACTTGCATATAAGCCTTTAAAATTAGCACTTTTGATTATTCATGTTCGTGTCCCATAGACTTTAACGGTGTTCGCGTGTTCGAGCGAACTTTTTTCCTGTTCGCATGTTCTGGTGCGAACCGAACAGGGGGGTGTTCGGCTCATCCCTAATCAGGAAAACACCACCAACCTTCTACAGGTAGCTTTAGCTGAACACTGTGCAGAGCTCGCAAAAAACTAACTTGTAGCTTGTTTAGCTGCCTGCGGTAGTGATAGGATCAGGAAAACACCACAAACCTTCTACAGGTAGCTTTAGATGAACACTGTGCAGAGGTCGCACTACACTAACTTGTAGTTTTAGCTGAACACTGCGAGGAGGACGCATTACACTAACTTGTAGCTTTAGCTGAACACTGTGCAGAGGTCGCACTACACTAACTTGTAGTTTTAGCTGAACACTGTGAGGAGGACGCACTACACTAACTTGTAGCTTTAGCTGAACACTGTGCAGAGGTCGCACTACACTAACTTGTAGTTTTAGCTGAACACTGTGAGGAGGACGCACTACACTTACTTGTAGCTTTAGCTGAACACTGTGCAGAGGTCGCACTACACTAACTTGTAGTTTTAGCTGAACACTGTGAGGAGGACGCACTACACTAACTTGTAGCTTTAGCTGAGCACTGTGAGGAGGACGCACTACCCTAACTTGTAGCTTTAGCTGAACACTGTGCACTACACTAACTTGTAGCTTTAGCTGAACACTGTGCAGAGGTCGCACTACACTAACTTGTAGTTTTAGCTGAACACTGTGAGGAGGATGCACTACACTAACTT
This sequence comes from Aquarana catesbeiana, assembly GCF_042186555.1. Classification (NCBI taxonomy): domain Eukaryota; kingdom Metazoa; phylum Chordata; class Amphibia; order Anura; family Ranidae; genus Aquarana; species Aquarana catesbeiana. Next base: position 218,298,466 of record NC_133324.1, read on the forward strand.
GTAGCTTTAGCTGAACACTGTGCAGAGGTCACACTACACTAACTTGTAGTTTTAGCTGAACACTGTGAGGAGGACGCACTACACTAACTTGTAGCTTTAGCTGAGCACTGTGAGGAGGACGCACTACCCTAACTTGTAGCTTTAGCTGAACACTGTGCACTACACTAACTTGTAGCTTTAGCTGAACACTGTTCAGAGGACGCACTACACTAACTTGTAGCTTTAGCTGAACACTGTGCAGAGGTCTCACTAAACTAACTTGTAGCTTTAACTGAACACTGTGAGGAGGACGCACTACACTAACTGTAAATAGTCTAGCTGCCTGACTGTGGTACTAATAGGATCAAAAGAACACCAGCAATTTTCTTCAGGTAGCTGTAAAGACTGTAACAACACAAGCCTGCCTGTCAGTAGCAAGATAACAGGAACGGATCTAGCTAAACTGAATACAGTGTATATATATATATATATATATATATATATATATATATATATATATATATACAACAACTGGGATGCATATATATACACAATACACTGTAAGTGCAGCTAACTCACTGACTGTCCTGCCTAATCTATCTAACTTAAATCAAATGACACTGTCTCTCTGTCTATCTCTCTCTCAATGCCAGAACACACACTAGGGGGGCCACCGTGCAGGCGGCCTTATATAGTGTGGGGCATGTACTAAATCCCTTGAGCCATAATTGGCCAAAGCCTCCTTGGCTTTGGCCAATTATGGCTCTCTGTTTAGACGGTGCTGTGGTTGGCCAAACATGCGGGTCATAGTGCATGCTTGGCCAATCATCAGCCAGCAATGCACTGCGATGCCCCAGTGAATTATGGGCCGGGACCCGCCACACGAAGCTGTGGTCTCGTCCAGGTTCCTGCTCTTTCTGGCCCTTTTAGCAGGAGGGCGTAGGGGAGGGATCTGGGACTTAATGTGGCTCCTGGCCACAGGCTCCTCCTGACTGACACTTTCCTGTGTATGAAAATGGGACATAATTAGTTTTGTTTATTTTTTTTGGTCATCAATCACACACAATTTTGAGCTCATGACTGTTGCAAATTGAATGTGGAGAAATAGAAAAGACTATCATTCTGACCCCAGCATTTTTCATTATTGTCCCAATATTTTTTGGGCGCTACTATCTGTTGATATGGAAACCAGTTTGTTAAGGCAGAAATTTTTGAACAATAACATCTAGTTATCATCATTCTATTATTGTATACAAATATGTTCAACAATGCTATACCTGGTTTAAGCTGGGCTCCTCCACATCTTCATCCTGTGTAGAAGGACCAGGGTGGACCTCAGGAGCTGTGGCCTCGGCCGATGTGCAAGGGAGTGTTGACAGCAATGGCCTGAGTTCAGTTTGGTCGGACAAAAACTGAAGGCTGGGGACATACCGGTCATCTGCTGCTGCTCCTGATCGCTCAAATTCCAGGACTTTCTGTGCTCCCTTTTAAATGTACGAAGGTTTCTAATTTTGCTCTTCACAAAATTGAGGTCTGTCCTGGGGTACAAAGGCTTCACCAATTCCAACAGTTTCTCCATCGCCGCCTTACTCTTGATTTTAATAGAGTAATCCCGACTCTTCACTTTCCAGAGACAGGGCAGCTCCCGATACTGGTCTATAAATTGAGGCAAAAAGTCTGGCACAGTGAATTTATCAACCATGATAAATTATCAGATGCTTGCTAGACAGAACATAAGACAAACCATAATGTCAGGCTTAACTCATAATCTGGTCCCAATATAAGCCTCAATGTAAGCAGTATAGGCCACTAACCACCTATGCCCCAATTTACAATTGTACTTTTGTTTTATGGCTCCTTTTGCGTGTTGGCGATCCTCCACTCCCATATCGTTCCTATGGCCATTTCCATCGATCGCGCGTTATGGCAGCAATGATGAAAACCTGGAGAAAGCGACTTCCATATCCAGGAGGAGCTATAAGGCCACAAATATGTCCTTTGAAGAAATGGTGGAGATGGTGGACATCTTAGTATGGGCAGACTATGATGGGAAGCATGGACCTTTCAGAAACCCAAATGCCAGAAAGGCCAAGATCATGGATAAAGTTGTGAGAAGTCTGCACAGGAATTTTGGGGCACAATGAAACAAGGATTAGTTGAGAAAACGCTGGTCAGACCTTAAATTGAGAGAGGAAGATCGGTATAGAAAGATCCGGAAAGTGCTGTGAAAAAGTATTTGTTCTGTGTTCCTATTACTTTCATGCTGGTCCATGTTCTTTTCTTTACTGTTCTACAGTTTAAAATGGCAAGTTTGATTTTCGTGGACACAGGAATCTTTCGCGGGACATGAAACAGTGTTTTGATCGACCACTAATACTTCGTTACTGGGAGATGCATGTTAAATGCATTTGTTATGGCCTATTTTGATGTAACATAAGTTCATTAGCTTGTTGTCTAGATGTGTTTGTAACTACTGAAATTTCAACCTAATTCAGTGTCAGTAGAGGACACTCAGCAGCTGTTACGCACCTGGACGCAGGAGCACCAGTGTGGGACACCATAACACCCTTGTTATGTGTCCTACGCAGGTGCTCCAGTGGATACTAGGGGTATCTCCATGTGTGAAACTTGCAGAAAACAGATAAATATTCCTGCTTTGGAAAGGGAAAAAAACATATATTCAGCTTGGATCTCTGCCAAAACAAACAATTGAAAGACCCTTCAAAACAATGTTTCATATTACTATTTCTAGCCTAACATGTCTGTCAGCTAAGTATACCTTTTTTGGATTCACATAGGGGACAAAAGAAGAGGAACATCTGAGCTGTGTGTGGACACCAGTAACCCAGCACCTCCTGAAGATCCAGAAAGTCAACTCACCAGATACCCTGAAGAAGATGTTGATGCTGATGTGCAGGAAGTACTGTGTGAAGTTCTTGAAACTGTGTCGACCACAGGTCAATGTCTAAGACCACAGCTTCAAGTAATAGATGGATGCCTGCATATTTCTAAAACATGGTGTGTTTTATATTTTTTAGGTGATGTGGATGTTGTGGAAGACAAAACTCACTTCAGCAGTGCAAGTGCACGAATACTTATCAGTGAGCTCTTGGTTTGCAATAGGGAATTGGAGAAAATGAAAGAAAACATGCATGATCTCCAAAACAGAGTTATCAACATCATAGATATTTTAGCTAAAATTTAAAAAGCAAACATGTTTTATTTTTTTCGTTCTGTTGTACATGTGTTTGTACAGTTTGAAATTGACTAACCTTTGCACACTTTTGTAATAGTTGCAACTGTTATATTTAAATGTACGATTTCACTTTAGCAAAAGATTGACATATGAACCTGCAACCCCATGACTTGTCATTATCTTTTTTGTTGCCTACATCATGTTAAACAGGATCAAACTGATGCGTTTCAGCACTTGCAGCCTTCCTCAGATGAGTAATTATGCTTTAGATGAAACACATCAACTTGTTTCCTATTTACATTTTTGGTGCGAAAAAGAGGAATCATCGAGTTGCCAGCTACTATTTTAACTTTGCCTATTTCTCAGGGTGGTTTGCTCCCCCAGCTACAGCACCAAATTGGACACAGCACATTGTTGAATATGGTGGGGTAGCTTGTCCAAAAGTATTGTCATGTACAAAAAGCTTGAAGATGTGCTTTCACACATTGTACAAATATCCGTGTTTTGTATATTACTATTTCACCCAACAATTTGAATACCTTCAACAATTTTAGTTACACGTTTACCTGTAATTTTTGTGGTTTTCTAAGAAACTTTGATAAGAAATGTGGCTGTAAGCCAAGTTACATCTAAAAAAGTATGAACCAACGTTGTGTCTGTCCTTGCTTCTTTAGGAATGCTGTATTTTGTTTGCAGGAAAGTACAAATACGTACTTTGTTAATTTAGGATGCAAATCCGTTTGGGCAAGAAAGCTTTGTGTGGCGAGTGCAAAAATCAGTGTAAGCCCTGGTCCATTGATGCTACTTTGAAATCGCGCTACTTCACTTGAAGTAGCACGATTCCTAAGTAGCTAGATCAGCGCGATTTCAGGTGCTACTTGATAGACATTTGTGTGGCTTCATGCCCAGTTGTCTATTGAAGTCACACCTGAAGTCGAAAAAGGTATGCAGGATCTACTTTTGCAAATTGGTGCGGTGCCGCTAAATCGGTGTCGCACCGATTGTGGAACAGTGCCATTGCCTCCAATAGGCTGTGAATTGTCATGCAATTTTATCTCTCAAATCGAATGACAAATCGCTCCAATGTGAACCTAGGCTTTTTGTACCCGAGGTCAGTGTTTCTCCACTTCACTTCTCTAGGTGCACCACCAGGTCCTGTTTTCTGTATTTTCCGCAGTAGAAAAATGACTGTGTGAATTACTAACCTAGAAAATGACATCATCACCTGTGCCAAAAGCAAAAATTATAGAAAATATGACCTGTAAATGCATCTGTAGAAGGAGAGTTGGGAAACACTGCCCTAAGTAATGTTAATTGTAATCTTTATGTGTTTTTAAGAATCACAAAGCCAACAATTTAAGATGCCCACAAATTCTGCCAAAACATTCCTATTTTCCTCATGATCACATGCCTAAAATGTGTGTCTATCCCTACATCTACTTTGCTAAAGACACAAAATACACAGTGTGTCAACATGTGCTAGCTCCCATCATGGGGTATCAATGGACGTGTTTCGGGGGTGCAACCACTTCCTCTGACCTATTTTAGTTATGAGGAAGGGGTTGCACCCCAAAACACATAGATTGATACCCCGTGATGAGAGATAGCACATGTTGACACGCTGTTTGTTTTGGGGCTTTAGAAATTAACCTGTTTGTAACTACACACATTTTCGTCAGGGGATCATAAGGGACATTTAAGAGTTATGCCTCTTCGTGTACGTGGATTAAAATTTTGGCTTTTGGAGGGATGAGATCACACCATCTGAGGAAGGCAACATCCACACAGTCTTGGGACACTAATGTCTCATTTGGCCTTTACTTTACCAAACTCGAACTTTGTAAGTTCATGAGTTGGGATTGTGTATCTTATGTTCTCAAACATGCCTGTTTAGCCCTCAAAAAAGGCAAATTAATGGCAAACATACATGTTATACACCAAGATGTTAGTTTGTTCTAAAACCTTAAAATGCACATGTGAATGTGCTTTGAGTAATATGTTTTTTAATAAACAATGTGTGGTTTATTATTTCAATGCTCAATACCAGTGTATTTGTTAAGTTGTTGTAGTTACAATGACAATGTGCTCTTAAATGTGGCCAAGTCAGGCAATTTTATGGCCTACAAAAAATTAAAGGAGTTCAAAAGACAGAATGTTTTCCAACTTAATGCATTAGATACATTAAGAACAAAAACATTGTATGTGTGTAGCAGACCCACAGCACACCATAATAGTTAGCTGAAGAAGAGATTGTCACCCCATGTAGCAAATAAGGTACGTTTGCACTATTGTAGCAAATGGCCAAAATAAAGGCCATTTGAGAACTTATTATACAGATAAGAAACACAGACAACAGTAGTTCAAATGAATTAGGAGTTTATGATCAAAGAAAAATATTATTCTGGATCTGCTACAGTTTGCTGCCAAGCCACTGTCCCTCTACCCACAAAATAATCCATGTATTTTTGCCGGATATCTCTTGCATTTTGGGAGGGCAATCCTGCACGGCCAGATTCGAGAGATGCCATCACACCCACCGACAGATGAGCTGCAGCCTCTTCAGATGGGCCTGACACTGCGGGGTCCACATCAGTTGGCACTGAGGCAAGGTAGCTGCTAGCATTCCTACATAAAAAAATTGTGGAGGATACAACAGCACAATACCACATGGTTAATTTTGCATAGTGCCAGATTAATAGGTGTTAAAAACAGCCTGAAGCAACTAAAGTGGATGCCAAAGGCATTTTCAACCACCCTTCTGGCACGAGAGAGCCTATAATTAAAGATTTTCTGCTCTGGGTTGACGTTCCTCATAGGAAAGGGCTCCGTAAGATGTTCCCGCAGAGCAAAGGCCTCATCTGCTACAAAAAAACAACATTGTCCTGAGCAGGTGGCAAATTTAAGGTGCCATTCTGGAGCTGATGGTAAAACTCTGTCTGCATAATGACTCCTCCATCTGAGTTGCGCTGTTCTTCCCAACTTCCAAAAACAAGAACTCATATGTAGCAGAAAAGGAGATATGACTGGAAAGGCTACATTATATACAGCACCTCATCCCAGATAATCAATTAAGAAAAATAGGGAGTAGAGAGGGATTATAGCGGTTCCAAGACACAAAAAGGGATATGTAACAGATAAAATTACAAAAATACTTTATTGAAAAATATTGATGATCAGGCAACAGCAAAGGTTGTCCTGTCCCTTTGAATGTTCCACAATAATTTCAGGCTTTCCTCGTGTCCTCGAGGAATGCCTGAAATTATTGTGGAACATTCAAAGGGACAGGACAACCTTTGCTATTGCCTAATCATCACTATTCCCTCCAGTGACTCCTATATGTATACAGGGTTGCCAGTTTTGGCACCTCTGATACACCTGTAATTCCACTCTGGGTGAATACTTGTAATTCTTGAATCACCTTTCAAGCATATCCCTCCAACTTTCTTCAGGCGTTCCCCTTCAATTACATTTATTTTAAATTGTCTTCTGTATGCCCCCTGCAGTCATAGATACGGCATGACACAACTGGCTCTCGGTTGTGGTGCCCCTTGCCCCAGTCGATGGCTTTCAGAAATCTTTAATGTTGGTACAGGCACATACCATTCCCTGAGGAAGCCAATGTCTTGGCGAAACCTGTAGGAACTGTGTACCTGTTTTGAAGGCCTTTTTCACCAGGCCTACCTGATTGTATCTGCCCTGCATAATCTAGTTGTGAATTGCACCCATCATTTTAATTAACTGTTTTTCTACATGTGATAGTATTTTTCAATAAAGTATTTTTGTAATTTTATCTGTTACATATCCCTTTTTTGTGTCTTGGCACCGCTATAATCCCTCTCTACTCCCTATTTTTCTCATATGTAGCAGACACTACAGCTAGCAGGACTATGCTGCAAAAGCCCTTGTAGTTGAAATAATATGAGCCCGAGTTGGGTGGTGGGACAATCCTGACATGTTTACCATCAATAGCACCACCACAGTTGGGAAAATTCATTGATGCTGGAACTGGGCTGCAACATCCTGCCCTTGCTGTGGGTTGGAAGGAAACTTTGGAGTCAAAAAATCAAAAATAAACTACTACTTCTGCACATAACATTGCAAGCAGATTTGACACAAACATTCTTGGCAAACATAAGTATAAAACTTAAATGAATATTTAAAGACAAAAGTGTAAGGTCAACTTATAAGATTCCTCACCCCCTCTGGTGGCCCGTTCTGAAAATGTTATGGAGGGGGGAGGTAATGGGTAGATGTTTTGGACAGGTAGCCCTCTCAACTTCCATGAGATAGTTGCATAAATAATGTGTGATACTTTGGCCAGCCCCTCTTTACTTACACTATTGGCAGCCCAGTGGACAGGTAAGAAGTGTCATAATCCAAAAATAAGGATACACACTGTCCAAATTGAAGCACATTTTGACATTCAGAAATTACCTATCAAGATAATAGGAGACAAAAAATTTCTACGTTACAATTTGCAGGTAATCGGACAGGCCCTTGTACTACATGCTTTGGTGAATTCATCCAGAAATATGACCACAAAAAAGGTATAGTGTGTATGGATTTTGCAAAGATCAGCAGATAGAGTGTTTGTATTATAGCAAAAAGTAGAAAAAAAATTGTTTTCTTTTTTCAAAATTGTCGCTCTTTTTTTGTTTATAGCGCAAAAAATAAAAACTGCAGAGGTGATCAAATACAACCAAAAGAAAGCTCTATTTGTGGGGAAAAAAGGACGTCAATTTTGTTTGGGTACAGTGTCAAATGACTGCACAATTGTCAGTTAAAGCAACGCAGTACCATATCTCACAAAATGCTCTGGTCATTAAGGGGACAAATTCTTCCGGGGCTGAAGTGGTTAATAAGCTCATATGCTGACCAATCCCTGCAGGCAGTGCACCTGATTTGTTTATTACTTATTTGCACAACTTCCATTGGGGAGCTATAATAGGTTCTTCCAATTGTTGGGAGCAATTGCTCCAATAACTTTTCTAATTTATTTAATTTCTGCATGAGCAAGGAGCTATTATTCTATACGCGATGGAGAAAAAGGCACAGAATAAATTTCTGTCCACGTGCACTGCACAAAAATACTTTTAATCAAAATGAGTTATAGTAGTGAATCTCACCATTAAATAATGAGCTAAGCTGTTTTTGAGCCTACAACTAATTGGCACAGTATCCAGTACTGTGTTTCCATACCAAAGGAAACAACTTACAAGCTCTCTACTACGCTCAAATAACTTTGTACCATGATTCAGTTCATTTTGTTTTTATGAAATGGGAAACACGTACTCAGTTTCTTTGACAATAAACTGTCATGTCCCAGTTTGTGCTGTCTTTCTTTGATCTCAGCCTTTTTTACAAACACATTGACATGCAATGTCCGATGAGCTAATGGTCACACCCAAATCCTGAATGTTTAATCAGTCAGTTCAATGGGATGTGAAACCTAGAATGCGTTTTCCTCTCTGGCTACTTCTCCGTAAAATGGCAGAAGAGAGCAGAAAATTACAACCCCAAAAGGATTGCATATTTGAACAACTTTACGAACTGACAGTTAATCAGACCCTGCCCTGCCTGTAAATACGTCAACTATGAGAGGGGAGAGTTGTGTGCCAGAAAAAATTATAAAAGGTTCTAAATAGCTTATGTATGTATATACCCTGCACCAGCCTTAAAGTTCAATATTAGCAGCTAGAAGAGCTTAGAAACAGACAATACAAAAATGAGCAGTGAGAAGCAAAGTCATCTATGAATGTTACTGGAACATTCTTCCAGATGATCTGTCACTATATGGGTTGAAAACTGCACTGCTTAGATTTTTTTTCCCCTTTGTTGTATGTATGTATTTGTTTGTGCACCTCTCTAATGTGTGCATATATGGGAGCAAAGACATTGATTGGCTGAGTAATATTAGAAACAGCTTGTCATGGCGTGCATGCATTGTTGATGTCAGGTGATCACATTCTTCACTAAGGATGAGCCAAACACCCCTTGGTTCAGTTTGCACCAGAACATGTGAACAGGCAAAAAGTTCTAGTGAGCATGCAAACCCTATTAAAGTCTATGGGACACGAACATGAAAAATCAAAAGTGCTCATTTTAAAGGCTTATATGCAAGTTATTGCCATAAAAAGTGCATGGAGACCCGGGTAATGCCCAGGGGACACATTTTAATGTAAAAAAAAGTTATTAAAATGACCATTTTTTTCAGGAGCAGTGATTTTAATAATGCTTAAAGTGAAACAATAAAAACTAGAAAAGTTACAATTTCTGGGGAAATTGTGAAAGTGTTCTTGCCTCTACAACTGGAGTGGGCGGAGTAACTGGGTGGAGTGGCTTGAGTAACTGTGAAAAGTGTTAAAAAGCTTAATATTTTAAAAAGTATAAATAGTAGTAAAAAAGTTCCATCATTCGCTGAAAGAGCTGAACATTTTTTTCAAAAGTAATTTTTTTTTTCAAAAATGAATTTTTTTTAATCAAAAATGATTTTTTTTTCTTCAAAAATGATTTTTTTTTCAAAGGTAATTTTTTTTTTCAAAAATGAATTTTTTTATTTCAAAAATAATTTTTTTTTCGAAATTATTTTTTTTTAAAGTAATTTTTTTTCAAAAATAATTTTTTTTTTTCAAAAATATTTTTTTTTTCAAATATATTTTTTTTTTTCAAAAATATTTTTTTTTTTAAAAGTAATTTTTTTTTCAAAAATATTTTTTTTTTTTCAAAAATATTTTTTTTTTCAAAAGTAATTTTTTTTTTCAAAGGTAATTTTTTTTTTCAAAAATGAATTTTTTTTATTTGAAAAATAATTTTTTTTTCGAAATTATTATTTTTTTTAAAGTAATTTTTTTTTCAAAAATAATTTTTTTTTTTCAAAAATATTTTTTTTTTTCAAATATATTTTTTTTTCAAAAATAATTTTTTTTTTAAAAGTAATTTTTTTTCAAAAATATTTTTTTTTTTCAAAAATAATTTTTTTTTCAAAAATATTTTTTTTTTTTTCAAAAATGATTTTTTTTTTTCAAAAATTATTTTTTTACTTTTTTCAAAAATTATTTTTTTTTTTCAAAAATATTTTTTTTTTTACATGGGGCGGTCATAATGTTTTGGCTGATCATGGGGTGGTCATAATGTTTTGGCTGATCATGGGGTTGTCAGCTTTTGTCACTTCCCACTCTAGTTTTGAACATTTCGCCATTCATTCCTATGGGACCAATTTCGCCGCAAAAACGTCATTTCGTGGACCATTCGGCAAAACATTCCACAAAGTAATAACACACCAATCGGGAACAATCCGCTCGTTTCGGTATATTATTTGTCTCTGTAGTGTGAAAACTGTGGGAGGAGTCTACAAGCGTTATCAAGTCTAGCAGATGAAGTCACATGCATTTGGGGTGTCTCAGCATCTTGTGTTTACAACCACTGTTTCCTAGCAACGCTCATGCCCTGTTTATGCTTCCCAAATACTACTTCATCAAAACTGCCCCATCAGAATTACCCCATCAAAACTGCCCCATCATATTCCTCTATTATAAATCAGTACATGGTGTGTCTGTCCCCTCCCCCGGGCTCTGTAATCAGCTGAGATGCTCCAGCCACCTTCCCCCCTGTGTATAACAGAAGCTTTGGTAACCATGGCAACAAAACAAACACTAACAGTACACGCTGATTAATGGCTAAAATTTCCTGAAATGACCTCTAAACAAATGGCCGTATTTTAAAAACTATACATCCTACAGTGAAGATCTTTATATTGTGAGAATCACAAGACCCAGACCTAGATTTTGATGTATAGTATGTCTTTGAAATATTAAAAATGAAGGCACGGTCGCAGTTTAGAAATTGCCCTTCAAATTTGGAGGGGGCTAGAGTGTAGTTTCAATGAATGTCAATGGACGGCGTGAGTTGCAAACAAATGGTCATATTGTGAAAACTATCAGGACTATGGCTTAGCCGTGGACATGATTAGTGGCAGCAGGGATAGCTGAACGTTTTGATATAAGATTTGTGTAGGTGGGCTTGAAAATGAGGGAGTAGCGGCAGTTTAGAAATCATGTTCTGATTTTCCAGCTTTTGTCATCTCCCACTCTAGTTTCCCCATTCATTCCTATGGGACCAATTTCGCCGCAAAAACGACGATATTTCGTGAACCATTCGGCGAAACGTTCCACAAAGTAATAGCACACCATTCGGGAACAATCCGCACGTTTCGGTATATTACTTGTCTATGTAGTGTAAAAACTGTGGGAGGAGTTAGGGTGGTAAATTTGGCTATAATAATAAGAATAATATATATGTGAGATAACAGTAAGTGGTCTTGCTATGCAAGAACACTTAATGAAATATCGTGCCCGGGGGGTGTCACCTTAGTCTGCCTGTAAAGTGTTGAATCTGTACAATTTGTAGAACAGTGCCGAAGCAAAATTACATTTCTAAAGGATAAAATGTCATTTAAACTTGCTCGCGGCTGTAATATATTGCTGGTCCCGGCAATATAGATGAAAAATCTATGAAAAAAAACAGCGTGTGCTCCCCCCCCCCAGGATATGAGGTCTGGTATGGATTCTAAGGGGAACTCCATGCCAAAATTAAAAAAAAAAAAAAAACAGTGTGGGGTCAACCTTCCCCCAAAATCTATACCAGGCCCTTTGGGTCTGGCATAGATTTTAGGGGGACTCCACACCAAAATTTAAAAATAAATTGGCGTGGGGTCCTCCCCGAAATTCATACCAGACCCTTAACCGAGCAAGCAGCCTGGCAGGCCAGGAAAGGGGGGGAGCGAGCTTGATGGGGACAAGGGCTCTTCCCGACAACCCTGGCCATTGGTTGTCGGGGTCTGGGGGTGGGGGGCTTATCGGAATCTAGAAGCCCTCTTTAACAAGGGGGCCCCCAGATCCCACCCCCCTATGTAAATGGGTATGGGGTACGTACCCCTACCCATTCACCAAAAAAAGTGTCAAAAAGTAAAAACTACAATAGACATTTTTTGAAAATTAAATTTTTTAAAAAAAGAAAAAGAAAGTGCCCCATGATGTACATTCATCGTCAAACATTCCACCCAACAGACCCGAAAAATAGAAGAAAAAAACTCCCGAAAAAATGAAAAAACTCTGCCTCCATGAGAGGACCACCGGCGACTGCTGTTTTTTGGCTTTGACAGCTGCTATATAGGCAAGGGTGGGGGCCCCCCGCTGACATCACCGGGTGACCGCGCACTTGCCTATATAACAGCTGTCACAGCCAAGAGACAGCAGTCGCCGGGAGGCCTCCAATGAAGCTTTTTTATTTTTCTATTTTTCGGGTACATCGGGCGGCATGATTGAAGATGGATGAACATCGTAGGACACTTTTTTTTTTTAAATAAAGGAATTGTCAAAAACTGTCTATTGTGGTTTTAACTTTATGACAAATTTTTGGTGAATGGGTAGGGGTACAATGTACCCCATACCCATTCACATAGGGGAAGGGGTGGGATCTGGGGGCCCCCTTGTTAAAGGGGCTTCCAGACTCCAATAGGCCCCCCACCCACAGACCCCAACAGCCAGTGGCCAGGGTTGTCGGCAAGAGGCCCTTGTCCCCATCAACATGGGGACAAGGTGTTGAAGGCAAGCTACCTGATATGGTTCAGGAGGGGGGGGTGCTCGCTCGCCACCCCTTTCCTGGCCTGCCAGGCTGCTTGCTCGGATAAGGGTCTGGTATGGATTTTGGGAGGACCCCACACCATTTTTTTTAAATTTTGGCATGGAGTTCCCCTTAAAACCTATGCCAGACCCAAAGGGCCTGGTATGGATTTTTTTTTCGGGTGGACGCTGTTTTTTTTTTAAATTCTGGCGTGGCGTTCCCCATAAAATCTGTACCAGACCCAAAGGGCCCCCATGCCGTTTTATTTCTTAATTCTGTCATGGGGTTCCCCTTAACCACTTCAATGCACTGTATTATATATTCTGCACTACACTATATACCCTGCACTGTATTATATATACTACACTGACTGCACTATACAGTATACTCTGAACTGCATTATATATACTATACGGACTGCACTATATACTGTGAACTGCATTATATATACTATACGGCCTGCACTATATACTCTGAACTGTAGTAAATATACTATACAGACTGCACTATATATTCTGCAGAAAAATTGGGCCTTAGGTGTTGGTGGTGCCAGAACACTGTAACCCCTCACAGTTACTCTTGTTGGTGCAGGAACGGGCCCTGCTGTTAAAAATTAGTGCAATAATTGAAATTACATGCCCCAGTCAAACAGGTGCAGACAAATTGGTCCTTGGGTGTTGGTGGTGCCAGAACATTGTAACCCCTCACAGTTACTCTTGTTGGGCACAGGAACAGGCGCTGCTGTTAAAAATTAGTTCAATAATTGAAATTACATGCCCCAGTCAAACAGGTGCAGACAAATTGGGCCTTGGGTGTTGGTGGTGCCAGAAAACTGTAACCCTTCACAGTTACTCTTGTTGAGTGCAGGAACGGGCCCTGCTGTTAAAAATTAGCTAAAAAATTGAAATGACATGCCCCTGTTAAACAGGGGCAGAAAAAATTGGGCCTTGGGCGTTGGTGGTACCCTAAACCAAAAATATTGTTGGAAGCTAGCATCATTGAGATTCAGGAGGAATAGGATAGGCAGCATAGGCAGTTTTCAAGGAATCCCAGATGTCTAGCAAAATTCAATCAGTTACATCAGAATCAGGGGCTTGATAGCTGCTGATCCAGATGGTTGCTTGAACCTATCAGCCCTGGGTGCTGAGGACTAAACATTTTTTAACGGCATCGGTCAGCCGGCCACCTTCTCCACCGCTCTTCCTATGACCGAATGAAGCCTCAGAAACATGTTGTCCAGCACCAGGAAATGGTAACCTCCTAGGGTCTGGAAAGGCATTACACAAACTTTTCTTCAAGGCGCCCTGAAGATGTTTCATCCTCTGCTCCCTCTGTGAAGGCAGGATGAGCTCTGCAACTTTACCCTTGTAACGTGGATCAAGAAGATCTGCAAGCCAGTAATGATCCCTCTCCTTGATACCACAAATCCTAGGGTCCTTTTTGCAGGCTTTGCAAAATCAGGGAGCCCATGCAGCATAAGTTTGCAGAGGTATTCGATTCTGAGTCCTCTGGGTCACTAAGGATGACGTTGTCAGGTACTACCTCCTCCCAGCCATGTACAACTCCTTGGGTTTCTGGGGACTGAAAACCACCCCTTAAAGACTGCTGCATGTTATCCCATACATCCATGCTGACACAATCCTCCTCCTCTTCTTCCTGTGTGTTTGGCAGCCCCACAGGAATGCTATCTGCATAAAGGGGGCCTTGAGAGGAAAGGAATTCTTCCTCTTTCTCCCGCTGTTCTGCCTCAAGTTCCCTGTCCATGATTCCACGAATGCATTGTCACTGCTCACGATCCTTTTGGCCTCCTCAAATGGTGACAGGACAGTGCATGCATCCTTAATCAGTAGCCACTGGCGTGGCAAAGAGAAGCCAAGCTCTCCTGAGCTTGTCCTGGTGTCATACTCACACAGGCACTCATTGATGGCCCTCTGCTGTGTGTGCAGCCGCTGCAGCATTGCCAATGTTGAGTTCCACCTGGTGGGTATGTCATATTGAGGCGGCTGATGGGCAGGTTGAATTCTCATTGAATGTCAGCCAGGCAAGCACTGGCATTGTATGACTGCCAGAAATGGCCACAGACTTTTCTGGCCTGCCTCAGCAGGTCTTGCAAGCCTGGGTACCTAGTCAAGAAATGCTGCACCACCAAATTCAGGATGTGTGCCAGACATGGAACATGTATTAAGTGTCCCTGTCAGATCGCGGAGAGAAGGTTGGTGCCATTGAAGCATAAACCATTCCTGTCTCAAGCTGCGTGGTGTCAACCACCTGTGAGCCTGCCCCTGCATAGCTGACAGGATCTCTGCCCCAGTGTGGCTCCTGTCCCCTAGACAGACCAATTAAGCAACTCATGGCATCTTTTAGCCTGACAGCTTGTGTAGCCCCTTGAACGCTTAATGAGCACTGCTGGTTCAGAGGACAATTCTGCAGAAGAGGCCATAGAGGAATTAGAAGAGGAGGGGGTGGAGCAGACAGATGTAGCAGAATCATCACCAGCTTTTTGGAGGCGTGGTGGCGGAACAAGCTCCAACACTGAACCCTGTCCTGCATCCTTCCCAGCTGCCAGCAGATACCCAGTGCGCCGTGAAGGAAAGATAATGTCCCTGACCATGCCTGCTGGACCATGAGTCAGCGGTAATATGAACCTTGCTGCAGACCACCCTGTCCAACAAGGCCAAAACATTGCCTTCCACATGACGGCAGAGAGCTGGAATGGCCTTACGCAAATCAGAAATGTCTTTTTGGAACCTGCCACAGTGGTACAGCACATTCCATAAATTCACAAAAGGGGGCAGAGTCTATCAACCGAAAAAGCAGCAGTTGTAGTGTTAGCAATTTGGCCAAGCTAGCATTTAGACGCTGAGCATGTGGATGGCTGGGACAGTATTTTTTTTTTCCGTTCAGCAACTGGGCTAGCGAAATTTGCCTGCTGAAATCAACTGGTGTTGTACTGCTAGCAGATTGGCTGCAAGTACTTGTAGCACCTATTGCTATACCTTCATTCCTCTCAGTGATGGTTTTTGAGAGGTATAGTAGGGGTTGAGATCCCAGATGAGGAGCGAGGAGAAGTCCGCTATTTTTCATGTTGTGGGTCATTCAGGTGCTGTTGCCAATGAACTGCATGGCAGGTTGTCATATGTCTTGTCAAGCATGTGGTGCCCAAGCGGGTGCTGTTCTGGTCACACATGATCTGCTTCAGACATAGATTGCAGACAGCAATGGTGCAATCTACTGCACATGTGTCGAAAAAAGCCCACACCAATGAACTTTTGGGAGTCAGCAGCGCCCTGCACCTGTGGAGCTCTGTGGTGTGATGCAATAGGGTGGCTGCCCTTAACCTGGCCCCTGGAGGACATCCTGCCGCATTGGAGTTGTGCCTCCTCCTCCTCCTCACTTTCCTCCTCTCTTCTCTCAGGCACCCAAGTACAGTCAGTGACCTCATCATCCCCTCCTTCCTCGTCACTGGAGCAAATTTGGCAGTATGCTGCAGCTGGGGTAAAAAAACTGCTAGCTTCTTGCTCTTCTTTGGCACCCCCTCTCTCTAGCCTCAACCTGGGAACCAACATTGGAGCCTTCAAATTGCTGCGCATACTCCAGCAGCATGTAACCGACACTATGGTCAAATAATTCTGGTGACTCCTCCATGCATGATGGTGGGGCTGTGGAAGGAGTAACTGTAGACATGGAGCCGGTGGAATAGGCTGCTTTGGCAGCTGCGTTGGAAGGCAAACTAGTATGAGCCTGGGTGACAGAGGATGAGGAGGATGAGGACGGCTTAGTTATCCACTCCACCAACTCTTCTGCATGTTGTGGCTCAATAATATGGCCAGCAGCAGCTTTTCACTGTAGACACAGAGGCTGCTTGCCCTCTTTTAGTGGCCTGTGAGCATCTGCCTCTCCTTGGTGGCCTTCCGGACATAATTTTTTTTTCACACCTTACTGCACTGTATTGGATACTGTACACCAACTACACTGTATTATATGCTGTACTCCGCCTGAAGTGTATTATATAGTGTACACACTGTATTATATACTGTGTACACCGCCTGCACTGTACTATATACTGTACGATGACTGCACTGTATTATATACTGTACACTGACTGCACTTATATACTGTGCACTGACTGCACTGTATTATATACTGTACAACACCAACTGCACTATATCATATACTGTGCACTGCCTGCACTTATATACTGTATACCGACTGCACTGTATTATATACTGTACAACACTCACGGCACTGTATTATATACTGTACAATGTCTGCACTTATAGACTGTACACTGGCTGCACTGTATTATATACTGTACACTGCCTGCACTGTATATATATATATATATATATATATATATATAGTAAGATATCGGGGTGATTCAGCTTAAGTGGTGTATGCGATATGAAGAAACACGTGTCAGTCCAGACTGCATTTTAAGGGCATGGCAGCCCACTTTTATTCAAAGTAAACAAAAAAAGTTCAAACAGTAATCTTCCCTCGCAGGGGGTTCCACCACTATTGCAACATGGTTATTCAGCCTCCTGGCCTACTCTCTTGCAGCACTGCTGCCTCACGCCTAGGCCATAGGTCTGTTCCTCAGACCTGTGTGCTTGGGTCAAGCTCTCACCTAGCTGCCCCAGGGTTCAAACGCCCACCTGCAGTCTCTCTAAAAAACGTGACTGTCTTCCCAACACTCACACACAGAGTTGTGTCTGTAGGGTGGAGTCCTCCTGACTCCTCACTGTCAGCTTCGTGCTGTTCCGTCGCGAGCCATGTCTGCCTGCTACAGACGTGCACACATAGGCTGCCACCTACAGCCTTAGACTCTGAGACCTCCTGTCTAATTCCTGGAGCCATCTCATACTGGGACCCTCCCGACCTCCTAGGCCAGACTTCTTGTCTGCCGGGCAGAGCTGTCTCCAAGTCTGAGCCCTGATCTCTATCCCTGGGATAACAAGAAGATTGAGGGTTGCCTGGTCAGAGAGCACACCACATCCCATTTTTTATGAAAAATACATGGAAAAAAGAAAACTGTGGGACTTTTAAGGTGTCAATAAATAAGGAATATAGTATTTTTTAATTATAAAAAATATATTTTATTAATGTCAATGAAAACATTTATCATAAAAATCCCTTGTTGTATGTCAGGTTCAGTTCATATAGTTGTACTGACACTACCGCTCTACATGTTTCGCTTCGAGTGAGCTTCTTCAGGAATTTCTAGAGTGCTGTATGAAATGATTACTAAAAAAGTAAAACAACAACAAAAATGGGATTAATTACTACAAAATTTATAATTTGTTAACAATTTGTCAAAAATAGAGGTGTACAAAAATACATACATTCGAATATGTATTAAATATCTCCAAAAACTGAATTTTACAATCAAACATTAATTGTTGACACATTAAAGGACCTACCGAGTATGCAAACTTTACACAATACGACGCCTAGGTGTTATAATTGTTGAATATTTCCAGCAGACGACTCCATGTCAAGTGCATGATAACCACAAGGGGGCAATGTAGAAACAGTTGGAGATATTTAATACATATACAAGTGTGTATTTTTGTACACCTCTATTTTTGACAAACTGTTAACAAATTATACATTTTGTAGTAATTAATCCCATTTTTGTTGTTGTCTAAGGATAATGCACAAGGTTGGTGCACCCTTGTTTTCTTTCTTTCCTCTTTGCATGCTTTGGCCAATCAGCAGCCGTCAATGCACTGCGATCTTGCAGTACATTATGGGAGTGCTCCGCGGCGCTCGAATTTGGCAAGATCGCTCCATATGTTAATTTGTTCCGGTGAACAAACGAACACCCGATGTTCGAGTTGAACTTACGTTTGACTCGAACATCGGGACCATCCTTATTCTTCACCTAGGTCCCCTGTGTGCATGTCTTACTACACCTATGAAGTTGACTATGTGTTTGTGATCACTAGTGTAGAACAGGCACCCTTTAAAATGATGTTCAATCTTGAGGCAACCCATTCTAAAATGTAAAAAAAACAAAACAAATAGTTTTACATAATGCAGCAACATCCACACATGTATGATGCCTAATGTTAGAGGTGATTTATTCTTCCAAAGCAAATACACCTTTGTACCCCGTCACCGGCTATTATTCCAGCTTTGCTCTACTCCCTCAGTTTCTCTCCCTCACTCAGCTAATGTGACCCCAGTGCTGACAGAGAGGGGCAGGGGAGGGGCAAAAAGGATGCTATACAGGTGCCAGATGTTCTTCTTATAAACCGATGACATCATTGGTTGTTAGGACACCGGTGGCTAGAGGGTTGTAATGGTGCACAATGAAAACTTGTGGCTTTGTGTAACTAAAAAGCAGGTTTGATTTGCCCACTGGCTCGTATACAATTTTTAGGAAATCTTTAGAGATTTTGACAAGGCACCCCTGAAGAAACCTGAAGGCATCCTGGTTGAAAAGGGCTGGTCTACAATATGGTTTCATTTTTCTCTGTGGCTGTCTTTAGTAATACCTATTTCTGACTTCTGTGATTTGAATTTCTGTTCTACCTCTTGTCACCAATCATTATTACCATGTTCTGACATAAAGTTTTACTAAACCCAAGACCCTGCATTCTCTATATGTGGTCTCCCACAGTACACATGGAAATGCAATTATCTTAGTAAATATAAACTGCTAAATACCTTTTTTCATTAGCAGTTAGAGCATTCTTGTGACTTCTATGAGTTTCTGATTAAAATTTGTAGGAGTTTTCATTCTCCCACAGTTGTCCAATGAGAATGTAGGACCCCTGACCCTCTGTCTGGACAGTGCTGATTGGCCCTGTGCTGATCACATGCACTCTCCCAAGAAAAAAAAAACTCTCTAGCAATACACACCAAACTAAGCATGTGCAGCCTGACTCCATAAACTCTAATTATCAGGGGACAGTGGAAGGAGGGCAGGATCAGACAAGACAGTATTGAACAGCCTTTTTACACAGTGCAGAGGATTAACCTCTTAAGTTCCACAGTGAGTATTGCAAGCATGCTTTACTGCATATACAGATTGATTTTACTGTTGAGGGTTCAGTAAACACTTTAACTACTCTAAATGTCATTGTCTCATTTCTGCTAAAAGATTAAGGAACTGCTAAACATAGTTGTTTTATGTTAAAAATAATGTATAAAAAATGTAGCCAACTGTTACTTGAAAGCCTTATTTAGCCTAAACTGACCGATAGTGTAAAACAATAGGCTACACAAAAAAGGTACATAAATGTCAAATATTATATTTTCTACAGGAGGCTTATTAACCACTTGACCACTGGGCACTTAAACCTCCTTAATAACCAGACCAATTTTCAGCTTTCAGTGCTCTCACATTTTGAATGACAATTACTCAGTCATGCAACACTGTACCTATATGAAATTTTTTCCCTTTTTCTCACACAAATAGAGCTTTCTTTTGGTGGTATTTAATCACCACTGGGTTCTTTATTTTTTGCGCTATAAAAGAAAAAAGACCAAAAATTCTGTAAAAAAATGCATTTTTCTTTGTTTCTGTTATAAATTTTTGCAAATTAGTAATTTTTCTTCATATCTTTGGTAAAAATAACCCAAATCAGTGTATATTATTTGGTCTTTGTGAAAGTTATAGAGTCCAAAAGCTATGGTGCCAATATCTGAAAATTGATCACACCTGAAGTACTGACGGCCTAATTTCTTGAGACCCTAACATGCCAGAAAAGTACAAATACCCCTCAAATGACCCATTTTTGGAAAGAAGACATTCCAAGGTATTTAGAAAAATGCATTATGAGTTTTTTGAAGTTGTAATTTTTCCCCACAATTCTTTGCAAAATCAAGATTTTTTTTTCACAAAATTGTCATATTAGCAGGTTATTTCTCATACACAGCATATGCATACCACAAATTACACCCCAAAACACATTCTGCTATTACTCCCGAGTATGGTGATACCACATGTGTGAGACTTTTACACAGCGTGGCCACATACAGAGGCCCAACATGCACAGAGCACCTTCAGGCGTTCTGGAGCACCCAAGCCAATTCTGACATTTCTCTCCTACATGTAAAAATCATCATTTATTTGCTAGAAAATTAAATAGAACCCCAAAACATTATATATTTTTTTAGCAAAGACCCTAGAGAATACAATGGCGGTCGTTGCAACTTTTTATCTCGCACAGTATTTGCGCAGCAATTTTTCGAACGCGTTTTTTTTGGAAGAAAAAACAGTTTTGTGCTTTAAAAAACAAAACAGTAAAGTTAGCCAAATGTTTTTACATAATGTGAAAGATGAAGTTATGCTGAGTAAATAGATACCTAACATGTCACCCTTCAAAATTGCACACGCTCGTGGAATGGCGCCAAACTTCGCTACTTAAAAATCCCCATAGGCGAGGCTTTAAAATTTTTTACTGGTTACATGTTTTGAGTTAGAGAGGAGGTCTAGGGCCAAAATTATTGCTCTCGCTCTACCGATCACAGCGATACCTCACATGTGTGGTTTGAACACCATTTTCATATGTGGCCGGGACTTATGTATGCGTTCGCTTCTGCATGCGAGCACACAGGGACAGGAGCACTTTAAAAATGTTTTTTTTTTTTTTATTGTTCATTTTACTTTATTTATTTTAGTTTGATGCTTTTTTCCAAAAAATATATTATATTATATATTATAATATATATATTATAATATATATAATATTTTTTGATCACTTTTATTTCTATTACAAGGAATGTAAACATCCCTTGTAATAGGAATATGGCATGACAGGTCCTCTTTACAGTGAGATATGGGGTTAATAGGACCTCATATCTCACCTCTAGGCTGGGAAGCCTGAAATAAAAAAAAAAAAAAAAAAAAAGATCCTGGCTTTGATCGTAGCAGTGAGTCGGTAGAAGCACCTGAGGGAGGCAGGTGGGGGGGGGGGATGTCCCCTCTCGCCTCCCATAAGAACGATCAAGCAGTGGAACAGCTGCTATGATCATTCTTATGGTGTAGGGAATCGCTGGCTGAAAAAGCTGATATCTGAATGATGTCTGTAGCTGCAGGCATCATTCAGATATCCGCGCACAAAGTCAAGGATGTCGTATGATGCCCGTCGGGCAGGAAGTGGTTAAAACGCATTTTTTTAACACAAAGTTGTCAAGTTATACAATATTTCTAACACATAGCATGTACATACCAAAAATGACACCCCAAAATAGATTCTCCTACTCCTCCTGAGTATGGTGATACCACATGTGTGAGACCTCCACAGCCTGGCCACATACAGAGGCCGAGTACAGCCGAGTATGGCTGAGCCTTGGCTGAGTATGGCTGCGCATAGCTGGGTATGGCTGAGTATGGCAGGGTATTGCAGGGTATGGCAGAGTATGGCTGGGTATCACCAAGTATTGCAGAGTATTGCAGAGTATTGCAGAGTATTGCAGAGTATGGCAGAGTATTGCGGGGTATTGCAGAGTATGGCAGAGTATGGCAGAGTATTGCGGGGTATTGCAGAGTATTGCAGAGTACTGTGGGGTATTGCAAAGTATTGCAGAGTATTTCAGGGTATTGCAGAGTATTGCAGAGTATTGCAGGGTATTGCAGAGTATTGCAGGGTATTGCAGAGTATGGCAGGGTATTGCAGAGTATTGCAGAGCATGGCAGAGTATTGCAGGGTATTGCAGAGTATGGCTGGGTATGGCAGAGTATGGCTGGGTATTGCAGAGTATGGCTGGGTATCACAGAGTATTGCAGAGTATGGCAGGGTATTGCAGAGTATGGCAGGGCATTGCAGAGTATTGCAGAGCATGGCAGAGTATTGCAGGGTATTGCAGAGTATGGCTGGGTATGGCAGAGTATGGCTGGGTATTGCAGAGTATGGCTGGGCATCATAGAGTAATGCAGAGTATGGCAGGGTATTGCAGGGTATTGCAGAGTATGGCTTGGTATTGCAGAGTATGGCTGGGTATTGCAGGGTATGGCTGCATATGGAAGAGTATGGCAGGGTATTGCAGGGCATGGCAGGGTATTGCAGAGTATGGCTGGGTATTGCAGAGTATGGCAGGGTATTGCAGGGTATGGCAGGGTATTGCAGAGTATGGCAGGGTATAGCACGGTATTGCAGAGTATGGCAGGGTATTGCAGGGTATTGCAGAGTATGGCACGGTATTGCAGGGTATTGCAGAGTATTGCGGGGTATTGCAGAGTATTGCAGGGTATTGCAGAGTATTGCAGGGTATTGCAGAGTATTGTGGGGTATTGCAGAGTATTGCAGGGTATTGCAGAGTATTGCAGGGTATTGCAGAGTATTGCGGGGTATTGCAGAGTATTGCAGGGTATTGCAGAGTATTGCAGGGTATTGCAGAGTGTTGCAGGGTATTGCAGGGTAATGCAGAGTATTGCAGGGTAATGCAGAGTATTGCAGGGTATTGCGGAGTATTGCAGAGTATGGCAGGGTATTGCAGAGTATGGCAGAGTATTGCAGAGCATGGCAGAGCATGGCAGAGTATTGCAGGGTATTGCAGAGTATTGCAGGGCATTGCAGACATGACGCCGGTTTGTTTACATGTGATCGCTCTGTCATTTATAGGATAGGAACTCCTCTTTAAGTCCTAAAGAAAATGTCCAAGCAAAATAAAAATATACATTCAGTTCATCATTATTTATCCTAAAGAGACACTAAACTCACATTTTTTTACATCAATCGTTCTAAAGTAATAAGTATACCATGGCTATTTCTATATATCATATAGTTCTTTATTGTCCTGTGGTCCCAAGCCAATGATGTACCTCAGTGCTCCTAGTGTGGAGCAAACAGAGCCTATTTTTTCTGTTCACACACTCTGCTCTATGCCTACTACAATTTCCTATATCGCTGAATGCATGTGTAGGTAGATATGTGGTCCATTTTGGAGGATTGCAAAAAAGGGTGGCTACGTTCACATACACAAGAGGGGTATGGAAAATGAACGTAACCACCCTAAAACAGGAAGTCTGAGAATAGCAAAAAAGCTTGTATTTGAGAGATGAAACAAAGGATGAAAGCGATAAAAGGCACATTCTACTTAAATTTAAACATATTGCATTTATTTTATTGTATACAAAATGTGAGCTTAGTGCCACTTTGATGTGATTTTTGCTTTTGGATGTCCTTTTGGGAAAATACTGCTGTGTAAAGAAAAAAAAAAACTGCCTCTAGCAAAATAACTTATGTGAGTCGATCACCAGTACTATAGAAGGGACGGACTGCATCTAAATAAGGAGGGTGCAGATCTGCTGGGAGTAAAGATAGCCAAAAAGTTGGGTTTTTAAACTAGGTGACAGGGGGAAGGGTCCAGAGGTAAAGATAGTCAGCGCAAAACATATTCCAGAGGGTAGTATGGGGGCATTAGTGGTGGGTTGACTAAAGCACATAAACCCAAGGTAAGTATTATAACAAGTCCTAGTTGCAATCTCGGAACACCCAATAGGAGGATAGTATGCGACCGGTCTAAACTACGTGGCATGTTCACCAATGCCAGGAGCCTGGCAGACAAGATGGGTGAACTAGAAATACTGTTGTACGAGGAGGATTTGGATTTTGTGGGAATTTCCTGGTTCAACAGTTCTCATGATTGGTTGGCAACCATTCAAGGAAATTTCCTTTATTGCAGGGATAGAGAGGGTAAAAAAGGGGGAGGGGTATGTCTATATGTCAAGAATAATGTACAAGTGAATGTGAGAGATTACATCACTAAGGGAGCTAGGGAGGAGGTGGAATCCTTATGGGTAGAGCTCCAAAGCTAAGAGGAAAATAATACTGGGAGTATGCTATAGGCCCCCTTAACATGAGGGAGGAGGTGGAGGTGGACCTCCTATCACAATTTGGATTAGCAGCAAGGATGGGAAGTGTCATCATAATGGGGGATTTTAATTATCCAGATAAAGACTGGGTGGAGGGAAGGCTCGCCAGTTCCTAAATGTTGCAGGACAGTTTCATGGGTCAGATGGTAGACACACCAACTAGAATTAAAGCATTGCTAGATCTACTGATTACCAATAATACAGACCTGATCACAGATGTGGAAATACGGGGCAATTTAGGAAACAGCGATCACAGGTCAATTGGCTTCAGTATAAATCACACAAATAGGAAACATAAGGGGAATTCAAAGACACTAAATTGGGATAAAATCTTAGGAACAAAGAACACGGAGGAGAGATGGGTTCGCTTTAAGAGCATATTAAATAAGGGCATTAGCCAGTGCATCCCATTGGGTAATAAATTTAAAAGAGCGAACAAAAATCCTGGATTGCTTGACTCCAATGTAAAAATGCATATAAAAGCAAAGGAGAAGGCCTTCAAAAAATACAAGGTTCATCATCAGCATTCAGACTTTATAAAGAATGCAACAAGAAATGTAAGGGTACAATTAGGGCGGCTAAGATAGAACACGAAAGACACATAGCAGAGGAAAGCAAAAAAAAATCCCAAGAAATTCTTTAAGTATGTAAACAGTAAAAAAGAGAGGACAGATCATTTTGGCCCCATAAAGAATGAGGAAGGACATCTGGTTACAAAGGATGGGGAGATGGCGAAGGTATTGAATTTTTTTCTTCTCCTTAGTCTTCACGAGGGAATCGGAGGGCTTTAGTAACCAAAACTGCAGTGCTTATCCTCATGACATGTCACAGGAAGCACCCCCATGGCTAACAGGACAGAATTAGAATTAGACTTTGGAAACTTAACATTAATAAATCATCAGGACTAGATGGCTTGCACCCTAGGGTACTTAGGGAACTCAGTCAAGTAATTGCAAGACCATTGTTCCTAATTTTTACTGACAGTCTAATGACTGAAATGGTACCAGCGGATTGGAGAAAAGCCAATGTAGCACCAATATTTAAAAAGGGCCCAAAATACATCCCTGGGAAATACAGACCAGTTAGCCTAACATTAATAGTATGCAAGCTCTTGGAGAGGATAATAAGGGACTATATACAAGATTTTAGTAATGAAAACGGTATCATTAGCAGTAATCAGCGTGGATTCATGAAGAATCGTTCTTGCCAAACCAATCTATTAACCTTCTATGAGGAAGTGAGTTGCCATCTAAATAAAGGAAGGCCCGTAGACATGGTGTATCTGGAGTTTACAAAAAGCATTTGACACAGTTCCCCATAAATGTTTACTGTACAAAATAAGGTCCATTGGCATGGACCATAGGGTGAGTACATGGATTGAAACCTAGCTACAAGGGCAAGCTCAGAGGGTGGTGATAAATGGGGAATATTCGGAATGGTCAGGGGTGGGTAGTGGGATCCCACAGGGTTCTGTGCTGGAACCAATCCTATTTAATTTATTCATAAATGACCTGGAGGATGGGGTAAACAGTTCAATCTCTGTATTTGCGGATGATACTAAGCTAAGCAGGGCAAAACCTTCTCTGCAGGATGTGGAAACCTTGCAAGAAGATCTGAACAAATTAATGAGGTGGGCAACTACATGGCAAATGAGGTTTAATGTAGAAAAATGTAAAATAATGCATTTGGTTGGCAAAAATATGAATGCAATCAAACACTAGGGGGGGGCCTATAGGGGAATCTAGGATGGAAAAGGACCTGGGGGTCCAAGTAGATGATAGACTCAGCAATGGCATTCAATGCAAAGCTGCTGCTAACAAAGCAAACAGAATATTGGCATGCATTAAAAAAGGGATTAACTCCAGGAATAAAGCGATAATTCTCCCACTCTCCAAGACTCTGGTCCGGCCGCACCTACAGTATGCTGTCCATTTGTGGGAACCATTACTCAGGAAGGATGTACTGGAAATGGAGCGACAAAGTACAAAGAAGGGCAACAAAGCCAATAAAGGGCATGGAGGATATTAGTTATGAAGAAAGGTTGCGAGCACTGAACTTAATTTCTCTGGAGAAGAGATGCTTGAGAGGAGATAGGATTTCAATTTACAAATACCGTACTGGTGACCCCACAATAGGGATAAAACTTTTTTTGCGGAAGGGAGTTTAACCACTTGGCATCCGCACTATGTGCACGCGCCCTGTAGGGCGCGTGCCGAGCGCGCTGTGATCACCGAGTCACTAAGACTTGGGTGATCACCGATCTAAGGAAGGGGCCGGTCTCGGCCCCTTACCATGTGATCAGCTGTCAGCCAATGACAGCTGATCACATGATGTAAACAAAAGATCGGTAAAAGCCGATCACCGGCTCAGATGTGAGGGGCATCGGTCCCGAAGTGGAAGAGGCACATCTGCCTCATCAGTGCCACCTAATAGTGCCACCTAACACTGCCCACAGTGCCACCTAACAGTGCCACCTAACAGTGCCCACAAGTGCCACCTATCAATGCCCACAAGTGCCACCTATCAATGACCACCAGTAGTGCCAATCAGTGCCACCTAGCAGTGCTGCCTATCAGTGTAACTGATCAGTGCCCATCACTATCAGTGCCCATCACTGCCGCCTCATTAGCGTACATCAATGAAGGAGAAAAATTACCTGTTTTAAATTTTTTATAACAAAATAAAAAAAAAAAAAATTTTTTTTTTTTTTAATTCAGATTTTTACATTTTTTTAACAAAAAGTAAAAACTGCAGAGGTGATCAAATACCACCAAAAGAAAGCTCTATTTGTGGTGAAAAAATGATAAAAATTTCATATGGGTACAGTGTTGTATGACCGCGCAATTGCATTCAAAGTGCGTCAGCGCTGAAAGCTGAAAATTGGTCTGGACAGGAGGGGGGTTTAAGTGCCCAGTAAGCAAGTGGTTAACAAGACACATGGCCACTCATTAACATTAGAAGAAAAGAGGTTTAGTCATAAACTACGTAAAGGGTTCTTTACTGTAAGAGCGGCCAGGATGTGGAATTCCCTTCCACAGCCGGTGGTCTCAGTGGGGGGCATCGATAGTTTCAAAAAAGTATTAGATAAGCACCTGAATGACCAAAACATTCAGGGATATACAAAGTAATACTGACATAATCACACACATAGGTTGGACTTGATGGACTTGTGTCTTTTTTCAACCTCACCTATTATGTAACTATGTAGTAGCAGAGAACAAACTATGCATTACAAATAATGTAGTTTGCTGAAAAAAATGGCCTCTTCTTCTGTGCACAGCGCATCAATTGAAACATGCAAAACTGAATGTGCAGTTCTACTATTTACTCCTTTCCCCACACATAACAATTGTTATAAAATGGTAATCATACTGTTTGTATGATAGCTATGACTAAGGCCTAATTGGCCGAAACACGTAGGATTTTTGTGTGCCTGTATACTGTTGATAAAAAATGGATACTCTGTAGCAGAATTTCATCAAGGTGCCTGCTTTCTTCTTGAATTACATATGCACAACTAGAACATAGTTTGAAACTTTAGCACAAGCACTATAAAAAATCTAAAATATATACATTATTTATTATAAAGTGAAAAAAAGGAATTCTAACTGCATGTTACTCATTTTATGTAATTAACTGAACCTGTTTTTATGCCTTTAGTTCTCTTTAAGGGAAAGATGAGTGCTAATGTTAAAACACACCACACTGGACTTAGTCACAGGTCAGGCCTTACACTTATTCTCAAAAACTGGAGATGTCTGTTAAAATAATATGGCCAAGATTAGCACAGAGAATGTGTAACAAAAACATAAAGAATAAATGTGTATGCAGCTTGCAGTTAGGTGTGTACCTTTATTATTAAAATACATCTGTTGATAGTTACATACAGAGGATGCTGTCCAATAATTTTGTAGGGTGGGCCATACACAAGTTAAAATTACAAGATATTGTTTAAAATATATTATACATAAGGGGAGTTTTCCATAACGACATGAGCTATATTAAAGCCTTTCATATAATTCTAACAGGCTAAAGTCCCATGTTACAGGTCCACTACAAATTGGCTGAAATAAAGAGGTATATAATAACATTCACACATTTACAAGTAAAACAATTTCATACTCAAGTGGTTAAGATATTTCACTTTGTATTAAAGTGGTTGTAAATCCTGTTACACCACTTGTACCTACAGTAAATATCTCCTAAACTTGCACGGATTAGGAGATATTTGTCATTAATTGATCGTGCCTTTTCTAAAGGGCCTGTGCCGTGCCTGGCGGTCCCCGCGAGCATGCGCGGGAATGACGTCATCGCAGTTTACAACCAATCACAGCGCCAAGGCCCGCAAACCTGGAAATAACTCCGGGAGACATGTCACCTGTCATAGCAGTGTACGGGGACCACTGCAACAGCTTCGATCTAAGGTAAGTATTTCATAATGAGCTAGTATGCCATGCATACTAGCTCATTATGCCTTTGTCTTGCAGGTTTTTTTTTTATATGGGTTTACAACCACTTTAAGATTAACATACTGCATTGCTGGAGCTAGTAACTTTTAGTGCAATAAATTGACAAATGTCATCTCTATGTAGCCCCCAAACTGTAGAACCACATTAAAAATGTTGTCTTGGACTACAAAACAACTTTTTTAGCTTTTATTTGAACATTTCACTGATACTTCTGGTCAGGTTTTCTGCTGTGCATGGTTAAAAAAATCACAATTAAATTAGTCTGAAGCACACTTACTTTTAGGATGATGAAGAAGTTCCCTCTAAAGCCTGGTACACACGACCAGATTATCGGACGAATAATCATCCATTTCTTGTTGCATGCTAGTCTCCTATCGAAAGTGAAGTGGTTACTCAACTTACGAAAATTCTGGTATGACAGAATATAACTTCGGAAGTGCTGTAATGTATTGAATTGTTTTGTAATATAGTCTTTTATTTCTGAGCATGTGTAGTCTTGCTCTTACGAGTGCAGTGCACTTGTAGTGCAAAGTGGATTTGCCTTTTGTAAATAACCTCCAATGTCTACACTAAAAGGTGCTCCCACTGGCCGCACTGTATAAACTGTATGCAGCCTCAGCTCCATACAATATATAGCCATGTATTCTGGCAGCGAGGAAAGAACTTCATGTTTTACACCTGGAACAAAATAGTTGGATTGCCTGCCTCACTGCCTCAGCCAATCAGAGGAAATTATGTATTCATTCAGAGAATACAAAGCTGCCTATAAATGGCTGAGCAGTGCCAAACCCAATTCAGTTTTGTTCTGGTTGTGAGATGGGAAGTTCTTGTCTCACTACCGGAACACATGGGTGCATACTGTATGTAGCTGAGGGTATGTACAGATTATACAGCGTGTCCAACGTGCGC
Source organism: Aquarana catesbeiana (assembly GCF_042186555.1). Classification (NCBI taxonomy): domain Eukaryota; kingdom Metazoa; phylum Chordata; class Amphibia; order Anura; family Ranidae; genus Aquarana; species Aquarana catesbeiana. The sequence continues at coordinate 218,328,467 of NC_133324.1, forward strand.
TCACAGATCCTTTGCAACATTTGTCAGTAAAGACAATCCCTTATAGATGTTTTTTCCAGGCAGCCATTCTTTGACCCAGCTCCCACCAGATATACACTCAACCAGGGCAGCTAAGTGTCAGAAACCATGAAATCAGGCCGAGACAGAAGTTCAGTAACCGAAACGGATAGTCAGACAAGCCAAACGTCAGGGATCAATGTAGTGGAACAACAAGCAGGATCTGGAGCCAGAAGGGATGTCAGCAAAGCAAGTCTTGAACAGGATTACAGGAGATCATTTCTATGATGTTGACTAAGGCGAAGGCAGAGCTCCTCTGGACTGGATGGATTAAGTAGGCAGGACTGACGAGCAGGATATCATCAACAGCTGAGTAACTGTGGAGAGATAGGAGCTGGCAATTAGCCAACAGCTGAGCGGCCAGCTCAGAGAAGGAAGGGCTAAGCCCTGCCCTGACACTAAGGTCCTGGGCCCCAAAGCACATGCCCCTGACTGAGGCAAGAATCAAAAAGAGAGCACTCTAAGTAGATGTCCTTTCCAGGTAGATGCCCGCCCAGGAGGTGAAGAACACTCTATAAAATGTGCTTCAAATATTTATCACCTCCTCAAACCACAGCGCTGAAAATTGGCCTGGGCAGGAAGGGGGTATAAGTGCCCAGTAAGCAAGTGGTTAAATAAATCTTGCTTAATAAAAAAAAATGTCATTCCTTGCTGTGTATTTGTTGTATATGGAATGGGTTCACCCTTGTGTAATATTCCTATGATGAATTTGGCAACATTATTTGGCATGAAGATAATTTTTTTAAGTAATTCTTTACTATCTGTGTATTTTGGAACATTTCCCAGGAAGAAAGACATATCTATGTCAGAATTTATCCAGTTTCAATCAGTGCCACCAGTGTTTTACCTAGTGTAAAATAATTAAACAACATAAAAAAAAAACTCCTCCAAATGTTGCTAGCTGAACACTCTATAGTGATTTCACAACACTCAATAATGTAAAACTAAAATAAATGAGTGCAGCGCAACTCAATTAATTAGTGTCCATACATGTGACAATAAAAATATTGTGAAAGTTCATTAATCCCTAATTAGGATTATATTGTGGTTTATAGTCTGTAAAGAAACAAAATAATAATAAAAAAATAAAAAAATCAGTGCTCCCCACAAATAGTGATCCTCTATTACTTTCTTTTCTCCAGTGATCAGTGGAACTCCACACCCCAGGTGAAAATCCTGCTCACCTCAAGCAAGCAACATCAGGCTCATCTATATTAATCATTTGGACCAGCTCGGATAGACTCCTCTCTTGATTTCAAATATCCCAATTGATTTCCAATTTCCTCATAAACCACCAACAGATTACATGTAACAGAAAGGCGGATGCATATTGCTTCCCATTTACAACTTTATTAAAAATATTGGAAACTGGGAATCAATTGAGAGGAGAGGAGACCATCCAAGCTGGTCTGAATGATTAATATCTATATCAGAACCCTCTGAGATGTGTATTTTGCCTTTTCTTTTGTGTATCTTTGACACTGCCCTCTGCTCTGGCAATTGCTGATAGCTCTATTGCACTCTGTATCCTGGCTCTCACTTACATAGGCAACTCACTTGTTTCTCTGTGCAGCTAAAGACATGTAGTTCCATCATATGGTCAGAGAATGTCTGCAAAACTCTATGAAATCTGATCAGTGTAGGACTTGGTTGGTGGGCAGATAAACATTTCCACTGGACTAGTACTTTTAACACAAATCGGGCTGGTAGTCCTGAAAATACTTTGCCATTTAGATATCAGTCACAGTCAGTGACAGCTGCTGGGCATTTTATAACTACCTGCTTCCTGTTTATAATGGCTCTGAGATGTCATGTGGTTGTATGTCAACAGCTTAAAAAAGCTGATTCTAGAAGATGTGAAACAGTGTGCCTCAATTAATCATGTCTTTATGAAACACCCACTTTTTACATGCCCACCAATTATTGCAGCACCATGTTATATTTTTGCACGATACATGGTGCCTGTCTCAAAAGCCTGCTTGCATTGTGACACGGCTGAATGCCAAGGCACTATCACTTTTCCTACAAAGCTTTACGGCTACGATATGTGTATGCCACTATATGGCAGCCCTTGCAGCTTAGCTGGGCAGTAAAATGTGCTGCTCAACCTTGTATTTTTTCTGCCCCCCCCTGTCTAACTACAGGTATAAACTAAGCCTAAAGGTTCCCAGTCATCATTTGGATCTGATGGCCAGTTTAGGGAAGCTTCATCTCAAGCAGTGGTTTCTCTTGAGCAGGTGGCCAATCTGGAAATTCTATTTGAACGTGACTTGAAGATAACCATTTGAGCTGCAGCATAGACCGAAAGTGTCCTCCATTTTAGGAAAACCTGTGTTTTCTTCAGTAGCAAAGAGTTGTGATTCCGTTAAGGTTACAGTCAATAAATATGGCATAGACCCAAGACCAGTGTCCATTTTGTAGCCTGAGAAGAAAGGAACAAGAGGGTTTGTGAGAGAGAAAAAAATTAACATCTTTCTATTAATTAATAAAGGTTACAAAGGAATATAAAGCAGATATTGGTATTTAAATATAATTGTATATTTGCATCCTTCTTGGGTCAATAAATATTTATGGACCCTAGGCACAATATCTTCAAGTGCTTAATGAAATCAAGTCTTGCATCCCGCTTCAGTGCATTCTAAACAACATTGTACCCATTAGATAGAGGAGTGGTTTCTACCAATACACACAGGAAAATGTCAGTTGTTTGAAACTGATTTTGTGACCTTTAGTTCAGGCACCAAAATTCATAAGTGAAAAAGAAAGCCATTCCAGATTCACATAATATGATGGTGTGTATGTTAAAACATGTGATTTAAATACGGAATATATGTTATATTAATGAGTTTTTGATAACACCCATGGATGGTTACTAGAAGATATTTAAGATCTTATACTGAACAGTGATATTTTCAACACAGTAGACTCCAAGCCTAGTAATCCCACAGAAAAAAAAATATACCTCCTATCATGTTTGTGCCTCGTTTAGTTTAGTGCGATTAAAAGAGTAACAACCTTCACTTAAAAAAGATGAATTTATCAACTTACATAGCTGTAAAGATTAACAATAGATAATGTAACTTTGTAATTTAAGTAATAACTGTTCCCCTAAGTGTCCACAGTGCACCCCACTCTTCAAGAAATGCATTTTATGAAAGATAGCAAAATGTGTATGTGTGTATATTAAAATGTAATCAGCTCTATGGATATTAAAATATTTGACATTCCTATAACCTTTCTTTCACAGCCCATTGCTCTGTGCTCTCAGATGTTAGAGGCAAAAGGAAGCCGGAAATAACTGTTGGTTGCTTTCTACACCAACTGTCATGGGAGAAACATGGAAACTAATTGCTGACTTCTTCTGACATTTTTCTGACTTACCTGATTTACAGAGGAACTGCAGTCTGCTCACATAATTTGTAATAAAAACATCTTTGCCATTCTGAAGCTTCTCTCCAACCATTTTGCATATTATTTTATTATATGCTGTTATTCTGTACTTGCCAAATGTGCTGCAGAAATCTCCCTCCACTGAGCCTGGCTGCATCCATTTTAACTGTGGGCATCTGAAGCTTCTGCTTGTTCACTTTCTGGATTTAGACAGACACACAGATGCCCACCTCCAGCTCTGCAGCTTTCATTGTCCCTCTTATGACTCACCCCCCCCACCTTACTGATTTATGTTGTACTGATTTATGTTGATGCAAAAATTGTGCAAATGTTTCCCAAGAAAAAGAGGAAAGGTCTACATTGGACAATGGCTCTGATGACAGTGATAGGGATGAGACTGATGAGTAAAGATACTGTTTTGTATTTTAGTGTGATTTTTGAGCTTTAATAAATCTCCGGTGCTTCTACCGGCTCGCATCCGTGCGATCAGTGACCCGGAGAAGGAATTTGTCACTGGCAGAAGTTCACTATAGATAATACCGTTGACCAGTTGGTCCCCAGCAGTCTCTATGACTATCAGGGGCCCAGCGTGAGGTTATGATGTCATGTCCGGCCTGGCAGTTGTAAATACTGCCGTGTACCCGCTGGAAAGCCGAGATCATTTTGATCTCAGGCTTTCCAGCCTGGAGGAGAGATGTGGGGTCTTATTGATGCCAGATCTCTCCATAAAGAGGACCTGTCATGCCCTATTCATTCTTCTGATAGGGAAAAAATTATAAACAAAAAAAATGAAAATAAAATAAACAATAAAAAAGTAAAGTGCCCCAGTCCCGGCACGCAGAAGCGAACGCATACGTACATCGCGCCCACATATGTTAACGGCGTTCAATCCACACAAGTGAGGTATCGCTGTGAACATTGAAGTGAGAGCAACAATTCTATTCCAAGACCTTCTCTGTAGCTCTAAACATGTAACTTGTAAATATTTTTAAAGCATTGCCTATGGAGATTTTTAAGTACCGAAGTTTGGCGCCATTCCTCGAGAGTGCACAATTTTAAAGCATGACATGTTAGGTATCTATTTACTCGGAATAACATAATCTTTTACATTATACAAGAAAATTAATTTTTAATTTATGAAAATGTGCGTTTGAAAAATTGCTGCACAAATATCATGTGACATAAAAAGTTGCAACGACCGACATATCATTTTTGTTGGTTCTGAGTAATTTTCTAGCAAAAAAATTATGATTTTTAATGATGATTTTTACATGTAGGAGCGGAGTGCCAGAATGGGCCCAGATGAAGGGATGGGGTTGGATTTTGAGTCATTTCAGACAACTTGTGACAAAGTGTGCTGCTTTTTTAACTTTCTTTGACTACACAGTGCCTACTGAAAATTTTGACGAATACAACATCTCAGTTTTGATACATTTACAATGTGTATGTTTAATTTTGGCTTGCTGCCAATCTGTGAAGTTGAAGTGTATTTTTTACAACTTTGCCATATTTCATGGTCTATATTCACCCTTGAGTATACTAATGCACTCATATGTTAGGCACATGTGTAAATGTCAGTTTAAGAGATATTTTGCGTTGCTAAAATGAATAGAAATAAAGTTACAAGCAAAACCAGCACCATAAGATTTCCGTTTTTATGGTTCACAATTACATACATTTATGGATCGTGACAAAAAACTACCGGATATTTTGTGAAGGACTTTTAACATAAAGTTCATAGGGGTGTTGCCTATGCAAAAATGCAAAAAATTTAAAAAGTAGTGCCCAAGTGTGGGAACGAAAATCATTTTCTAGCCACTTTTTCCTAGTTCACCTTATGGCCTTATGGTGTGTCTCTCCGTTCAACCTACACAAGATCCCTGCCATGCCGTCCCTTCGGCCTACCTTGATTTTCTTGATGTCTTTGACAAGAAAGGTGCTGATGCCCTGCCCCCGCATCGGTCCTACAACTGCCCGATTGAGTTGCTACCTTGAGCAGAAGTACCCTTCGGGCGAATCTTTCCTTTATCCGAGCTGGAGGCCCTCCGACAATATATAGATGAAAAGCTAGCCAAAGGATTCATCCGCCCCCTCCTCTTCACCTGCTGGAGTTGGCATCTTTGTTGAGAAGAAGGATTGTTCTCTCAGACCATGCATTGATTATAGGGACCTTAATAAAATTAACATCAAGAACAAATACCCACTCCCTCTCATTCCTGAGTTATTCCAAAGGTTCTGAACAGCACAGGTTTTCACAAAGTTGGACTTACGGGGGACCTACAATCTGGTTTGTTTTAGGGAAGGTGACGAGTAGGGATGAGCTTCGCGTTCGAGTCGAACCCATGTTCGACTCGAACATCGTCTGTTCGATCATTCGCCGAATTGCAAACGATATGGGCCGTTAGCGCCAAATTCGTGTGGTGCGTCACGGCCCATAATTCACTGCGGCATCGCAGTGCATTGCTGGCTGATGCTTGGCCAATCATAGCACCGTCAGTAGAGAGAGCTGCAATTATGGCTCAGGGGGTTTAGAACACGCCCGCACTATATAAGGCCGCCTGCACGGCGGCCCTGTGTAGTGTGTTCCGGCGTGCTTAGAGAGAGAGAGAGACAGTGTCATTTCATTTGAGTTAGCTAGATTAGGCAGGACAGTCAGTGAGTTAGCTGCACTTACAGTGTATTGTGTATATATATGCATCCCAGGTGTTGTATATATATATATATACACTGTATTCAGTTTAGCTAGATCCGTTCCTGTTATCTTCCTAGTGACAGGCAGGCTTGTCTTGTTACAGTATTTACAGCTACCTGAAGAAAATTGCTGGTGTTCTTTTGATCCTATTAGTACCACAGTCAGGCAGCTAGACTATTTACAGTTAGTGTAGTGCGTCCTCCTCACAGTGTTCAGTTAAAGCTACAAGTTAATTTAGTGTGACCTCTGCACAGTGTTCAGCTAAAACTACAAGTTAGTGTAGTGCGTCCTCCTCACAGTGTTCAGCTAAAGCTACAAGTTAGTTTAGTGTGACCTCTGCACAGTGTTCAGCTAAAGCTACAATTTAGGGTAGTGCGTCCTCCTCACAGTGTTCAGCTAAAGCTACAAGTTAGTGTAGTGTGACCTCTGCGCAGTGTTCAGCTAAAGCTACAAGTTAGTGTAGTGCGTCCTCTGAACAGTGTTCAGCTAAAACTACAAGTTAGTGTAGTGTGACCTCTGCACAGTGTTCAGCTAAAGCTACAAGTTAGTGTAGTGCGTCCTCTGAACAGTGTTCAGCTAAAACTACAAGTTAGTGTAGTGCGACCTCTGCACAGTGTTCAGCTAAAGCTACAAGTTAGTGTAGTGCGTCCTCTGAACAGTGTTCAGCTAAAACTACAAGTTAGTGTAGTGCGACCTCCTCACAGTGTTCAGCTAAAACTACAAGTTAGTGTAGTGCAACCTCTGCACAGTGTTCAGCTATAGCTACAAGTTAGTGTAGTGCATCCTCTGAACAGTGTTCAGCTAAAAATACAAGTTAGTGTGATGCGACCTCTGCACAGTGTTCAGCTAAAACTACAAGTTAGTGTAGTGCGACCTCCTCACAGTGTTCAGCTAAAACTACAAGTTAGTGTAGTGCAACCTCTGCACAGTGTTCAGCTATAGCTACAAGTTAGTGTAGTGCATCCTCTGAACAGTGTTCAGCTAAAAATACAAGTTAGTGTGATGCGACCTCTGCACAGTGTTCAGCTAAAACTACAAGTTAGTGTAGTGCGACCTCTGCACAGTGTTCAGCTAAAGCTACAAGTTAGTGTAGTGCCTCCTCCTCACAGTGTTCAGCTAAAACTACAAGTTAGTGTAGTGCGACCTCTGCACAGTGTTCAGCTAAAGCTACAAGTTAGTGTAGTGCGTCCTCACAGTGTTCAGCTAAAGCTACAAGTTAGTTTAGTGCGACCTCTGCACAGTGTTCATCTAAAGCTACAAGTTAGGGTAGTGCATCCTCCTCACAGTGTTCAGCTAAAGCTACAAGTTAGTGTAGTGCATCCTCCTCACAGTGTTCAGCTAAAACTACAAGTTAGCGTAGTGGGACTTCTGCACAGTGTTCAGCTAAAGCTACAAGTTAGTGTAGTGCGCCCTTTGCACAGTGTTCAGCTAAAACTACAAGTTAGTGTAGTGCGACCTCTGCACAGTGTTCAGCTATAGCTACAAGTTAGTGTAGTGCATCCTCTGAACAGTGTTCAGCTAAAACTACAAGTTAGTGTAGTGCGACCTCTGCACAGTGTTCATCTAAAGCTACAAGTTAGTGTAGTGCATCCTCTGAACAGTGTTCAGCTAAAGCTACAAGTTAGTGTAGTGCGTCCTCCTCACAGTGTTCAGCTAAAACTACAAGTTAGTTTTTTACGAGCACTGCACAGTGTTCAGCTAAAGCTACCTGTAGAAGGTTGTTGGTGTTTTCCGGATCCTATCACTACCGCAGGCAGCTAAATAAGCTACAAGTTATTTTTTTGCAAGCTCTGCACAGTGTTCAGCTAAAGCTACCTGTAGAAGGTTGGTGGTGTTTTCCTGATCCTATCACTGCCGCAGGCAGCTAAATAAGCTACACTTAGTTTTTTGCGAGCTCTGCACAGTGTTCAGCTAAAGCTACCTGTAGAAGGTTGGTGGTGTTCTCATACTACAGGCAGGCAGTTGATTTTGATAGCTGCAGTATCAGTATATATATATATATATATATATATATATATATATATATCCCAGCTTAGTGCAGCTACAGGCCATTAGTATGCTGGAAGGCCAACAAGGAGAGGCAGACAGTCACAAGCCAATAAAAGAGGGCAAGCAGGCTCTGTGTCTAGAGGCAACAGTGCTGGTCATGGAGCGGTGCATCCTCATCAGCACGTGGCCGTGGGACACGCTTGGCCTTTTTTTCAGCAGCTGGCCGTGTTGAGCCGCAACATGTGGAGGACTTGGTCGAGTGGATGACCAAGTCGTCCTCATCCACCTCATCCTCTCTCACCCATGCTCAGGGTACTTTGTCTGGCAAAGCAGCTGCCAACGCGGCCTCTTCCCTCGGCTCAATGGCATCAGTGACTCTTTCCCTAGCCCCACCATGTCCTGCTGAGGAGTCCCTCGAACTGTTTGACCACAGTGTTGGGTATATGCTCCAGGAGGATGCCCAGCGTTTAGAATGCTCTGATGATGATACTGAGCTAGATGAAGGCAGTAACGTGAGCACGGACAGAGGGGGTGCCCAAGAAGGACAGCAATCTGGCAGTCATGCTCCCCCTGCTGCAGCATACTTCCAGGTATGCTCCAGTGATGAGGAGGGAGGGGATGATGAGGTCACTGACTCAACGTGGGTGCCTGATAGGAGAGAGGAGGAGGCACATCACCAACGAGGCAGGATGCCCTCCAGGGGCCAGCCTAAGGGCAGCACACTGACTGCATCACACCCCAAAGCTCCGCATGTGCAGGGCGCTGCTGTCTCTGCACGTTATTCCAAAAGTTCTTTGGTGTGGAACTTTTTTGAGACGAGTGCATCAGATCGCACCGCTGCTATTTGCAACATACGTCTCAAGCGTATCTCGCATGGCCAAAACATCTCCCGCTTGGGCACCACATGCTTGACCAGACATATGTTGACCTGCCATGCAGTTAGTTGGCAAGCGTATCTAAAAGACCCACACCAAAGAACAAAGAGGACCTCTCCTTCCTCCTCATCAGCTGAGATCTCCAACCCCACTATACCTTCAGTCCTCTCTGAGACCTGCACTGAGAGGAATGAAGGTGTAGAATTAGGTGTGTCACAGCCAAGTACTTGTGGGCAATCTGCTTTCGGTACACCGACGTCAGATTGTACCAGGCAAATTTTCCTGCCCCAGCTGCTGCACCACCGAAAGAAGTTCACTGCTAGCCATCCACATGCCCAGCGGTTGAATGCTAGCTTGGCAAAATTGCTAGCACTTCAACTGCTGCCCTTTCAGTTGGTAGACTCTGCCCCCTTCCCCATACCCAAACGCTACTTTTTCTCACGGAAGGCGATTCCGGCTCTCTACCGGCATGTGGAATGCCTCGCTGGACAGGGCGGTCAGTGGTAAGGTGCATATTACCGCTGACTCATGGTCCAGCAGCGCATTGGGTGACTCTGCTGGCAGCTGGGAAGGATGCAGGACAAGGTGCAGTAGTGTTGGAGGTTGTTCCACCACCACGCCTCCAAAATGCCACTACTAATGATTGTGACACGCCTCTCTCCTCCACCCCCTTCTCTTCTTCTTCCTCCATGGCCTCTTCCTGTGCTTTGTCCTTGGAACCAGCGGTGCTCCATAGCCGTTCAAGGGGCTACGCAAGTATGCAGGCCAAAAGATACCATGCGGTGCTTGAGCTGGTGTGCTTGGGGGACAGGAGCCACACTGGGGCAGAGGTTCTGTCAGCTCTGCAGGGGCAGGTTCAGAGGTGGTTGACGCCACACCAACTTAAGGCAGGAATGGTGGTTTGCGACAATGGCACCAACCTCCTCTCTGCCCTCTGACAGGGACAAATGACCCAAGTGCCCTGTTTGGCTCACGTCCTTAACTTGGTGGTGCAGCGGTTCTTGGGCAGGTACCCGGGCTTACTGGATGTCCTGAGGCAGGCCAGGAAAGTCTGCGTGTATTTCCGCCGGTCATATAATGCCAGTGCTCAGCTGGCAGACCTCCAAAAGGAGTTTAACCTGCCCAAGAACCGCCTAATCTGTGACATGCCTACCAGGTGGAACTCAACGTTGGCCATGCTGCAGCGGCTGCACACGCAGCAGAGGGCCATCAATGAGTACCTGTGCGACTATGGCACCAGGACAGGGTCAGGGGAGCTTGTTTTTTTTTCCCCACGCCAGTGGGCCATGATCAGGGATGCATGCACTGTCCTGTCACCATTTGAGGAGGCCACGAGTATGGTGAGCAGTGACAGTGCATGCCTCAGTGACACTGTCCCCCTTGTCCACCTGTTGGAGCACACGCTGCGTGGAATAATGGACAGGGCACTTGAGGCAGAACAGAGGCAGGAAGAGGAGGACTTCCTTAGCTCTCAAGGCCCCCTTTATCCAGACAGTGTTCCTGCGTGCCCGCCGATCACACAGGAAGAGGAGGAGGAGGAGGAGGATTGTGTCAGTATGGAGGTGGAGCCTGGCACTCAGCATCAGCAGCAGTCTTTAAGGGATCAGTCCCAAGAAACACATGGACTTGTACGTGGCTGGGAGGAGGTGGCAGTGGACCATGTCATCCTTAATGACCCAGAGGACTCTGGACCGAATGCCTCAGCAAACCTACGCTGCATGGCCTCCCTGATCTTGCAAAGCCTGTGTAAGGATCCTCGTATTCGTGGTATCAAGGAGAAGGACCAATACTGGCTGGCAACCCTCCTTGATCCACGTTACAAGGGTAAGGTTGCGGACCTTATCTTGCCATCGCAGAGGAAGCAGAGGATGAAACATCTTTGGGAGGCCTTGCAGAAAGGTCTGTGCAACGCGTTCCCAGAGACTGGGAGGTTACAAACTCCTGTTTCTGGACAACGTGTTGCTGAGGCTTCGGTCAGTCAAAGAAGGAGCGGCGGAGAAGGTGGCCGTCTGACCAATGCGTTCAGACAATTTTTTAGTCCGCAGCCCCAAAGTATTATCGGTTCCAGCAATCATCGCCAGCGTCTGTTTTACATGGTGCAGGAATACCTAGGGGCAAGATCTGACTTGGACACCTTTCCCACCGAAAATCCTCTGGGTTACTGGGTCTTGAGGATGGATCACTGGCCAGAGCTTGCACAGTATGAAATTGAGCTACTGGCCTGTCCTGCGTCCAGTGTTCTTTCGGAATGCACATTCAGTGCTGCTGGAGGCTTTGTAACCGATCACAGGGTGCGTCTGTCCACCGACTCGGTCGATCGACTGACCTTCATAAAAATGTATCAGTCTTGGATCACCACCAGCTACCAAGCACCTGATGCTGATGTAACCGAATAATTTTTTTTGAAATCTCAGATCCTTTCAAAGACTGCCTATGCTGATTCTGAGTGACTATCCTGAGTAATTATCCTCTTCCTCCTCAATGATCACGCTGATAGCTTGTAAGAACATTTTTGGTTCTGGGCGCCGCCACCAGTGCCTAAGGCCCAATTTTTCAGCCCCTGTTTAACAGGGGCATGTAATTACAGTTTTTGATGCAATACTTTGCAGCAGGGCTCGTTTCTGCATTCCAACTAGAGTATCTGTGAGGGGTTGCAGTGTTGTGACACCAGCACCAGTGCCTAAGGCCCAATTTTTCAGCCCCTGTCTAACAGGGGCGTGTAATTACAATTCTTGATGCAATACTTTGCAGCAGGGCTCGTTCCTGCGTTCCAACTATAGTATCTGTGAGGGGTTGCAGTGTTGTGGCACCAGCACCAGTGCCTAAGGCCCAATTTTTCAGCCCCTGTTCAACAGGGGCATGTAATTACAATTCTTGATCTAATATTTCACAGCAGGGCCCGTTTCTGCGCCCACCAAGAGCGAGTGAGGACTTATAGTGTTGTGGCACCAGCACCACCACCACCACCAAAGGCCCAACTTTTCTGCCCCATTGGGCATGTAATTACAATTCTTGATCTAATATTTCACAGCAGGGCTCTGTGAGGGCTTATAGTGTTGTGGCCACAACAACACCTAAGGCCCAAATTTCTGCTGAGTATATAGGACAGGCCCTTACTTTCAAACATCCAACTTACAAACGACTCCTACTTGCAAACAGAAGGCGACAACAGGAAGTGAGATGAAATCTACCCCTAGGAAGGAAAATTCTCTCCTGTAATGCCCCGTACACACGGTCGGATTTTCCGATGGAAAATGTCCGATCGGAGCGTGTTGTCGGAAATTCCGACCGTGTGTGGGCTCCATCGGACATTTTCTGTCGGATTTTCCGACACACAAAGTTTGAGAGCAGGATATAAAATTTTCCGACAACAAAATCTGATCGTGTCAATTCCGACCGTGTGTGGCCTGTTCCGACGCACAAAGTGCCATGCATGCTCACAAGAAATTCCGACACGGAACAGCTCGGTCTGGTAAACTTAGTGTTCGCAATGGATACAGCACTTTCGTCACGCTGCAATGTTAAAAATGGTTTAATACAGCGCACTCTCTTCTTCTTTATAATGTGACAAGAATTAAGTATTTTTGCTGCTCATATTTACACAGACTTCTCACAAACTTATTTCTTTACTATTTATCGGGATTCCCTCAATATATTTTGATTTGTCACATCTGACATCATTATTTTGGTGTTTTTTTTGTTTTTTTTTTGTTTTTAAGGCCGATTATTTTTTTTTGGTTTGTATTTTTTTCAAGGCTTATTTTTTGTTTTTGGGATTTTTATTTGTACTCCTGAAAATTTTTGTGTCTGTTTTTTGTGTCAAGTTACCACAACACCATTGATATGTTGTTCTATTTAATCTGTAGGAGATTGTTTGGTGTTGTTGTCCCTTGTTAATTTCACATTTTATGTTAGAAATGTACCTGAATCGTCACCAACAAACTGTCCTTTTTGGATGAAAGTAAGAGGAGAGTATAATTGTCCAAAATAAAACTTTTATTAAGGGCTCACAACTAAACAAAGAGGGAGGCAACGCTGGAGAAACTGCAGAAATTGGCGAAGCCTTGGACCCCCAGGGCAGACATCAATTTTTTTCAAGCAAAATTGGTGGCCTGAGGAGTCCTTATCTAAGGGAGTGCAGTCTGGTCCAGAAGTCCCAGAGATCCGGAAAGCAGCAGATGACATCTGTGACCCCAGGCTGTGGTCATACAAGAGACTGCAGCTTTTGTCAGACCAGACTGAACCCAGGTCATGACTCTCTTGTCTTCCTTCCACGCTTCCTTCCACGCGGTGGCTCTAGTGGTGGAGTTGTGGCAGCAGGAGGAGGATGGTCCAACTCAATCACGTCGGTCTTGGGTGTTAGGGTGTTAGTTCCCCACTCACCCCCTTAGTTAGAACTTTATAAATAAGTTGCTCACAGAGGAGGTGTTGACCCTCCTGCATGCCCTGCAGTTTGGTGGCAGCCAAGCAGGCAAAGGCCTCTTCAGGAGTGGGTAAGGCTCGGAGGGAATGCAGAAGCCTCCTTAATGAGCCTGAGCGCTGAATCCTGCATGGGAGTCGTCTTCCTCGCTCTTTTATATGGAAGGCGGAGGGGAGGAACCTGCGATTCGATCAGGCTGTGACTTGTCCCAGGCTTCTCTTGGCTGGCACTTAGCCCCGCCTCCTCCTGGCTGCCACTAATCCCCGCCTCCTCCTGACTGCCACATTCCACAACCTTCTCCTGGCTGAGGTGTTCCTGTGTATGAAAAAGGGACATAGTTTGAGTTTTTTATTCATCAATCACACACAATTTTCACCTCATGACTGTTGCAAATTGAATGTTAACAAATATAACAGATTATCATTCGGAGCCCAGCATTTTTCATTCTTGTCCCAATTATTTTTGCCCACTACTGTCTATTGATATGTAAAACACTTTTTTCAATCAGCAATTAGTGATCAATAATAACATCTAATAAACATAATTTCTTTATTGACCAGAAATCAGTAGAAGAATGCTATACCTGACTCCAGCTGGGCTCCTCCACTTCTTCCTGGCTGGAAGGCCCAGGTTGGACATCGGAAGCCTCAGCTGGGGTGGAAGGAAGAGTGGAAGGAAGAGTGGAGAGGGATTCCCTGACTTCAGTGTGGTCTGACAGAAATCGCAGTCTCTCATAGTACCACAGCCTGGGGACATAAACGTCATCTGCTGCAGCTCCGGACCTCTGGGAATCCGTGACCTTCTTGCGCTCCCTAAGATAAGTGCTCCTCAAGCCACCAATTTTGGTTTTTAAATAGGGGATGGTTGCTGTGGGAACCACCGGCTTCACCAACTCCAGCAGTTTCTCCAGCGCTGCCTGCCTCTTTTGTTTATGATTATGTCTCACCTGCCACAGACAGGGCAGCTCCCTGTATTTGTCTATGAACAGGGGGAGGAAATTGTGGTCACTGAAGCCATCCATTTTCTCTGCAAGACACAACACAAGACAAACCCTAAGGTCAGGCCAAACTCTCCTAATCTTGTTACAATATAGGCTTCAATTTCGAAGCAGTATAGGCCCAAGTTTAGATCTTACCTTCGTTATCACGATCGGCGCTTTCGATGCTCCTTCCTCCGCTCACAGATCGTACGTATTACGCAAGCGTGTTATGCTTTATACACACTGCGCATGCGTGTAACTCCGCCCGCCCCTGACGTTCTTTCTAGTCTATTCCTCGCCCCTTTTCGTTCTGCGCAGTGGGGGAAGAGCACATGGTGGATACACAGCAGGTGCGTGCTAATTATAGCAACGAGGAGGAGGAGGAGGAAAGCCCGGAGCCTGAAACGTCACGATCCAGAAGGAGATTTAAGGCCTCAAATATGTCCTTTGGGGAGATGTTGGAGATGGTGGACATCCTGAAGAAGGCTGACTATAATGGAAAGTATGGACCTTACCCCAACCCCAATGTCAGAAAGGCCAAGATAATTGCGAAAGTGGTCAAGAGTCTGCACCGGAAATTCGGGGTACGACGATCGAAAGATCAGCCCAGGAAACGGTGGTCGGACCTGAAATTACGAGAACACGAGCAGTACAGAAAGATCCGGAGAGTGCTGCAAAAAATAAGTAGTTGTCCTGTGTTCTTATTCTTTATGTTTATTACGTTCGTGCTGCTCCATGTGCTTTTCTTACAAGTGTACATTTTTAAATGGCAAATTTCATGTTCATGGGTACATTATTCATACGTATCAAACATTTTTCTTTCGGCCTATAAAACACCATTGTTTAGGCCATATGCATTTGGCCACAATTTGTACGCCCTACTTGTCAGAAACTATTTTGGTTGTGTAGATGGCTTTGTTACTAGAATGAAATGCAAACTAGATTTTGTGTAAGGAGAGGACACTCAGCAGCTGTTTTCACATCTGGACACTGGAGCACTAGTTTTGGACACAAGAACACCATTTTTATTAGGGGGCCACACAGGTGCTCCAGTGTATACTATAGGGGGGGCTACATCTGTGAAGCTTGTACCAAACAGGTAAAGTATTGAAACTTGACAAAGGACACTGAAAATGCTTCATTTTGGAACGCTGTCAAAATAGACAATTGTACCCCACTTCCAAGCAATGTTTCCTATTTATAGTTCTGCCATCAAATCACTGTGTGCTAAGTATAGCATTTTTGTTTTACATAGGGGAGAAAAGACTCGGAGGACACCCCTCATCCGAGGAGACCAGAGACCCCCCACCTCTGGAAGAAGGGGAAATACCCCCAACCCAAGAAGTGCAGGAGGAGGAAGACGTGGTGGAACTAGTCACCACAACAGGTGAGTGTCTACGACCACAGGCTCAGGTAAGAGATGGATGCCGGCATATTTTTAATACCTTTTTTTGGGGGGTTTCTCTCTTTTTAGGTGATCGTGATGTTGTGGATCCAGATCCTTTCACATCAGAAAGTGCCCAGATCCTGATCGGGGAGATCATGGGGTGTAATTTACATTTGGAAAACCTCAAGAAAAACATCAATGATGTTATTATAAAAAATAAAAACATCATTGATGTTTTGGGGCGAGTTTAAAACACCTCCCAATCCCTTTGTTTTTTGTGTGCTCCAATGTTCAAAATGTTTTAAAGATTTGGAGAAAAGCCTAATTTGGAGGATGCACACAGTGTGCCAACATGTGCTATCTGCCATCACGGGAGATCAATGGACGCGTTTTGGAGGTGCAACCCCATCCTCAATAATAAAGTAGCTGAGAGGAAGGGGTTTCTTCCCCAAAACACGTCCCTTGATCCCCCGTGATGGCAGCTACCACATGTTGACATTGGGAAATTTGTGTGCATCTTCCAAATTTGGCTTTTCCTGGGGTGACTTCACCCCATCTGAACGCAATATCAAACACAGTTCCTAAATACTCATGTCTGATATTGCCTTCAAGTTCTACCAAATGTGAACTTTGTAAGTTCAAGATTTGTGTCTTTCTTGTTGGTTTTACACATGCCTGTTTTATCCTAAATGGACATTTATCCGTTTTATAATTGTCAGGGATCTACCAGCACCAGACTGGGGCGCTTGCATGCGCCTATGCGCCGGCGCGCCCCTGTTCAGACACGGCAGCAAGCTGCTGCTGTTGCTGTGCATCAGCGCGGCGCTCGGGCCCGGCGCGGGTGCGCGCGTGCGCGCATTCGCGTTAGCGCCGGTTTGGCAACAGGAAGTACTAAAGACATGTATAGATGAGAACCTGGCCAAGGGTTTTATACGCCACTCTACCTCTCCAGCTGGTGCCGGAATATTTTTTGTCACCAAGAAGGACAAGTCCCTTCGTCCGTGTATAGACTATCGTGAACTAAACAAAATCACGGTCAAAAATCGGTACCCTCTACCCTTGATACCTGAACTCTTCCAACAATTAAGGACTGCCGTCATTTTCACTAAACTTGACCTGAGAGGGGCGTATAATTTGATCCGTATCCGGGCTGGGCATGAGTGGAAGACAGCATTCCGAACCCGATTCGGGCATTATGAATACCTGGTCATGCCCTTTGGACTCTGCAATGCCCCTGCAACCTTTCAACACCTGATTAACGATGTCCTCAGGGACTTCTTAGATGTGTTTGTAATTGCATACTTGTACGATATTTTGATTTTTTCAGAATCCCGTGAATTGCATCAAAAACATGTCCGCAGGGTGTTGGGTCGTCTCCGCTTACATTGTCTGTACGCAAAAGCGGAGAAATGTGAGTTCGAACAACAGAGCATTCAATTTCTGGGGTTAATTATCTCTGCAACGGGCATCAAGATGGACCCACAAAAAGTTTCCGCTGTTCTGGACTGGCCGGTACCCTTGGACAAGAAGGGTTTGCGAACTTCTACAGAAAGTTCATCAGGGGGTTCTCAGCCATAGTTGCACCCATCACGCAGTTAACCAAACAAAATACCCGTTTTTCTTGTAACCAATCTGCCCAAGACGCCTTCGAAAATCTCAAAAGATTATTTACTTCAGCACCTATCCTCAGCCACCCTGAACCATCTCTACCGTTTATCTTAGAGGTTGATGCCTCCGAGATTGCGGTAGGTGCGATTCTTTCACAACGTAAAGGTAGCAAAGAGATGATGCATCCTGTAGGGTTCTTCTCCCGTAAACTCTCCCCTGCAGAGAAGAATTATGGCGTTGGTGACCGAGAGCTTCTCGCCATTAAGACTGCACTGGAAGAGTGGAGGTACCTATTGGAGGGGGCTATGCATCCAGTGCTAATTTATACTGACCATAAAAACCTGGAATACTTACGATCTGCCAAGCGGTTGAAGCCTCGTCAAGCCCGCTGGGCTCTGTTTTTCTCACGTTTCTCTTTCCATATCACGTACCGCCCAGGATCAAAAAATATTAAACCGGATGCATTATCACGTATGCATGACAATCCTAAGGACTTATCCACTCCTGACACCATCTTACCCGCAAACAGTTTTTTACTGCTACAAACAGATTTACTTTCCCTGATTAAGGAAGCATCCTCTGAGTCAGCCAGGCCTACTGGGATTTCTTTAGTAAGAAGAGATGGTCTGTTCTGGAAAGGAAGCCAAATTTTCGTTCCTGAAGATATTCGGGTCAGGGTTTTGACACTTCTCCACGATCATCCATTGGCAGGCCACTTTGGAGTTCGTAAGACCCTGGACCTAGTACAGCGTACATTCTGGTGGCCCAATCTGAAAGACTTTTGTGAAAGGTATGTCAGTTCCTGTTCCATCTGCATTCAGAATAAGTCATCCAGGAATCGAGCTTGGGGCCTATTGAAACCGTTACCTATACCCGACAGACCATGGAAAATGATTTCTATGGATTTTATTGTGGAGCTTCCATGTTCTGAAGGGTGCTCAGCCATCTTTGTAGTAGTGGACCGTCTAACCAAAATGGCTCATTTTCTACCGTTAAGGGGAACCCCGTCTGCCACCGAAACAGCTCGCATATTTATCAAGGAGATCATCAGACTTCATGGAGTACCTGTAAACATAATTTCTGATAGAGGGGTTCAATTCACCTCTCGTTTCTGGAGATCCCTGTGTGAAACCCTAAAGATTGAATTGACCTTGTCCTCGGCCTATCATCCTCAAACGAATGGTCAGACAGAAAGGACTAATCAGACCCTGGAACAATATATCAGATGTTTCACATCTTTCACACATGATTGGGTATCTCTACTACCCTTAGCAGAATTTGTGTACAATAATGCCAAACATTCTGCTACCGGTCAATCTCCTTTTTTCGACAATTACGGCTTTCACCTAACCTTTCTACCTGATTTCCTTTCAGAGTCTTCGGTTCCAGCAGTACAAAGTACAGTGGAGTTCCTCAGTCACAACAGCCGGTTGTTGCAGGAAACAGTGTCCAAGGCTCAGGCAGATGGTAAGAGAATCTTCGACCGGAAAAGAAGGGGGGAGCTGAACTTACAAATTGGAGACCAGGTATGGCTTTCTACCGTTAATATCAAATTAGCATGTCTTTCTAAGAAGTTGGCACCTAGATTCATGGGACCCTTTCCAGTTAGAAGGAAAATCAATGAAGTATCTTATGAACTGACTTTACCTGATTCATTTAAAATTCATCCAGTATTCCATGTGTCTCTGCTCAAACCTGTTGTACCTGATCCCTTTCCTGCTAGAGGGACAAGACCTCCTGAACCTGTTGTAATTAATGGCAGCGAGGAATTTGAAGTTGAGGCTATCCTTGATTGTAGAAGAAGGCAAGGGCAAAACCAATTCTTAATCAAGTGGAAAGGCTACGGCCCAGAAAGTAACTCGTGGGAACCGGACAGTAATGTGCATGCTAGGCGTTTAGTACGCGCCTATTTTTCCACTCACCCTGAGAAAAAGAGGTTGTTGGGCATCCGGAGGCTGCCCCTTGGGGGGGGGCAATGTCAGGGATCTACCAGCACCAGACCGGGGCGCTTGCATGCGCCTATGCGCCGGCGCGCCCCTGTTCAGACACGGCAGCAAGCTGCTGCTGTTGCTGTGCACCAGCGCGGCGCTCGGGTGCGCGCGCGCGTGTGCGCGCGCATGGGCGCGCGCGCGTTCGCGCCGGTTTGGCGCCATTTAGCACATAAAAGTTCTCCTGTTCCATGTGAACATCGCTGCTTCGTCTCAGCTCTGTGATTCTGCTTGAACCTGCATCTGATTGTCTGCTACCTGATTTGACCCGGCTTGTTTGACCATCCGACCTGCTCCAATCCCGACCCGGCTTGCCTGACCATCCTGCTGTCTGTATCTACTACCGTTGCCGACCTCTGCCTACTCACCGACTCTGCCTTTGCCTGCAGTGATTACCTGTGCCAGTTACCTGCCGACCCGGACTGTCTGACTCTGCTTGTGCCTGCCGCTCTACTTGCTGTTGCACCTTCAGCTTCAGCTCCTGTGATCCCTCACCTCCAGTGTGTCAAGTCTGCTGCTGTTCCAGTCTCCACTCACCTGCAGTCCTGCCATCCCAGGAGGGATCTCTGCCTCTTCATCAAGAGCCTATACTCCAACAGGCACTCCTACCCCACTGCGCTCAGGAGACCACTGTCCCCACTCCAGTGGCTCCCGAACCAGCGTTGTATGAGAGGTCTTCTCCTACAGTCAGGCTCTCCTACCAGGTACCTAACAATAATGCTACCCCAAAAATTGATATACAACAAACATGTTGGTTTGTTTGAAAAACCTTTTCTAAATGCACATGTGATTCTGCAGGTATTAAAGAGATTGTTAAGCAAGAATGTGTGGATTATTGTGTCAACGCCAAAACACTTTGGTGGTGATGTAATTGGTGTTTTCTGTGAAAATGGGGTTATTTCCTAAGGGCAAATCCTCTTTGCACTACAAGTGCAGTTTCAGTGCACTTGTAGTGCAAAGCGTCTTTGCCTTTAGTAAATAACACCCAACAGTGCTTTGTATAAGGTTACACAATCACGCCATTTTCAGGACTCAACACATTTCTGTCAGGGTCAGCTAAAACAAACACAAGCAGTAAATGTCCACAAAGATTTTCTTTTTTTTGCTTTTTTATTTGATAAAGGCTTCACAAATTTGCTGGCATATTGATGGCCCCCCTACCCGCAAAGAACTCCAGGTATCGTAACCGGACATCACGGATATAGGGGCAGGAGAGTATGCTGGGGAGGTTATTGAAGGCCAATCTGTATGAAGGACTAAAAAATTAATTACAGAAAAATCCAGCATGCATGAGGACAAAGGGGACATTCACAGCATATTCCAATCATGGTAATTAGGGAATGAGGAAAGAAATACAATATATTATCAATCATTATATACAATAAAATGTGATGTTAAAGGATAAAAATCTTACCTTCATATACTCCTTCTGCAGGACCTGGATGATGGCAGAACAGGTCTCTGGGATATCAGGCTGAGAAAAACTATGATGTGGGTGACAGAGAACTCCTGGCAATTAAAGTCGCCTTTGAAGAATGGAGGTACCTGCTGGACGGTGCTAACCACCCAATTATGATTTTCACAGATAACAAAAATCTGGAATAGCTAAGATCTGCAAAACGCCTAAGACCCCGACAAGCCAGATGGGCCTTATTCTTTTCAAGATTTCATTTCCACCTGACATACCGCCTGGGTTCCAAAAATGTTAAAGCCAATGCCCTGTCCAGGATGTTCCCCAAATCTATTGAATGTACTCCTCCAAGGGCCATGTCATCTGCCCAAAATTTTTTGCTAATTTAACCCAGCCTAAAGGCATCCATTGAACAAGCTTCTGCATCTTGCCCCGAATCCGACCATGAGTCATTAAGGAGGCTGGATGGATTACTTTGGCACCAAGACAAAATATTCATACCTCAGGAAGCAAGGTCTAAGGTTCTCAGGACATTCCATGACCACCAACTTGCAAGGCACTTTGGGGCCTGTAAAACTAACAAGCTCATTCAGCGGTCCTTTTGGTGGCCTAACCTCAGTCAGGACTGCAGATCCTACGTCAAGTCATGCACAATATGTCTACATAGCAAAGGCGACAAGCCAAAGCCTGGGGGTTATTGAGACCCTTTCCTATCCCTAATTGCCCCTGGGAGATGATCTCTATGGATTTTATTGTTGACCTTCCTCCCTCTGAAAGATTCACCACCATCCTGGTTGTGGTAGACCTACTACCAATGATTGATACTCCCTCTGTGGCCAAAACGGTTAATACTTTTATCAAGGAGTTCATCAGACTTCACGGACTCCCAAAGAACATCTTTTCGGACTGGAGGGTGCAATTTACATCCAGGTTTTGGAGAGCCCTTTGTAAGACCTTGGAAGTGGAACTATGCATATCATCCACCTATCATCCCCAAAGTAATGGGCAAACGGACGCACAAACCAAACCCTGGAGCAATACCTCCGCTGCTTTTCATCTTTTTACCAAGATGACTGGGCAACTGTGCTCCCACTGGCAGAATTTGTCTATAATAACTCTGTCCATTCATCTACAAACCAGTCCACATTCTGGGCCAATTATGGATTCCACCCTGCTGCCCTGCCTAAAACTATTCCTGAAACTACTGTATCCGCCTTGCAGGACAGACTAGTTTTCATACAAAACAATTATCAGGTCCTCCGGGAGTCCATTCAGAAAGCCCAAGTGTATTAAAAAAAAAAACACTCTGATCGAAAACGGAGGGGGAACCTTGCCTTCAAGGTAGGGGACAAAGTGTGGCTGTCTACCGCCAACCCGAGGTTGGCCTGCCCAGCCGAATCTAGGGCCAAGGTATATTGGTCCCTTTCAGATCAAACAGGAAATAAACCCAGTGGCGTACGAATTGTCTCTGACTCATATAGGATCCATCCAGTCTTTCACACCTCCTTGCTTAAACCAACTGTTCCAGATCTATTACCAGGGAGAGTGGAGCCACCTCCACCAGCAGTGACTATTGGAGAGGACACAAAATTCAAGGTAGAACCAATCCTGTACTGCAGGAAGCGAGGCAGACAAACCTAATTCCTAATTAAATGGAAAGGGTATCCACCTGAACAGAGATCCTGGGAACCCGAAGCCAATATACATGCCCCCAGACTCCTCTTAGAGCTTAGGGCCAAATATCCAGAGAAAATTTCCTAAATGGGCGTCCGGAGGCTGCCCGTTGGGGGGGGCACTGTCAGGTCAGGGAACCAACAGCAGGAGAAGGGCTCTAGGACTCAGTATCTCTACCAGCACTTATGGCAGGAGAAGGACTTTAGGACCCAACATTTCTTCCAGCAGGGCCTATATAAGGAAGTCTGCTAGTGGCTTCAGTTGCTGGTTAATATTCCTGTTCCTGTGTCTTCTGTTTGCTTCCTGTGTTTGGCCTTGGCTATCCACCTGAACACGTCTGCTCTGATACCCACCTGGCTTTGACCTCGGCTATCCCCCTGACCACGTCTGCTCTGCTACCCACCCCGGCTCATGACCTAGGCTTCCTACTGACCATGCTCCAGTCTCAGCATTATCCGAATCCTGCAACACCTCACGGGCGCCACCTGTCTGCTGATTTTACGCCAGCACACCAGCTGTACTTCGGAACCTCCTGCATACAGTCCAGCAGGCGACCTGTGCTACTTTGGGCCTGACCTCTCCTGTTTCCACCCTCAGGGGGGTCTGGAACTTGGCAGCAAGGGAAGCCCTCTCTCTTCATTGGTCTCTAGCACCAGGTACGTGATACCTGGTATAGTTAGGAAAGGGGGGCATACGCTTCTCTAACCGCTCCCCTGGCCTGCCTGGCTGCATGATCAAAAGATGGTCTCAAATGGGTCTTCGGGGTGTCCCGCTTCCAGGTCTCAATCGCCATCAGTTTTCATTGGCCGAGTGGGTCGTTTCTGGAGCCCAACGCTGATCCTTCTGATCTCTGTATCTTTAACCGTAGAGTCGCTGCAGCCCTCCTCTCCTGCTGTCCATTCACAGAATCCTTGTCACGAGTCACTTATAACTTTACTTCCTTCTCTCCTCTTCCTTTCTCCGTCGAGGTCCCACAAGGTTCTGTTCCTGGACCTCTCCTTTTCTCAGTCTGCACCTCTTCCCTGAGTCAGTTGATTGTCTTCCATGGCTTTTAATATCATCTTTGAACTTTCATCCTGACCCTCCCTCTTAGACTGTAAGCTCTAACGAGCAGGGCCCGCTGATTCCTACTGTATTAAAGTATATTTTATTTGTACAGTCTATCCTCAAGTTGTAAAGTGCTGCATAAACTGTCGGTGCTATATAAATCCTGCATAATAGTTATAATATTAAAAAGCCTTGGCATTATTAGAACACACTCACAAAATACAAAGGCTTCTGTGAATGGGCAACAGAGGGGAGCTCTGTGTAGGTATAGCTCAGTATAGCTCCTCTGTGTGATTCTTTTCTCTCAGATCCCAGAATGTCACCCATGAATCTGTCAAATGTGAATAAAACAGATACGTCCAGATGATGTCATGCACCTCGTTGGACTTAACTCATAGTGTGCCTTCACGTTTTACAAAGTGGCTGAATTCCTGGAATTCAGCACTAATTAGAGTACATTATACTAAAAGTTATTTGTCAAGCACTTAAAATACAGTATTAATGTTAGAGTAAGTTTTCCTATTCTATGAAAAACAAAGTTCCCTGCGCTACCCTAAACAGTCAGGATACAATTGTCCAAAAAAAAATGTTCATAGAGAGGTCAAACGCATAGTAAGGGCATAAAACTTGAATAAAGTCTGCAATGGTGTCTGAAAATAAAGCTGACTGTGGTCTCCAGTGGAAACGAGGCTGCCTGATCTAGGGTCTGGGAACCCACGCTGCAACAGAGGAGGGAAGGGAGAGAGAGGTGCCAGGCGACCACTGGAGTAGCAGTTTTATTGGGTCACAAAATTTAAAAAAGGAGGAGGAGGAGTGGCTAGCCCCAGAAATGCGTATCAATTGGCTGTTCCATTCTTTGGGTTGACAGTTGGTTCTCGGCTCTTTACAGCTCGCGCCCCAGCGTCCTTTCCCATCCATCCACTGGACCTGCCGTTGCATTAAGAATTTATTACCGATCTTACTTCAAGCTTACTCCTCCAAGCTTACTCCGGTCCTAGACCTCCACATCTGACACCCTCTATGAGTGGAACTTGTTACATGTTTTTTAAATTTTGTGACCTAATAAAACTGTGCTACACCAGTGGTCGCCTGGCTCTTCTCTATCCATTCCCTTTCCTATCCTATATACTACCTTTATTCTGAAGTGCATGGCATTATATTGTATGTGATTCGTAAGAAAAGGACACCAAATTCATGGAAAAATGGAAGGATTTACTTTAACAAAATGTTCAATATATCAATGCCATTTTGGTACAAAGAGGTAACTGTCCCCTTGTATTGATCTCTATGTGCACCATGGCCCTTTCGATTGACATAGAATGCAGGTACCACTTGTTTACATTGTGTGTGTTTGTATATTACAGGGGTTACAGGGGTTACAGCACAGTAACTACACACATATAGCCAGTAATATAGCAACTTCAGGCACCCCTGCCCTCTACAGTTACCATGCAGTGAGATGGAAATATATATATATATAAATCAATGGATATACATAGCACGAGATACTAAAAAGGCATTCTGTTGTAGAATATTTTAAGCTTCTCCTATAAGCAAATAATTCCTTTGCGCTGAAAAGCACAATTACAGCTCTCTTGTGGAAAGCGCGCTTGTATATCTCCAGGTAACACAGACAGATGCTGGTATCACGTTGCGCTTAGCAAAATCCTCCTCTTTAGGAGCTGCTGTCTTTATTTATAGGCTTCACAATCGGCCAATCAGACACTTTTATTCCTTCAAAAGAACCAATCAGACACATGTATATATTCAAATAGAATTCCAGTAGTGACGTGTGCAAATGGTTGTGTGCAGCTCCATGTGGGCAGTTTCCTGTTGAGACACAATATGCCTCACATTGCACATTCCCACCACTTCGGATGAGCATATTGCAGCAAAACTCACACCGGGGGACATCCGACAACATACATTAATAAAAATCTCCACAACAATTCTCACAAGTGTGTCTTGCCTACAGTCAAGCATTGTGGTGGGAATGTCATGGTCTGGGGCTGCATGAGTGCTTCTGGCACTGGGGAGCTACCGTTCTTTGAGGGAACCATGAATGCCAACATGTACTGTGACATACTGAAGCAGAGCATGATCCCCTCCCTTCGGAGACTGGGCCGCAGGGCAGTATTCCAACATGATAACGACCCCAAACACACCTTCAAAACGGCCACTGCCTTGCTAAAGAAGCTGAGGGTAAAGGTGATGGACTGGCCAAGCATGTCTCCAGACCTAAACCCTATTGAGCATCTGTGGGACATCCTCAAACGGAAGTTGGAGGAGCGCAAGGTCTCTAACATCCACCACCTCCGCGATGTGATCACGGAGTGGAGTAGAACATGCCCAAGAGGGTTAAGGCACTGCTGGAAAATAATGGTGGCCACACAAAATATTGACACTTTGGGCCCAATTTGGACATTTTCACTTAGGGTGTACTCACTTTTGTTGCCAGCGGTTTAGACATTAATGGATGTGTGTTGAGTTATTTTGAGGGGACAGCAAATTTACACTGTTATACAAGCTATACATTCACTACTTTACATTGTAGCAAAGTGGCATCTCTTCAGTGTTGTCACATGAAAAGGTATAATAAAATATTTAGAAATATGTGAGGGGTGTACTCACTTTTGTGAGATACTGTGTGTATATATATATATATATATATATATATATATATATATACACATACACGGATGAAAGGACTGGACTCAGCATAATGTGCACTGAGTAAGAAAAAGGTATGCAATTTTCCAGAAAAGAGAGTGAATTTGTTGTGAGTATGAATAACCCTCAGAGTGGCTTCTCACAGCACAGGTGTCCTTCGGAAGTTTGATACAGAAATAAATCCTGGAACTACATATCACCTTGAGCACCATAAATCTTCTTTTCTTCTGTTGAGTTTCATTGCCTCCTGTCTACTTGCAGTACATGAATTATGCCTATGGGTATTGACACCTGTGTAGAACCCTTCTTTTTTTTTTGCTTTTTTTTTTTTTTTTTTTTTTTTTAAGCTTAGGCTGCCTTATGTTCATATATTTAGTGCATATGGCAAAACAGTCACATGACCACTTCTATGGTTTAATATGGAAGCAAAAGGAAATTAATTAAATGATTATTAATTAATGATTATTGATGTAGCACCCTCCCACCATAGGGTGCTGGGTAAAGTTAGTTTTTGACTTCTACTACAATCAAGTGAGCGTGATTGTTCATTCTGGTTTGTTTACAGTTTCACAGGCTGGGAGTTTGTTTCTCCCTTCCTCTCTAAGAAGCTTCCAGAGCTTAGGGCAGGAGATTCAAATAATCAGGATGAATATTTAAAGTGGTTCAAAAGGCTCAAGGTTTTTTTTTTACAGTCATACATTCTATTCTAAAAATCTTTCATGTGATCCACAAGTGGTTAGAAATCATATTTTATTCAGATTGTGGACAAAGGCAACCCAACTCCCACATAGGGCAAACAACTAGTCACCACTATTGTCTGTAGGCTCCCTGCAACTGATTCCTTGTTGTTAAAATGGTTCTAAAAGCAGAACATTTTTTTATCTTAATGCATTCCCTGCATTAGGGTAAAACATGTCCCAGTGGTAGTATCTCCTCTTTACCCCCTTTATACTTACTTGAGTTCTATCGCAAGCCAGCACTGTGCCCATTTGCAGCGGCGCTGGTCTTTCTATCTCTCTCCTTATAGGACACAGAGGCAGTGGCTGGGGCATTGGTTTTGCTGCTGTCAATCAAATAATGTGAGCAGGGAGCAGGGGTCAGGGCTGATTTGCTCTATGTGTATTGTCACGGAACGTCCCTCACTCCACTTGAGTGCTTCCGTCAGTATACCACTTCCTTGTAGTCTGGATACAGATATCAGATATTCCAAATGCTTCCAAGCACAAAACAAGGCAACACTTGCTTAGATGCTAACATGAACTGTTTTATTTAGAATCAAAATTACAAGACTTTATATGCCGTTGGAACCTCCTCTAACAATACAACTGTAACCTAATTAACATGAGCTAATTATCTAATTCTTTATACAGCTTAGGTGACTACATCTCCTAGCTCATTGACTATTCAACACACATTACCATAAACATCAAAACAGGATTAATTAGAACAAACAACAATGAGTTGAATACCCTTAGAACCTGTGGTAAGCCAGACTAAACTCATTTACATTAAACATATTATAGCTGACATCAGACAGGTGAGTGGAGTTGATGACATTAGCATCTTCTCACAGTATGAGTCCCAACAGTATGACTCAGTCACTATTGCTACTATGGCAAATACAGGGTCCCCAGAGTCTGTATGTCCTGGGGGACAAGGACCCAAAGCCAAAGTAACAACACCTCAAGTGTACCCCAAATGCCAAGGCCCATAATCTGTAGGCAAGAGGCTCACATTCAGTCCCCTCCAAAAGCCTCTATCCCGGGTGAGTCTGTCACATTTCTCCCCCATCAAAAGTTGACTAACAAGGTCCCAGACCTGCACCTGGTCTGGACATGCTTTAGTCAGGCAGAGTGAACTCACAAAGTCTGTCCGCATGATCTCCTTTCTTGGCTGCAAGGAATAGTTAACCTCAGTAGGTGTGAGGCAGAGGTCATGGACTCTCTGTTCGTCTGTCAGCGCTTCATCTGAGTGGTGTTTACCATTGCATGGCTTGGCCTGTTGCTGGGCAGAGGGGCCCACTGTCCCAGTTCCCTGAATCTGAGAGGA
This sequence comes from Aquarana catesbeiana, assembly GCF_042186555.1. NCBI lineage: Eukaryota > Metazoa > Chordata > Amphibia > Anura > Ranidae > Aquarana > Aquarana catesbeiana. The sequence continues at coordinate 218,356,703 of NC_133324.1, forward strand.
AACTGTAGGGTGCTAGGCAGAGGCCAGCAGTGCTCTGCCCTGTTGCCAGTGATTCAGCTGGGAGTAGCATCTCCACTACATCAGCTTGTTGCTGGATAGAGGGGTGGACTGCCCCAGCTCCCTGGATCTCCACAGTTGTTGCCGGTGCTGGGCAGAGGTTGGTAGCACTCTGCCCTGTTGCCAGCACTTCTGCTGGGGGCTCCGCATCCTCCGCTCTGGCTAACCATTGGGGCAGGAGGCTGGCTTCCTCCACTCCCAAACTGTGTAGCTGCCATTGGGGAGGTGAGCCGGTTGCTTCCTTTTCCATTCCCTCATCTGGCTGCTGGGATGACATGTCTATGGTACTGTCTCCCAGGTGCACGGATCTTTGCTGGGGAGGAAAGTCCGCTTCCTTCACCCTGTTGGGGAGGGACAACACACACCTCCTCTCCCGTCTCCCCCTGTATCTGCTGCTGGGAAGTGATTGCCACCTTCTCACCCTGAGCCTCCGAAACTGCCACAGGTGTGGGGCAGAGGTCTTGGACCCTCTGTCCGGTTGCCAGCACTTCTGCTGGGGGTTTGCTAGGTGGTTCCTCCTCTACAGAAACGTCTATTAAATCCCCAGTCTCTGGAATTGCTAAAAATGTGGGACAGAGGTCTTGGACCCTCTGTTCCGTTACCAGATCTTCAGCTGAAGAAGTTTGTTGCAACTCCATAGATACTGCTGTCAGAAAATCACATGTCCCTGTCAGTGTTGTGGGAGAAAGGCCGACTACCTCTTCTCTCAAGAAGGCCGAAGCCACTGTTGGTGCTGGGCAGAGCACAGTGAACTTTGGCCCTGATAGCAGCTCTTCTGCTGGAGGCTCATCAGGTTGTTCTTCCTCAGCAGAAAAGTCTATCAAATCCCCTGTCTCTGCAACTGATGTCTCGGGATAGAGGTTCACCATCTCCTCTATTGAACCCAGAAGATGCTATCAGTGCTGGGCAGAGGTTTGCAGAGCTCTGCCCTGTTGTCAGCACTTCAGGTTTGGGGACGGCAATCTCCAGATTTTCCACTGCCGATTCTCTGGCATGCTGCTGAACGTGTTCTAGCAGTTTCCTGTATGCCCTTTCCAGATGCTGTTCCTTCCTTAGCAAATGGTCCAGATCAGGTTTAAGCTCTGAAACCCCTGCAAGACCAAGCATAGCCTCTCTATAATCTCAAGGGTAGGTTCCCCTTCATTGCCAAACACAAAACGATCTGTAAGGCTCTCCTACAGCAATCCAGGGCCGCCAAAGTCATATCCCTCTGGAGAGCATTCTGTTGTCTCCCCTAAATATCCCTGCTCTGCGTGCCATTGCAGAGCCCGATAACGATTGTCCAGCTCTATCTCCTGCTCAACCAGCCTGTCCAACTCAGTCACCCATTGCTCCTGGGGCTGCTCTCCCAGGAATGCCATCCGCAATGCCCGTTGGTCACTGGCCCATTGCTCTTGGGTCGGAAAGCACTTGCCCTGTTTTATACCAGCAAGCTGGAGGGCTCCAATCCAGAGCTCCACCCGAATCTGCTGCCTGAGCTCCAAGTATTCATCCTCAGACACAGTCCTGGTGTATGTTGAAAGGATGATCTGCAGCAGCCCGGGGAACTCTGATGCCAGGTCCATATCTCCGCTGCGGTGACTGAAGTCTGCTATCCTGATCTTGGATCCAGGTGGAGGTTTAGATTTCCCAGACTGCAGGAAGCTTCCCGCTGCTTGCCACCAATGTCACGGAATGTCCCTCACTCCACTTGAGTGCTTCCGTCAGTATACCACTTCCTTATAGTCTGGATACAGATATCAGATATTCCAAATGCTTCCAAGCACAAAACAAGGCGACACTTGCTTAGATGCTAACATGAACTGTTTTATTTAGAATCAAAATTATAAGACTTTATATGCCGTTGGAACCTCCTCTAACAATACAACTGTAACCTAATTAACATGAGCTAATTATCTAATTCTTTATACAGCCTAGGTGACTACGTCTCCTAGCTCATTGACTATTCAACACACATTACCATAAACATCAACACAGGGTTAATTAGAACAAACAACAATGAGTTGAATACCCTTAGAACCTGTGGTAAGCCAGACTAAACTCATTTACATTAAACACATTATAGCTGACATCAGACAGGTGAGTGGAGTTGATGACATTAGCATCTTCTCACAGTATGAGTCTCAACAGTATGACTCAGTCACTATTGCTACTATGGCAAATACAGGGTCCCCAGAGTCTGTGTGTCCTGGGGGACAAGGACCCAAAGCCAAAGTAACAACACCTCAAGGGTACCCCAAATGCCAAGGCCCATAATCTGTAGGCAAGAGGCTCACATTCAGTCCCCTCCAAAAGCCTCTATCCCGGGTGAGTCTGTCACATGTATCTATAGATACATGCAGCCCAAGTCAGGAATGAGCCTGCACATATGCCCCCATAGCAAGCAGCTCGCTATGGTGAAGCATGCAGAAGAGGCAGAGCCTAGAGCACCAGCAGGGGACCTCAGAATAGGAGGTTTGGGGTGGCTCTTAACATTGCAAAGAGCAGGTAAATATAACATGTTTTTTTTTTTTTTTTAAATCAAGCCTTTAAATTATCATGTCTTGTTCCACACTGTATTTTGGTTTTGACACACTTACCATTTCTACATGCTACCTATAAAACAGCAAACCTTCACTTTTTGAGTCCAGGTTCACTTTATGCTGTACAGACTGGGTCAGGGGCGGCCCGTCCATTAAGGGCGCAGGGGCGCACCGCCCCCCCCCCATCAATGCGTCCGGCCCCTTTCAAGACGCTGGATGCATAAATTCCAATGTGGGGTGAGTGTTTTTTTGAAGCACCGATTAGAGCCTGAGGCTCTAATAGGCTACAAAATAGGGTGGGCTCGGCCGCAGAGAATGCGCTCGGAGCCCACCCAGGTGTGTGAAAATAGCTAATGAATATTCACTATTTTCACACTGAATCTCCTCTCCGCCAATCAGGAAGTATTCCTGAGACCTGTTTCCCGATTGGCCACCACGGAGGAGGGAGGAGACAAAAGCCGCCAAGCAGGGGAAGGAGAAGCTGCTTGTTATGCCAGCCGCTGTGATGCCCGCAGAGGAGAGCAGGGGTGACTGCCTGCCATGGATGGGGGTAAGTGCACCGACCGACCAACCCAGGGGGGCTGCAGTTGCACTGTTTGCCACCCCCCCAAAAAAAATTATTACCAGCCGCCACTGGACTGGGTATAAGAAGCCCCTTCCTATACCATAACTATACACCTTAGAGGTTGTAAGCGCTAACGAGCAGGGACTTCTGATTCCTCCTGTATTGAATTGTATTGTAAATGTACTGTCTGCCCTCATGTTTTAAAACGCTGAGCAAACTGTTGAGGTTATATAAATTCTGTGTTTTAATAATAATAATAATAGAACAATTCTTCATCTTGGAAGGAAAATAACCCACTTTTACAAAGCTGATATAATGAAATACAATAAATTGTCATACTATGAGACTACAATATAAAATGCATTTAATTTAGGGAAGTTGGGTAGGAAGTCAGCTTAAAAGACACGCTAAAATTGCTGCAGTCTGCGAACAGTAAACAGAAGGTGAAAACTTGGTAAAAATGTTTCTTGGGTCTCTGGAGCTGGCACCTTTGGGATAATACTAGCTCACCCAGGGCCATGAAAGACACAGAACCTGGTCGACCTAAGGCAGCTTATACAGTATAAGCCATGCTGACGTGTGCTTTATAGCAAACCTGTCATAATAAAAGGATAGAAGCTGCTTTGAATGGATATCCAAATATGAATGGAGCTTGAGAGGTAGTCATGCACATCGAAAAAAAATTTTCCCTGAATATGAAAGGGAGGGTATTCCATAGGGATGTGTTCTTTTAAACATTTTGATCACTTCCAAAGGCCAGCACCAGCAGAAAGGGGAATTTCTTGTCATGACTTTTCATTTCTTTTTTTAATGATGACCTATATTTGAGGACCCAATGACTTCTGTGTCAAGCGTGATTTTGGTAAAAATAAATAAATAAGAACAGCTACTTTAAATATTATATATTAATGTGCAACCACGCAACAGACTAACAAGGACATTGTTTATTAGTTATATGGAATCAGGTTATTATAAACACTGAATGCTTGTTCAAGAGGTTATATAAATGGAGGTTGTTAACATCTATAGTTCTGGGGTGAAGGAAGGGGAATTTGAGGGTGTAAAGCATGTGTCCTTAAGTTCCCTACACTATTAAATCAGTGATTGCTTGCTAGCATTCCTCTTTGTGCAATAAACACCTTCCCCCACACTATACTGTGTATTTTCTCATAGATGATGCAATAGGGCTGGACATATTCTGAGATTAAAATGGTAGAGCTCATTCAGAGAAGCCAGCTAAGTAAGTGTAAATCTATAGCAGCTGTACATCACAAAATGCTCCATGAAGCCCAGCATTGTAATATTTTAATTCCCACATATATCTATTACCACAGGCTAGCCAGAAAAGGACATTGACACCTCCATGTTGTTAAGATTCTGGGTAGAATATCATTGCTACTGATTCTGCACAATATCGCTACACTTCACCAGCTGCCTTAAAGAGGAAGTAAACCTGATGGGTTTTACTTCCTCTTTATTTCCCTGCAAAGGTAAAGCATAATGGGCTACTATGCACTGCATAGTAGCCTATTATGTGTCACTTACCTGAAAACAAAGCCTGTGATGTCACCGCTGTCCCCACTAGCAGCGAGCGTCCATCTTCACCCCTCTTCCTTCCAGGGGCCGTAAATCCCAGCTCTGTGACTGGCCAGAGTCACGTGACGTCATTCCCACGCATGCGCGTGGGAGCCGCCAGTCACGGCATGACCCCCTTGAGAAACGGCACGATCCGCCCTTTCTAAAGTGCGCATGCGCTGTAGACATCGGCCACGGTTTTATTGTAAATTTCTCCTAAAATGTGGAGGTTTAGGAGATATTTCCAGCATCTAAAGGTAAGCCTTAATATAGACTTACCTGTAGGTAAAAGTGGTTGCACAGGGTGTACAACAACTTTAAGTATATGTAAATCACCTTTCACACTGAGGTGGTTTTCAGGCATTTTAGAGCTAGAAATTGCCTCTAAATAACGCCTGAAAGCCGCCTCCCAATAATTTCAGTATGACTTTTCGCACTGGGGCTGTGCGCTTGCAGGAGGTTAGGAAAAGTCCTGCAAGCAGCATCTTTGGAGCAGTTTGGGGGCGCTGTATACAGCACTTCCAAAATGCCCTGGCCATTGAAATGAATGGGCAACGCTTCCAAAGCGCCGGAAAAGCGTTTTGGAAGCGCCGCAACACGGGTGTTTTTAACTCCTTCTTTGGCCGATAGCAGGGCTTAAAAGCACCCCGCTAGTGGGCAAAAAGTGCCGCTTAAACAGCGCTAAAGCACCAATAAACGAGCGGTGCTTTAGCACTAATGCACGGGCGGCCCCACCGTGAAAGGGGTCTTAATTAAACAGTTATTTTATCTAAACTTTTTAGCATTTCTCATGATAAACTGACAATCTAGAACTAATCGTATATTAATAAAACCGAACTGAAAGGCAAAACTAAAGGCAAAACTTTTTTTCCCTCATCCCATTCAGTGGGCCACAAAAGATCCAGAAAGTGTTGGGCATGTGGAGCAACCCCGATGACTGACAAACTAGTCTACCAAAATTGTTTCAGAGACTTTGCAGCGGATAGTGTATCAGAGGGCCAGCAAGTGACCGATCTGATTAAAAGAGTGGTTAAGGATTCCTGAATTAATAGCTTCTCTGCCATCACAGCAAGCACGTCAACTTATGGAGAAGGAAGTGGAGTCTATACTTCCTGGACCATCTACAGGTGAAGCTACCCTACCTACGGTAGATCCACCTGCAAAGATTCCGGCGGATCAGGATCCATTAGAGGATTCTTCTGAAGACGCAGACCCAACCGCCTTCTGTTTCGCCTTAGTACAGCCTTATATACAGGCGGTAAAACAGGCTATTGGTTGGGACGAGCCTGAGGAAACTCAGAAGAAAGCCAGAAGTAATTTTTTTCCGTTCTTAAGAAAACACTGTCTTTTTTTCCTCTGATGGATGAAGTTAAGGGTCTGATTGAAGAAGAATGGAAGAAGACAGAGAAAAGATTCCCTGTAAATTGGCTCAATAAGTTACACTCCTTGGCAGAAGAGGATGCAGCGCTGATATACCACCTTCCGGTTGTAGGAGCAGCTGTAGTACGCCTGGCCAAAAATGTAACTTTTCCCATGGCTGATTCTACCTCCTGTAAGGACCCATTGGATAGGCGTATAGACATTGATCTAAAGAAGGCCTATCAGACAGCAGGAGGAGCATGTAGGCCAGAAATTGCCCTGACATCAGTGTCTAATGCCTTCAGAGTGTGGACAGACAATGTGAAGATGGCGATCCAACAAGACGTCCCCAAGGAGGACATAGTGAAGGCGTTAGAAGAGCTCAAGCTTTCAGCAGATTTTGACAGGGAAGCATCCATCGACATCATAAGATGCTCAGCCAGAGCTATGCTTCATACGGTCATGTTTAAACAAACTCTATGGGTGAAGCCTTAGGCAGCGGATGCCGCATCCAAGCAAAACTGGTGTAGGATCCCATTAGAAGGGAAAGCTCTCTTCGGAGAAAAGCTTGAAAAAGCCATTTCACGCATAACAGGGAAGACAGGGCTTCTGCCGCAAGATAGAAGGATGAGGAGATCTAGGATCTTTACGTCTAGGTCCCAACCATCAAGAAACAGAGGTTTCAGACAGGATAGAGACCCCAAGAAAAATTGGAGGAGCACGCAAGCAACCTTTCTGAAGTCAAATAAAAAAGGGTCCTTCCTAACCCTCAGGACACCTCTAAGTCCTTTTGACTCGGGGCCATCCCAGGAGTTCCAGGTCGGTGCCAGACTTCAACTGTTCTCCAAGATTTGGCAACGCCGATGCATGGACCCCTGGGTGGTCTCCACGGTGCACTTTGGCCACTTCTGGACCTTCACAGACCAGCCTCCTCAGGATTACCGCTCTCCAACAAAAATCCCAAACTCCCCGCTAAAGGCAGAAGCCCTATGCAATTTCCTGGTTGCCCTACAGGCTCAAAGGGCGGTGATCCCAGTTCCTCCAGTAGAAAGATTTTCCAGTTTCTACTACACTCTCTTCCTCGTCCCCAAAAGAGATGGGGACTGGAGACCAGTAATCGACCTGAAGAGACTGAGTCAGTAAATACATCTGGATTCCTTCAAAATGGAATCGCTCCTGACAATCATACAGGCCGTTCAACCAGAAGATTGGATGATATCCATAGATCTCGAGGACGCATACTTACATGTTCCGATTCTTCCAGCATTTCAGAAATATCTGAGATTAGCAGTGGGACAACTGCACCTTCAGTTTCAAGGTCTGCCCTTCAGGCTCTGCACTTCCCCAAGAGTGTTTTCAAAAATACTAATACTTGCTCCCCTAAGAGAAAGCGGTCTCAAAATCTTTCACTATTTAGACAACATTCTTCTGTTAGCAGAGAACCAAGCACAGCTGTTGTCGCACAGGAAGATTCTTATATAAACCCTCTCGGAGTTCGGATAGTTAATGAACAAAAAAAGAGTCAGCTTACGCCCACTCAGGAGATGATTTATCTTGGAGCCTTTTTCAATACAGCACAGGAGACTTTGGCCTTACCCCGCCACAAGATATCTTCAATTACCCGGAAAATAAAATCACTCAGGTCAACCCACCACCTCTCTGCTTCCGGATGTCTGAGTTTGATAGGAACTATGGCAGCCTGCATTCCGATGGTGCCATGGGCATATGCAGAGAAGTCTCCAGTGGTGGTCCAAACAGGAAGTGTTATTAAGACCATGCCAGTTGGGCTACACCTCGAAGATCATAATTACAATAGATGCCAGTATGAAAGGCTGGGTAACACATTGCGGTCAGACTTCAGTACAAGCGAGATGGTCTTTTCCCACCATTGGGATTGTATCGAACATTCTGGACATCGGAGCAGCATTCTTAGCACTAATAGCTATGTCTGCACAGATTAAGAACAAGTCAGTGCTACTACGCATGGACAATCAGGCGGCTGTATTATACATCCAGCACCAGGGAAGAATGCACAGTCGGACCTTATTGAGGAAAGTAGAACCCATCATGTTATGGGCGGAGAGGAACCTGATGGACCTGAAGGCACAATATATACCAGGAAGCCGATCACCTTTCACAGAACTTCCAGTATGCCAACGAGTGGTCTCTCCAACCTCTGGTCTTCAACTGGATGGTGGATCTCTGGGGGTTACCAGATATAGACATTTTTGCCTTGGCCGACAACACCAAATTACCCAGGTTCATTTCACGTCTCCTTCATCCCCTAGCGGAAGCGGCGGATACGCTACTGAGTCCGTGGATATGCTTCTTGGCCTATGCATTCCCACCTCACCCTCTTATTATAAAATTCCTGATGAGATTACTAACGGAATCAATAACAGTGGTGGCAGTCCTCCCATATTGGCCAAGATGCCCATGGTTCCCCTTGACCATGCACCTCTCCATTTAACAACCAGTCAAGATCCCGATCATGCCAAACTTACTCACTCAAGGGGACCTCTTGCATCCCAATCCTCTCAGGTTGAATCTGCAGGTCTGAATACTGTAAGGCGGATGTTCCAGTCGCTAGGGTGTTCATCAAGGGTAATTTCGAGGTTTGAGACAAGTTCAAAGCCTTTTCTGTCGGCAGGGGGAAAGATCCTTCTTTTCCATCTACCTTTTTACTTTTGGACTTTCTCCAAACAAGCCTTGACTTTGGTCTAGGACTCAGCACTCTTAAAGTTCAGATTGTAGCAATTTCGGCTGCCACACACAAGAGATGGGCAGAAGACCCTCTTATAGTACAATTCTTCAAAGCAGTAAGAAAAATACGCCCCACAATCAAGCGACCTTTTCCCAAGTGGGATCGGTCCCTTGTCTTGGAAGTATTATCAGAATGACCCTTTGCTCCATCCGAAGAAAAATCGTTATGGAATTTGACTCTGAAACTAGCCTTCCTAAAAGCAACAATGTTGGGCCGAAGAACTATTGTCCCCATTGGAAGATTTCTCCTCTATTAGTGTTCTGATGTCAACCCAAAATTTGGGATTTTCTTTTACTTCCACTTTCAACGATAACAGTAAATAGGACAAATAGAGAGGGTGAATCTTCATAACGGGGATAAAAAAAAAAGAAGAAAAAAGTTTTGCCTTTAGTTACACTTTAAGGAAATATAATGTCCATAACATTAAACTATCAATTTGTTTGACATTGAGGTAATGGGGCAAACATCTGGTTATTAGGGCAACAGTTTTGGTTCTTATTACACCAGATTCTTAAAGTGGAAGTAAACCCATCAGTCTAACAGTTTTAAAAAACATTTACATTTCCCGGCATGCCGAGAATGCCAACTGTCACATTGGTTGTGCTCTCAAACAAACTGTCAAACCATCCAATGGGTGGCGTCATAACTGATCACATGTGCAACATCATGGCAGTTGAAGATTAAACAGAGGCCAAGATGGCAGCTTCCTTGGCTGGAAAAGATAGAAGGGTTTACTTCCACTTTAATGCAGCACTCAATTCACTGATTTAAAGGTTTCTCAAAATTCATTCAACAGGTACATTCAAAGCATGTCACAGTCAAGCCATCAAATGGCTGGTGTCATAACTGATCACATGTGCAGCACCATGGCAACTGCAGATCAAAACAGAGGCTAAAATGACAGCTTAATCTGCTGTAAAGGATAAGAGGGTTCCACTTTGAAACTGTATCTTGTTGTGCCAGATATAAGGAAACTAAAACTGAAAGTATAGCTGTCATGAAAAAAATCTGTTTAACTATGTTGTACAATATCCAATCTTAACTACATACATACAGTAGAATCGTTTTAAAAATTCTTTTTGCAACGACAAATACTTAGACTGTTAGTGATGTGACTCAGAATGAAATACTATGTTTATCAGGAACAGGGATTATATACTGCCCCTCCTCTAAATCATCTACTCATTTTTTGTCTTAACAACATTTAAATTAGGTCCAGAATATATTCGTTATGGTGAATTACTCATATCATACAAGACCACATGTCTTTGGTAAAAAAAATGTCAATAAGCGTATTTTTTTTTATTTGAGCAAAAGTTATAGCGTCTACAAACTAGGGTACATTTTCTGGAATTTACGCAGCTTTTAGTTTATGACTGCCTATCTCATTTCTTGAGGTGCTAAAATGGCAAGACGGTACAACCTTCCCTCCCAAATGACCCCATTTTGGAAAGTAGACACCCCAAGGAAAGAGGCATGTTGAGCCCATTGAATATTTTATTTTTTTGTAACAAGTGATTGCAAAATGACAAAAAAAAAAATTACACAAAGCTGTCACTAAATGATATATCGCTCACACATGGTTATATGTGGAATTACACCCCAAAATACATTCTGCTGCTTCTCCTGAGTATGGGGATACCTAATGTGTGAGACTTTAGGGAGTCTAGCCATGTGGAGGACCCCGAAAACCAATCAGCGCCTTCAGGCTCTCTAAGAGCGTAAAATGGTGCTTTCACTTCCTCACTACCCATCACAGTTTCGGAGGCACTGAAATGTCAAGATAGCACAAACCCCGCCCCCCCAAATGACCCCATTTTGGAAAGAAGACACTTCAAGGTTTTTGCTGAGAGGCATGTTGTGTCCATGGAATATTTGATATTTGGCCACAAGTTTCGAGAATTTTTTTTTTTTATATATCATTTAGTGACTATTTTGTGCAAAAAAAAAAGTTTGGCATTTTCCCGAAACTTGTGGCCAAATATAAAACATTCCATGGACTCAACATGCCTATCAGCAAATAGCTTGGGGTGTCTACTTTCCAAAAAGGGGTAATTTGAGAGGGTTTGAACTGTCATGCCATTTTATGCACAACATTAGACAACATGCTTTAAAATTGCGCACAAACGTGACAAACTACATACATTTTTAAATGCCTTTAAAATCCTTTACAGATTACCACTTTAGATTTACAGAGGAGGTCTACTGCTAAAATTACTGCCCTTGATCTGACCTTCGCGGCAATACCTCACACGCATGGTGCAATTGCTGTTTACATATGACACCAGACCGACACTTGCGTTCGCCTTCGCACGTGAGCATGGGGGGACAGGGGTGCGTTTTTTTTTTAATTATTTATTTTGCTTTTTTGTTTTATTTTTAAACTGTTCCTTTATTTTATTTTTTTTATCATTTTTATTGTTATCTCAGGGAATGTAAATATCCCCTATGATAGCAATAGGTAGTGACAGGTACTCTTTTTTGAAAAAACATGGGGTCTACTAGACCCTAGATTTATCCTCTGCCCTCAAAGCATCTGACCACACCAAGATCGGTGTGATAAAATGCTTTCCCAATTTCCCAATGGCGCTGTTTATATGCGGCGAAACCTAAGTCATGAAATGCTCATAGCTTCCAGTTTCTTAAGCCATAGAGATGATTGGAGCTGTTCTGGTCTCCGATCAGCTCTATGGTCAGCTGGCAGAACCAGCGGCTGCATTCTCGGGTTCCCTGTTGGGACAGGAGAACCTGAGAAAACCATGGAAGACTGTGGGGGGGGGCATTCCCTCCCACTGCTTGTTAAAGCTGGCTAGAGGCTAATTAGTTGCTAGGATTGCTTTTACATAAAAGCCAACTGCTGTCTGAAAAGAATGATACCAAGATGATACCTAAATCTGCAGGCATCATTTCTGGTATAACCACTCAAAGTCCAGCAACATACCAGTACGTTGCTGGTCCTTGTTGGGCATATATTGTAATGTTCTTTTTTTATGCAGCATGTGGGCTGAACGAAAAAAAGAGATTGATTGGTGGGTATGCCCACCATTAGAATACCGCCCTTCATCCACCCACTTCTAATGATGGGCATACATGCACCATTTTTTTTTAACTGTGGTGGTGAAATCACCTCCTACAGCGCTGGAGTCACTGATTTTTGTATCGTGAGAGCAAACACTGTTGCTGTCAAGATAAATAAATTAGTGCTGCAGCTGAATGGCATACCTGAAAAGCAAACAATGGTAAACATAAAACATTAACTCAATAAAGCAACTTGATTTTTTGAGTCAATCTGTGCCTAAAAAATATATGTCGAAGCATGAGGGCAATCCGCCCCTAATGTTAGGAGCAAATCGCTCCTCCACCCCTACCCCCATGCTTCGGCATATATGCTCTTTTTTTAACTATTGTGATGAAATCACCTACATCACTGGAGTCACGGCTTTACGCATCATGGGAGCAAACGCTGGTACTTTCAGAATAAATAAACCCGGGCTGCATCTGAATGGTGTACCTGCTAAGCAAATGATGGTTAACAATAAAACAAAGTAACATTACAGTAAAACAGTAAGACATTCAATACCTGCAAAGCAAATACAATAAAACATAGTAAAAATAAAACATTACAGTTATAAAATATAGTAACAATAGAGGAAGAACAATAGATATAGAACAATAGAGAGCGAACAATAGAGCGGACAATAGAGAGCGAACATAAGAAAGAGAACAATAGAGAGAGAATAAAAATAAAACCACAACTATTTTTTTTTGTTTGTTTTTTTGTTTTTTTTATATAAACTGTAAAAGTTCCAGATTAAGGTCTCTCAAGATGTGATGGCCATCTCATCTTTCGAGACCCTGTGTAAGTGTGCCTAGGACTGTGTAATGCTGTACTGCATTTGGATTTGGAAGTTGGGCCACAGCACCGTCTGGAAACAGAAGGGCTGTGGTGATCTCTTCCTGGAATTTAAGGAAGAATCCAGTTCATCCTGAAGCTTTTTGTATAGCACATAAGCATTCAGCAGAGCCAATTGGAATAAGTATACAGAAACTTTTTTATACCAGCATCTGACCTTACGGGCAATTAGGTACGGCACCAACAACTGGTCATTGAGGTCCACCCCTCCCATATTAAGGTCTATTAAGGTATATTAAGGTGTTGTGGACACAGAGAGTTTCTCCACGACACCAGTCGCTGTAGGAATTTGGACCGTCGTGTCTGCGTGAAGGAAGGACAGAACGAAAACATTCTTATTATCCCTCCACTTCACAGCCAGCAAATTATTACATCTCAAGCAGGCTCTCTCCCCTAGCTTAAGACAGGATTCTACAAGCCGCTGGGGTAAGCCCCGGCGATTAGATCGCATGGTGCCACATTCAACATTCCATGATCAAACAAGTGACCAAAAAGTGTCGCTTATGTAATAATTGTCCACATACAAGTGGTACCCCTTTCCGAATAAGGGTGACACCAAGTCCCACACAATCTTACCAGCGCTCCTTATGTATTCTGGGCAGTTTTCTAGCTCTACGTAACTATCTCTTCCCTTGTAAACCATAAAACTATATGTATAGCCTGTTGCCCTGTCACAGAGCTTATACATCTTGACCCCATATCTGGCACGTTTGCTAGGAAGATACTGTTTAAATGACAAGAGGCCAGAAAACTTAATCAGGGACTCATCAATACAGACAACTTGATTGGGAGTAAACAAGGCTGCAAACTGCTGGTTGAAGTGGTTAACGAGGGACCGAATTTTGTAGAGCCGATCGTATTCAGGGTCACCCCAAGGACGACAGAGTTACATAGTTACATAGTTACATAGTAGGTGAGGTTGAAAAAAGACACAAGTCCATCAAGTCCAACCTATGTGTGTGATTATGTGTCAGTATTGCATTGTATATCCCTGTATGTTGTGGTCATTCAGGTGCTTATCTAATAGTTTCTTGAAGCTATCAATGCTCCCCGCTGAGACCACCGCCTGTGGAAGGGAATTCATTGCCATTGAAATGTATGAACCGCAAGATCTGCTTGTATCGTGTTTTGGTCATGGAAGCAGAGAACACAGACATATGGTGAATTGGGTCAGTGGACCAATATGACCACAACTCACTTTTTTTAGTTATACCCTTGAGGAGGGATAGGCCCAGGAAGGTCTTAAATTTGGAGACCGTAATAGGTTTCCAATCTCTGGCAAGGGTCAGCTAGGGATTAGCGGCGATGAATTGACCAGCATACAAATTGCTTTGGTCCACAATAGATCTATAGAGATCTTCCATGAAAAACAGCGAATAAAAATCAAGTGATGTAAAATCAACTGTTTCCACCTGAATTCTGGGTTGGCCAGTGAATGGGGGAAGTACAGGTGCTGCAGAAGTGGTGGGCTCCCAATTTGGATTGGCAAATGCAGCAGGAAGGACACTATGGGCTCGACTGGCCTGTCTTTGTCTTCTTGGTGGCTGCCGGACACTAGTTGTGCTAGCCACCTCACCAGCTTGAACTGCACTGTGATTCGCCACGTCACCAAGTGATACTGCAGTGCTAGATGTATGACCAGGATGTACTAGGCTGCTGGTGCTTGCCAGTTCACCAGAAGGATGAGCGGCACTAGTACTGGCTCTCTGCTCCATACGAGAGCCCTGCGGTCCTTACACCTCAACAACAGCAGAAGAATGGGGTCGGGTACGCCTGACCTTGGCAGGGACCACTACTTCTTTGTCAGAGCTATCTGTCAGGGTGCCGCTGCTGTCTACGGATTTGTATTCTGAGCCTGAATCTGACAGATTGGCGAGTTCCTCTTCACTTTCATCTGTCATGCTCAGAAACATGTAGACCTCTTCACTAGTGTATCTTCAATTGGACATTTTGGCCTCTAAACTTACTGGTACACTAGTGAGACTCACAGGAAAAAAGAGCACCTGACTGTCAGCGACTGCTTCCAATGCTACCACAAAAACTGTTAGCATTCGCAGGGATAATGCCTGACTCTGCGAATGCTGCAGTTATGTGTGTTGTGTTTTGTAAGTGACAGTAATCGATTGATACTGCACTTGGGTGGGCTGGGCTGGGCGGAGGGGCTAAACGTAGGTGCTAGTAGGTATCTGGGCTGATTCCGCTAACACTGCGTTTTTGGCAACCCTAAACTACTGGGGACACTAGTATAGATCTGATCAAATCAGGTATTGATCTATTCAGACACTATATTACTAAGGTAGGTGTATGGCGCGTGCGTGGGTGTTAGCGCTACTGGCACTAATCTGACGCTACCTTGTGTGACGCAGACCCTAATTGATGCTAAAACCTAATTGATATCACTCGCTGGGTGATCAGGGGGTTAAACCTTTTATTAGGTAATATACGGCGGGTGCCCTGACGCTATAAAAATATAACTAACTGACCAGCGACACCCATGACACTAATACGGCGATCACGGGTGACAGGGGGTGATCAAGGGGTTAAACCTTTATTAGGGGGGTCCCTAGACCTATCTGGGGCTACCACTAAATACCCTAACGCTGATTAGTGTCACAAATTACACCAGTACAGATCAATGAAAAATATGAACACCGCACTGGGTGACACAGTAACAGGGAGTGAAGGGGTTAACTGGGGGGGGGGGCGATCGGGGGGTGATCGGGGGGTGAAATATGTGCCTAGGTGTACTGTGTCAGTGTAGTGTTGGTGCAACTCACGTTTGGATGTCCTCTCTCTGGAACGGAAAAGAGTTCCACGAGGGGAGATGACATCACTCCCCCTGTCTGTGTTTACACTTACACAGGCAGGGGAGGATTTCATTCATCAGGACCGATCAGCAGGCCCAGGCCAGAAATTATTGGCCCAGACCCAAAGACTGATTGGTTCTGAAATGAATCCGATTGTTGCGGCCGCTGTAACATAATGTCGCTTCGCCTACCGTGCCATTCTGCTGCAGTAAAACTGTGACGGGTGGTCGGGAAGTGGTTAAAAATAAGCGTTCTAGCTTAACATAGTTGGAGAGAACTCCCTATGCAGATTGTACATACAGTTATTTTTTTATGGAAGATGCCAATATAACAATTGGTTAGGGAGAGCCACCATCCTTTTTTTTGCCTCTACAGGAATAGATATAGGTGGTTATAAAACACAATCTATTACAGTAACACGTGTAATTCTATCATAATTCTGACACATTTTCTTAAAACATGTATACCAATCACAGGTGTGGTATTGTTAGCACATGACATCACCATTCCCAAAGCTTCTTGATGGGGAACTACTGATTTGCAGTCTGAAGGTCACCAGATCTCATCTACTTCACCCCAGTTAATTTGGGCCCATCTGCTTTCTCTTATCCTGATCTACTCTGTACTCTCAACTTCAGCATAGCCAATGCCGGTCTCTTCCACCTTTTTGTGTGCAAAGAATGATTAGGGTTCACCCATAACTGTAGTTAAACTTTCTTTACTGCAACATTTCTGTTCAGTGGTATAAATATCTATCATTTTTTACCTCATGATTCAGGATTGTCTTAATGAAAGTCTTTCGTCATTAAGAGTACCAATAGGAACACTTTTTCTTTAGTCCACTCACACTGCTTAGAGCAGTGGTTCTCAATAGGATGAGTCGAACACCCCCCTGGTCGGTTCGCACCAGAACATGCGAACAGGCAAAAAATTTGTTCAAACACGCGAACACCGTTAAATTCTATGGGACACGAACATGAATAAACAAAAGTGCTAATTTTAAAGGCTTATATTCAAGTTATTGTCATAAAAAGTGTTTGGGGACCTGGGTCCTGCCCCAGGGGACATGGATCAATGCAAAAAAAAGTTTTTAAAATGGCCGTTTTTTTGGGAGCAGTGATTTTAATAATGCTTAAAGTGAAACAATAAAAGTGTAATATCCCTTTAAATTTCATACCTGGGGGGTGTCTATAGTATGCCTGTAAAGGGGCGCATGTTTCCCGTTTTTAGAACAGTCTGACAGCAAAATGACATTTCAAAGGAAAAAAAGTAATTTAAAACTACTCGCGGCTATTAATAAATTGCCGGTCCGACAATACACATAGAAGTTCTTTGATAAAAACAGCATGGGAATTCCCCACAGGGGAACCTCGAACCAAAAAGAAAAAAAAAAAAAATGACGTGGGGGGTCCCCCTAAATTCCATACCAGGCCCTTCAGGTCTGGTATGGATATTAAGGGGAACCCCGGCCAAAATTTAAAAAAAAAATGGCGGGGGGTCCCCCTCAAAATCTATACCAGACCCTTCAGGTCTGGTATGGATTTTAAGGGGAACCCTGCGCCAAAATTTTTTAAAAAATGGCGTGGGGTCCCCCTGAAAATCCATACCAGAGGGGAGGACGAGAGAGCGCCAACTCTCCTGAACCGTACCAGGCCACATGCCCTCAACATTGGGAGAGTGCTTTGGGGTAGCCCCCCAAAACACCTTGTCCCCATATTGATGAGGACAAGGGCCTCATCCCCACAACCCTGGCAGGTGGTTGTGGGGGTCTGCGGGCGGGGGGCTTATCGGAATCTGGAAGCCCCCTTTACCAAGGGGACCCCCAGATCCCGGCCCTCCCCCCTGTGTGAAATGGTAAGGGGGTACAAAAGTACCTCTACCATTTCACTAAAAAAGTGTCAAAAATGTTAAAAATTACAAGAGACAGTTTTTGACAATTCCTTTATTTAAATGTTTCTTCTTTCTTCTATCTTCTTTTGTCTTTCTTCTATCTTCTATCTTCCTTCGGTTTCTTTCTCCATCTTCTTCTTCTGGTTCTTCTGGTTCTTCCTCCGGTGTTCTCGTCCAGCATCTTCCTCTGCGGCATCGGCGTCTTCTTCCCCTCGGGCCACTCTGCATCCATGATGGCATGGAGGGAGGCTCCCGCTGTGTGACGCTTCTCTCTTCATCTTCTTCTCTTCATCTTCTTCTCTTCATCTTCTTCTCTTCATCTTCTTTTCGGGCCGCTCCGCATCCATGATGGCATAGAGGGAGGCTCCCGCTGTGTGATGCTTCTCCTCTTCTGACGGTTCTTAAATAACAGGGGGGCCACCCAGTGACCCCGCCCCCCTCTGACGCATGGGGACTTGGTGGGACTTCCCTGTGGCATTCCCAGTGACGTCAGAGGGGGTGGGGTCACCCGTTACGTAACCCCGCCCCCTTCTGACATCACGGGGAATGCCACAGGGAAGTCCCCATCAAGTCCCCGTGATGAAGAGAGAAGCGTCACACAGCGGGAGCCTCCCTCCATGCCATCATGGATGCGAAGCGGCCCGAGGAGAAGAAGGGAAGAAATCGCCGATGCCGCGGAGGAACATGCCGGACGAGAACACCGGAGGAAGAACCAGAAGAAGAAGAAGATGGAGGAAGAAACCGAAGGAAGATAGAAGAAAGAAGAAAGAAGATAGAAGAAAGAAGAAGCATTTAAATAAAGGAATTGTCAAAAACTGTCTCTTGTCATTTTTAACATTTTTGACACTTTTTTAGTGAAATGGTAGCCATTTCACCATTTCACACAGGGGGAGGGCCGGGATCTGGGGGTCCCCTTGTTAAAGGGGGCTTCCAGATTCCGATAAGCCCCCTGCCCGCAGACCCCCACAACCACCGGCCAAGGGTTGTGGGGATGAGGCCCTTGTCCTCATCAACATGGGGACAAGGTGTTTTGGGGGGCTACCCCAAAGCACCCTCCCAATGTTGAGGGCATGTGGCCTGGTACGGTTCAGGAGGCCGCTCTCTCGTCCCCCCCTCTTTTCCTGCGGCCTGCCAGGTTGCATGCTTGGATAAGGGTCTGGTATGGATTTATTTTTGGGGGGACCCCACGCCCTTTTTTTAAAAAAAATTTTGGCGCGGGGTTCCCCTTAAAATCCATACCAGACCTGAAGGGTCTGGTATAGATTTTGAGGGGGACCCCATGGCATTTTTTTTTTAATTTTGGCCGGGGTTCCCCTTAATATCCATACCAGACCTGAAGGGCCTGGTATGGAATTTAGGGGGACCCCCCACGTCATTTTTTTTTTTTTTCATTTTGGTTCGGGGTTCCCCTGTGGGGAATTCCCATGCCATTTTTATCAATGAACTTTTATGTGTATTGTCGGACCGGCAATTCATTAATAGCCGCGAGTAGTTTAAATTACTTTTTTCCTTTGAAATGTCATTTTTCTGTCAGACTGTTAAAATCACTGCTCCCGAAAAAACGGCTGTTTTTAAAACTTTTTTTTGCATTGATCCATGTCCCCTGGGGCAGGACCCAGGTTCCCAAACACTTTTTATGACAATACCATGAATATAAGCCTTTCAAATTAGCACTTTTGATTTCTCCCATACACTTTTAAAGGGTGTTTTGCGGCATTCGAATTTGCCACGAACACCCCAAATTGTTCGCTGTTCGGTGAACTGGCGAACAGCCGATGTTCAAGTCGAACATGTGTTCGACTAGAACTCCAAGCTCATCCCTAGTTCTCAACCTCAGTCTTCAAGTACCCCCAACAGGCCATGTTTTGGGAATTTCTCTTAAATAAAATAGCTGTCCAAAATACCAAGCCATTGACTCTGATTTAAAGCACCTGTGCAAGATAAAGGAAAACCTGCAAACATGGCCTGTTGGAGGTACTTGAGGACTGAGGTTTGGAACCACTGGCTTACAGTATTTGTAAAGGAATCTTCTTTGCTTAAGAGTGTCTCAGAAGAGCTGGGTAGAAGCTACTGCTGAACATTGCAAGAAAGATTTAATTCACATATATCAATGTACCTATGGCTGCTATCAAAGAGTCAAGGACCTAAATGATTAGAGAAAGAGAAAGGTCAAATGCAACTTGAAAAAAGACTGTTCTTACAGGGTCATAGACCTGTTTTGCTGCAACCACTACCAAAAGTATTAAACGGCCAACTGCTACTAGAATACCTGGGCTATTTTGTTGTTTTTGCGTATCCTTCACCCTTAAACGCTCCCTCTTAGGCCTCATGCACACTGGACATTATAAAAACGCTAGTAGCATTAGCTGTAGAAAGTTGTAGCTGTAGAATGAGCTTGGCAGCATTTTTGCATTAGCGCTTTTCAGTGTTTTTTTAGCTGTAGCGTTTTTTAGCTTTTTTGACCAAAACTATACTTCCATTAAAGCTTATGGCTCAAAAACGCTGATAAACTCAGAATAGCCATGTTTTTTTTAGCATCCTTTAGCATTTTTCAGCGTTTTTATAAAAGTTAGAGCGTTTTTCCATCTGAAAAATTCCTCTTAAAGCCCACTAGTTCTGGTTTTTTTTCCAGCCAGAAAACACTGATAATAGCTTATGTGTGCATTGACACATAAGATAACATGCTGGGGAGTTTACTGGCTGCAGAAAAAATGTCTGAAGCCAAAAACAGCAGCTGTAAAAACGTCCAGTGTTCATGAGGCCTTAGAATTGAGTCTTTTAATAAATTGTAAAAAGACTAAAGTGACTGGTGCCCAACTTGTTTTTCTCCCCACCATACAATAACAACCCAATCCTGAGATGGAAATGTTAGCCTGTAACACTGTTTAGGGAAACATTCCACACCACCCCAAAAGGAGAAGTGATACATATATAATATCCATCTCAGCAACCATTATATGTCACATTACAAAGATAAGCATGTCAACCATAAAGGAGGCAATTTGATTTTATATTGGATGCCAATTAATGTCGGCAGCAGAACAAATAATTTCTCATACTGCAAAAGTGCATGCTTGTCTAGTAAATTGACCTACTACTACACAGTATGTGTATGCCATATGTATGCTCTTTCCTTTTTTTCTGTTTCATCGGTTGGTGATCAGTGATATTTTATGTTGCTATTTATTTTTTACAGTATTTTACTTCCATTTTCTGGAAAGGTTGAGTGCTTTCCATTTTATAGCCTACACTTGCCTGTGCATTATTGGGGATTAGTAGGCTATTATCTCATCATTTATCCAGACAGTACAGTGCGGTTTTGACTTTCAGATTATGTATGTTGTTCTTTTCTTAGTTACAACTGATTCATTTCAAATGGAGTATCCAATTTTTTTTAAGGCCTGGCAAAAGTACAGTCACTGAGGTAATAAGATTAACATTCAATAACACACATAGAAAGACTGGACTTTAACAGAGTAGTGTGAATTATGTACCCAAATTACTACTTTGAATGCCTTGCTTATGGCATAACAGATTTAATATTATATTTGCTTCTAAGATAGGTTTATTTTTTTTGGTAATTAGATTCTTTGTATTCAGAATATTGTACTACAGACATATCTTATTGTGCTCTTTGTAAAAAAAAAATGAGTGTGCTCATACTGTAAATTCATATTGCAGACACCAGTGCTATGGCAAGTTTTTGCCTTCTGAGATGAATAAGAACAACTTCATCAATCAAGAAATATGACAAAGGCTACTGGTTGATAAAGCTGCAATGATGGGCTTAGTGATAGTTTTCAAAGGCACTAAGTACACTGGCAGCAACTTTAAGGGGCAGGAACTGCTCAGCTTGGGCATCAGGGCAGCATCAAAGGTTGCTTCTCCTTTCCAGTTCTGATATGACAATGCGGCAGAGAAAACGGAGAGGAGAAATGTGTTTGGCTGCACCAGCATCCTGAACCTAAGTCCTACCCCCAGCTTGCGAAAAGGATGAGGTAAAGTGAGGCCCAGATGGAGATGTGAGCTATGAACTTTGCAGGAGAGGAAGAGGTGCAGTCTTTTACAGGAAGGGGGGAGGTGCTGGACCACCAGGAATAAGGGATATGTGATTTAGCAGCACAGGTGATATTTGATGTCACCCCCCAAATCTCATACAAAATCATACTTGGGGGACACACTCTAAAATGCGTTTACATTCAAGATAGTGCTGCTATAAGACCAACAAACAGCACAAAATAGATTACAGCACACACATACAAAAATGACATTTAAATCCTGCAAGGCTTTTTAAAAACACCTGAACATATTAAAAAAATATGGGGATTTGGTCACACTATATAGGTCATATAGTGGTAAGCCCACTTACTGCGTCAAATTACCATATTATCAGTGGGTCCTACACTAGTAATAGAATGAAAGATCCTGTGTCTCAATCATGGGAGACAAACTCCTCTTTATCGGAGAACTGAAGGGATTCCTCCTATGAACTGGTGGCCACTAATAAGAGGTAATAGGGGTGATGGTGTGCTCCGGCCATGTCCATACAGTGTGACCAAATCCCCATATTTTTTGAATATGCTCAGGTGTTTTTAAATAGCCTTGCAGGATTTAAATGTTATTTTTGTATGTGTGCATTTTAGGGTGTGCCCCCAAGTATGATTTTGGATGTATATTGTATGGACTCAGACCAGGTTCCTTGGGCCATAACAACACCCCCCCCCCCCCCCTCTCATTTTAAAATGGAGGCAAGTATATTTAGTATGAAATTTCAGCAAAATGATAGTATTGTGCTCCACTATTAATGGCAAATGATAGGGCTTTTTGTATGTATTTTTAGAACTATGAAGTGGTCACCAATATAGTTAGATCATTGATTTCGTCTGAGGGATCTTAAGGCTCCCAGTTTATCTAAATTTAAGGAAAGCTCGGATTGAGTACGTTTAAACTGTGAATATGATTTCATCATTTCTCCATCTTTTCTTCTTTGTCTTTACCATTCATTTTGGGATGAGTTAAAGAGAATTCACAAGGATATCTTATGTTTGGTTTGACAGGTTATATTCTGAGCTGTACTTGACTCTGTCCACCCATACCCCTCCCTACGGCAGACCTGGCATATTTGGGCGACTGTGGCTGTGTCACTGGATCTCACTCCAATTTCATTTTTTAATTTCAATTTGGCTCCTACATCCAGTCAATGAGGTAGGAACCAACATTTGGGGATGCTCTCCATGTGTCTGACTGCAGCCATATGTGTATATCTTATAGTCTGTATACGATCCCTTTGTATATATATATTTTGCTCATTTTTGTTTTTGTTCTCTTTTTCATGATAAAGTTGATTGATGCATATGTCCATACTTTTAGTAGATAAAACTCCACGTTTTTTCCTGAAGAAGCCATATGGCGAAACATGTAGAACTTTGAACGTGGATACAGTGAATCAATATTGCCAATAAGGTGTTTTCATACACCTATGGATATGGTTGTATTGTAAGCATTGCTTTTATGATATTGCTTATTTAAATAAAACATTACATATTTTTATAATAACTGTCTATGTATTCATATTTCAGTGCACTCATAAAGTCCCTTTTCTCCCAATCTTTTGTTTCCTATTTAAATACTCATTAACATACTCGATGGCTGTTTAGGGGTCTTATTCACATGCTGGCTTGTTTGGATATGGAAATAAATTGATACTGGGAATAGCCCACTACAATATTTGGGGTATTTTTCCTTGTCAAAAGAAGTTTATTGAGTATACAATGTTATAAAGATACATAAAGATACATAAAGTAAGTTTACAAGGATCTATAAAGTAAGCTCATTGTTTTACAGTAGGGTTTATATAGGTAAATATCATGAAATTTCAAATATTAAACATTGGGTTCACGTAAACCTAAATTAAAGATATATATCATTTCCTTAGTTACTTTTGTAGGTATTTAAATGATTTATACCTACTATACATATTGTTTACAAGTAGAGTGTATATAGGTCAAATAAATTCTGATAATGAGCTTTAATCGTAAGGTGGAGAAAAGGAAAGAGAAAGAAGAAAAAGGGTTGAAAGGTAGAGGTATGGTCCACAAGGTTGTCCCGCTCGTCAGTTTATTATTCTTTTTAGTTCTCTTTGAAGCCTTAGAATGGGTGTCTCTGTAAGTCATTTAATCTGTTACCATGGCAACAGGACAGAGTCATTGAAATTTGACAGGAACTGTTGTTTTATCCAAGGATGCCAAAGTTTTTCAAATTTTGGAATTTGATTTTGATCGATGGCTACCATCTTAGCATGGGACATTGTATTATTCATTCTGTGAATTGTTTCTGCTAGTACCAATGTAGGAGATTTCCATGCCTTGGCCACTGTTTGTTTTGCAGCCGTTATTAGTTGGATCATAAGTTTGAATTGAGAGAGTGTTAACCATTCCAGTTTTAGATTAAGTAACGTTAAATATGGATCTGGTTGTATTATTTTTTTAAATATTTTAGATGCAATCACGAAGACTTCCTTCCAGAAGGTTTGGATTACTGGGCACGTCCACCATATGTGTAAATATGTGCCTATTTCTGGGCATCCTCGAAAACAAAGAGTTGAGGTATTAGGTGAATATTTTGCCACTCTAGCTGGTACAAGGTACCAGCGAGTTAGGACTTTATAATTTGTCTCCAGTGCCAAGATGTTGGGTGAAGATGACTTAGATGTGAGCCATATATTAGACCAGTCCGTGTCTTCTAAAGTTCGTCCCAGGTCCTCCTCCCACCTCTGAACGTAAGAGGGTCTATTAAGATTTGCTACTCCATATAATTGATTATAAAGTGATGAAATTGTACCTTTAGCAAATGGATCTTTTGTACAGATTGATTCAAAAATGGATAATTGGGATAATGGTGTATCCCCCTTTAGGAATGGTGTATAGAAATTTTTGATTTGGAGATATCTAAATATCTCAGAGTTTGGTAGATCATATTTTTCTCTAAGCGATGGGAATGAAAGGAATGATTTAGATGCTATGAAGTCATTTAGTGTCTGAATGCCTGATGTTGTCCAAGCTTTAAAAGAATTTGGGTAGATCCATGCCGGATAAAAGGCCGGATTTCTGATAAAAGAAAGGAGAGGATTGTGTGGAGATTGTAACTGATATTTGGTTTTTAGTTTATCCCAGAGAGATAAGAAGTGTTTAGTTATGGGATTATGAATTTTAAAGCGGTCTTTAGGATCAAGCCATAATAAATTTGATATTAATAGAGGGTCATTTTCTGAAGCCTCTATAAATACCCATAATGGGATTTCCTGTTTTGCATGGTATTTGGACAGACTGGCCAAATGTGCTGCTCTGTAGTAGTTAGTAAAATTAGGGTATCCCAGGCCTCCTTTATTTTTGGGAAGATGTAGTGTGTGTATAGGTATACGTGGTTTAGAAGAGCCCCATATAAACGAAGTTGCTCTTTTTTGTACTATTCTCAAAAAATAGGAAGGAATTGGAATAGGGAGGACTCTGAATAGATAAAGCAATTTGGGTAGAATAGTCATTTTGATTGCATTAATCTTCCCTATCCAGGATAAAGGAAGTTGCGACCATTGTTTTATTAGATTTGTGATCTGTCTTAAAACAGGAGGATAATTGGTTGAGAATAAGTCAGAATGAGATGCTGTTAAATGAATTCCAAGATATGGGATTGATTTTTCTGCCCATGTGAATGGGAGTGCAGCCCTAGCCGGGATCAATTCCATGTTTGTGAGTAAAATATTAAGCACTAGGCATTTCTTAGGATTAATCATAAGGCCGGATAGGGCTGCAAATCCATCAAGAGCTGGTATTAAGTTAGGACCAGAGACCTGTGGTGATGATAGAAAAAGTAATATATCGTCTGCAAATATACATAATTTGTGTGTAATACCTCCTACTTCAATGCCAGTTATAGTTTGGTTTGTTCTGATGTATTGGGCCATGGGTTCGAGTATAAGGGCAAATAATAAGGGAGATAATGGGCAACCCTGTCGGGTACCTCTTTCGATATTAAAGGCTTCAGATTTGTATCCAGCATATTTTATATAGGCTTTGGGTTTATTATATAATGCTTTGATCCATGTTAAAAAGTGGGGTCCAAAACCCCATTTTTGTAATGAATATTGCATATATTGCCAGGATACTGTGTCAAATGCCCTCTTAATATCGAGAGATAGAAAACATAAAGGGATTTTCCGTTTTTTAGCAATATGTGCCAATAACACTGCCCTGCGTATATTATCGCCTGCCTGTCTATTTGGCATGAAGCCTACTTGATCTCTATGTATTAATTTTCCTATAATGCTATTGAGGCGTTTTGCTATTATTTTTGCTAATAATTTAATATCGAGGTTTAACAGAGAGACAGGCCGATAATTCACACAGGAAGTATCATCAGAAAGGGGTTTTGGGATCATACAAACAATTGCCATTAGTGTTTCTTGCCGAAAAGAATGTCCATCTAGAAGTTTGTTAAAAGTTTCAGTGAGAATGGGAGAGAGTATTTCTGAGAATGTTTTATAGTATAAAGCCGAGTAGCCGTCTGGGCCTGGTCTTTTGTTAAGTTTTAGGTCTTTTATGGCGTTAGCAACTTCATCTATAGTTATAGGCTCATCCAAACTGCTTTTTTGATTCTGAGATAACTCAGGTAAGGTTATTTTTGAGAAGAAGGATTCAGCTTCTGTAGGATTAAATTCATTGTTTGTCTTGTATAAAGTTGCGAGATGTGAGTGAAATTTATGGACTATTTTAACTGGATTACAAGTGTAAACATTTTTTGATAATTTCAAACGTATTGGTTTGAAAGATTTGTTAGTTGAATTTAATGCCCGAGCCAAATATGTACCTGGTTTGTTTGTATTCATGTAGAAATTGTGTTTGGAGCGTTTGAGGGATTTATCAACTGACTCAGTGAGAAATAGATCGTATTCCAATCTAGATTTTTCCAGATGAGATTTTGTATTCTGAGATGGTTTATCTTGAAATGATATGTAGGCTGCATTAAAATTGAGTTCTAGTTTTTTTGCTAGATTTTTGCGTTCCCGTTTAAATAGTGCCATTTGTCTTTGTATTGTACCACGCAAGACAGGCTTATGAGCTTCCCACAGTGTTATTGGGGAGATGTCTGTTGTATTATTAATTGATATGTATTCCTTTAAAGCTTGTTCAATGGCCATCTGATGTAGTGGGTGTTTGAGCATTATGTCCGGTAAGTACCACGTTGGGTCATGCGCTTTTGGTATGGCTGAGGCTATAGTAGTGTATACTGCATTATGGTCAGACCACGGAATCGGAATTATATCTGATGCAATAATTTCTGGTATCATTCCTATTGTTAGAAAAATATGATCTATTCTGGTGAAGGTTTGATGAGGGTGCGAGAAATAAGTGAATTTCTTTTTCATTGGGTTACTTTCTCTCCATGAATCTACCAGATTGTATTTGGAAAGAAGTTGAGAAAAAGGTAATCTAGAGGTTATTTTGGATGGTGTAAAAGGTGATTTATCTAGAAATGGGAGGAGGACCTGGTTCGAATCCCCACACATTATCACTGTTCCTATTTTGTGTGTATTAATCACTTGTAATATATGTGAGAGGAATGGTGTAGGTTGTTTGTTAGGAGCGTAGTAGGAAATCACCGTGATTGCTGTATCCATTATATAACCCATGAGTATCAGGTATCTACCTTCTGGGTCTTTAATTTCTGATGATAAGGTGAATGGTGTGGATCGGTGAAATGCAATTAGAGTTCCCCTTTGCTTGGTACAGGCAGAAGCCGTGTAAATTTGTTGATAAAAAGGAGAAATATATTTTGGAGTAGAATCTTTGGTGAAGTGTGTTTCTTGGAGGCATACTATGTGAGCCTTCTTGTTATGGAAAGTACGGAAGGCTTTGGTCCTTTTTTGAGGGACATTTATTCCCTGAACATTCAGGGAAAGTATATTCAGTGGTGCCATGGCAAAAGATCAAATAGTTTTGACTTACTTTTTGTTATGCAGAGCTGACTGCGCAGATCAACCTGTGTGGACTGAAGAGATGAATAGATAGAAAAGAAACCAGTGAATTCTGGAGTAAAGAGTAAACAAAAAACATATGAGATTAGATGATACATTGTATAAATTATTTTTTGCAAGTAATCACAATTTACCCGTGAAAGAGAATAAATATCTCTCTCAGGGGAATAAGTGCCTTCGTCACACTCCCACATAATATGGTTGGGAGAATGAGGAGGGCTAATGGGGGTACACGGATCTTCCGCTTACAGGAGAGAAGTGCTATGTCAAAAGACATCAAAATGATGTTTCATTAATTGGAGTGCAGAATATAGTTTTTGTTGAAATTATTTATTCCAGGGTGGTTGTATATGGTTAGTCTTGCCCTACGCTAAATAATTCAGTTGGAAAGGTACTGTTAATAACTTTGGTAATGATGAAGATAGTTTGAATTATTTTGGGATTTTAACCCTTTTAGAGTAAACAATTACATATTTTATTCATATGCAACTGTTTAGATATGTTAACTCATAAAATTGAGGTTGTATTGCTTCAGATTAGAATAAACAAAAACATAATTCTAGGAACTAGTTAGGTAATAATATATTTGTTTTAAGAAAAGAAAGAAAAAGCTTCCATTACTTCTGGATTATTGAACATATTTGTCCTAAAAAGTAATAAATCTATTGTTATTACCTGATAATATATAACTGAACAAGAATTTCCTTATTTCACTTATATATTCTAAGGCTATATGAATCAGAAGTAATAAGAAATATAACTGGAATGTAACATGATCCCACACAGTGTGTGACTATCAGAATGCAGTTACATTCAGTTAGAAATATAGGTTTTTTATAGAGAACCATCTCTTAGTATAATAAATGAAGAGATATCAGGAATTAGGATGTCAGTCCATTGAATCTTCTTGGTCCATGGATGATGTGGCATAACGGCCTCTTTTGTGAGAATGATGATTCCCATTTTGTTCTGAAATTTTCTGGGTGCTGCCTGAAGGTGAAGATGACGCCATTCTTCTGCGTGTGGGAGAGTTGCTGCTTGTGGGTTCTGTCAGATTTAATTTTAAAAGGGTTTGTTGTAGTTCATCTGCTGATCTGCTTCTGTAAATTGTACCTTGGTAGTTAAATCTGACTGAAAAGGGGAAGCCCCATTGATACATAATGTTGTGGCGTTGCAGTTCCATTAGTTGGGGTTTCATGGATCGTCTTTTAGTAATAGTAAGTTGGGATAGGTCAGTAAAAATTTGATAATTGTGTCCTTGAAAATTAAGTTCCTTTTTTTCTCTTGCAGCAATTAGTATTTGTTCTTTCGTTCTGTAATAATGAAATTTTGTGATTATATCACGTGGGGGTCCATCTTTCTTTTTGGCTGTGAGGGCTCTGTGTACTCTGTCCAGTTCTAAACGTTCAATAGGGATATCTGGCTTTAGTTCTTGTAATAGAGCAGTAATAGTAGATTGCAGGTCTGTCACAGTTTCAGGTATTCCCCTTATGCGCAAGTTTGAACGTCTGGCTCTATTTTCATAATCTTCGAGCTTAGTTTGAAGTATTAAATTCTCTTTTTTTAATTGTTCCAATTCTGTTATATTTTCTTGGGTTGTAATTTCAATTTCATCCATTTTTATTTCTAAGGCTGCGGTGCGGTTTCCCAGCTCTCTTATTTCTTTGGTTAGGCTTTTTGTTATTTGGTCTGAGGTTTGTTTTAAAGCCTTATGAAGCATCTTTTCAAATTGTAATAATATTATTGGGGATACTGAGGAGGCTTGTGGAGAAGTTTGTGAGAGGATTTGTTCTGTATCTGACTCAAATGGAGAGTCTTGCTGTGACATTTTCTGTCTGTGAGAGCGCCCTGATGCTGTATCTTGTGAGGTGACTGGAGCTGCTTCAGCTGCAGTGAGTGCCTGTGAGCTCTTTGTGAGGTGATTTTTATTTCTGCCACGGTTTCCTCCCAGTACCATATTTCCTGCCCAAACTTTCACAGTTTGTTCCCTGGGGCAAAAAGGTTCAAATGGATACCTTTTGAGCCTGCAGGCTCCGCTTTGTCCTTCTCTTCTCTCCTCAGCGGTGTGGAGCTCTAACAATGCATGTCTGCTCTGCTAGGCTCCGCCTCCTGCCCCCCCATATTTGGGGTATTTTTAATTGACATGTAGTGCTACATCCAAGAAAGCCACTGGATATAATGTCTCTTTGCAGGGCCGCTTATAAGCCAGTACAACCGGCCCTGTTGTACCATGCCCGGCATTCTCAGCTCAGCAGGGGAGCCTGAGCAGCTTCACAGACAGTTAGTGCAGAATTAAAAAAAAGTTTTTCTAAATTACACCCCTGCTGGGCTGCTCCTACTAGCTTAGAGGGCTGTATTACTACTATTTTCTGGACCCTTTCTGATGATGTGCTGGTGGGAGCAGTGGAGGGACTTTTTTTTTTTTTAGTTTTGGGTGCATGTGACTTCCACGCCCGCTCCGCATGTTCTTGCTGCTGAATTCCCGGCGGCCTGCAGCTGCTCTTTGCCTTAGCTTATCTTCCTCCTCTCATCTGCACACTCAGTAGTTAAGCCCGTAACGGAGATTGAGAGGTTTTTTTGAGGCTGGTGGCGACGGCAGGCAGCTGACAGGGTCCAGGAGCAGAGGGGGAGCCAGACTTCATCATGGCTGCTGCAGCACAGGGGTACCTTGGGTAGAATATAAAGATATACTGCACTGCACATTACTATGGATGGCAGCGGTCAGCAGGTTTTCTGTAATAGCACTGTCACAGTGTGTCACATTATATGGCTGTTGGGTGCTGATTTTGTTAACTTATTGGTCATAAGTAAACAGGATCAGCACCCAACAGCCATGTGGCACACTGTGACAGAGCCAGCCATGATAGAGCACCTGCTGCCTGCTGCCTGTGTGTTATAATGCTGGTGATCTTAACCTGCCTGTGTTGCTGTTTGTTATCAAGGCTTCTTTCACACAAAGTGAAATCAGCGGGGGGGACTATGTTCGCCAATCCCCCATTGAGCAGAGTGGACAGATGACAGGTGCAGAGCAGACACAGACACAGTCCGCTCTGCTCTAAGGGTGGCTAGTGTAAACAAACTGGCTGGTTGTTTACACCCGACTGCCCCCAATCCGATCTGCTAAATGGAGGGGAACGGATCCCTTTCTGTTTTGTTTAGCGGATTGGATTGGAGATAGGCAGGTGCAAATGGACACCAGTATGTTTAGATTCATCACTTCATAGAAGTGAATGGAGGGTCAGATCAGTTTGCCAATGAACAAGGAAGTAAGTGCTTTAGTCAGATGAGACCAAAATTGAGCTCTTTGGCATTAACTCGACTCACCATGTTTGGAGGAAGAAAAATGCTGTCTATGACCCTAAGAACACCATTCCTACAGTCAAGCATGGAGGTGGAAACATTATGCTTTGGGGCTCTTTCTCTGCTAAAGGCACAGGCTTATTTTGCCGCATTGAGGGGCAAATGGACAGGGCCATGTATTGTAAAAATCTTGGATGAGAACCTTCTTCCCTCAACCAGAACACTGAAGATGGGTTGTGGATGGGTTTTGCAGCATGACAATGAAAACATACTGCCAAGGCAACAAAGAAGTCGCTAAAGAAGAAGCACATTAAAGTCATGGAGTGGCCTAGCCAGTCTCCAGACCTTAATCCTATAGAAAATTTATGAAGGGATCTGAAACTTTGTGTTGCCAAGCGACAGCTAAGAAACCTTAAGGATTTAGAATAGATCTGCAAAGAAGAGTGGACCAAAATCACTCCTTAGATGTGTGCAAATCTGGTCACCAACAACAAGAAATGTCTTACCACTGTGCTTGCCAACAAGGGTTTCTCCACCAAGTACTAAGTCATGTTTTGCTTGGGGATCAAAATAGCCGATTGCATGTCATCCCTTTTTCAGCCTTCTCATTGGGTACTGCAACTAGAGGGTGCTCTTGAAAAAGTCATTGCTACTTATCAAAGACTATGCCTTAAGCAGCATGAAACCCAAAGGCAAACATTTATTATATTGCAGTTTACCAATTCTGAGCTGTGATGGCTCTATTAGTTTTCTTATTTAGGTTTTCATTTTTTACTTTCAGCTGGTGATATGGCCAGTAAGTCTGTTATTTTTCAACAGAACAAGCTCTCTTGCAAATGTATCAGATAAGAATGTTGTGACAAATCTTCTAGTCTAACACTCCTCCCAGATTAACAATGCTAGAGTTTATAATAAACTGTCTGCTGAACACCTGTTTAATGAATAATTAGACTAACCTGTAGTTGGATTCTTTAATTAATTAGGATTTTGTTGTCTAAAATGTAGCTTTGCTCCTAAAGCCTCGTACACACACTTAGATTTTCGGACGACCGAACGTCCGTTTTTTGTGGCATGCTAGTCTCATGTCGAAAGTAAAGAGGTTACTCACAATACAAAAATTTTCGGACAACAGTATACGATGTCAGAAGTGACGTAATGTGTTAAAAAGTTTTGTATGTATTATTTCATTTCTGAGCATGCCTAGTCTTGCACTTACGATTTTTTTCGAACGAAAGCTGTACTAATGAAATGAGAATTGGGTTCACATCCGCCAAAAATGTTATAGGCTGCATATCCAGGTTTGTCTGACAAAAAAGCAAAATCTGGGACACCAAAGCAACCTCCCCATGTTGAGGGCATGTGCCCTGGTACGGTTCAGGAGGGGGCGTGCTTGCTCGTCCTCCCCCTATCTTGGCCTCCAGACTGCATGTTCGGATAAGGGTCTGGTATGGATTTTTGGGGGGGGGGGCAAGTCAATATTTTTTAAATTATGGCATGGGGTTCCCCTTAAAGTCCATACCAGACCTGAAGGGCCTGGTATGAACTGGGGGGGGGGGGGGGGGGGGCTACAATGTTTTTTTCCTTGATTTTTGGAATTCCACTCCATAATGTTATGAATAATTACACACCATTGCATGCATTTGAAGAGTTAAAATGATGGAATAAACCAAACTGATGTGCATTGGCTAATTAGGCTGCTGAATAGAATCCACATTTTCAGGAGATTATACCATCAGTGGGATTTGAACTCATGGCTTGAACGTAGCAGGGCATACCACTATGCTACAGAGCAGAGAACACACCTACATTAAAATACATTTACTAATGTTTGATTCTATACAATAATGTTTTGCATTTCAGGCATTAATATTATAGTAACAACCATGCTTATGCTGATGTGGCATTGGCTAATAGGCGTTCGCCTCTTTTCAGCATATGCTGCTGAGTACAATGCAAGCTTTCAGTAGA
Source organism: Aquarana catesbeiana (assembly GCF_042186555.1). Classification (NCBI taxonomy): domain Eukaryota; kingdom Metazoa; phylum Chordata; class Amphibia; order Anura; family Ranidae; genus Aquarana; species Aquarana catesbeiana. The sequence goes on from NC_133324.1 coordinate 218,389,453, forward strand.
TGATACCATCTGTGTAATTTTCAGCCATTTGAGCACTATTATATTGAGAACATACGTTTAGTAGTGTTTGATGGTGGGACTACTTGATATTCTAGATATAATAGTACTCGGCACAGTGACTTAGGCCCCTTTCACACTTGTGCGACCTGAAAGTCGCGCAATTTTGCAGCGTTTTTAAGACACGATTTTGATGTGACTTTAAGCAATGCCTGTGTAATCTTGAGGTCTATGGACACAGGAGTTGCAGGGAAAGTCACGCAATTTCACTGCAATTTTCCCACAATTTTGCGCCTGCAATTTTACCGCAATTTCAGGGCATGCCGGTGTAAACTTGCGGTCTATGGACCTTAACTCACATCAAAGACAAGCCAAAGTAGTACAGGGACTGCTTTGAAGTCGGTGTTACTTGATGTCACACAGATATGAATGGCACTCATTGAAAATCATAGGGTATGACTTGTCATGCGACTTTGATGTCCAAAGTCACAGGAAAAGTCGCACAAGTGTGAAAGGGGCCTCAGCCCGACCCGAGTGATTTCAGAGACATCAGTGCACTTTCCTGCACAGATGTTTAGTGAAATTGCATAGGTCCCAACTGTCCCTGATTTGGAACAAAGTCCCTTGGCCCCTTTTTCCTCTTTATTTGTTCCTCATTTTGTCCTGATCTATATAGTTGTATATAAAATGCACTTTTTATCTTTCAAAAAGGGTTTTCCAGTGCTAAACCTTTCATCTAATTTATAAATTGCTTTGTTTGTAAATTTCCAAAGCCAATCTAAAGGAATATTATTGGTAAAAAAGCACTTGGGGGTTTAACTAATCATTTTTTTTAATAATTCTCCTTTAAGGAGGCGTGTTAGGGGGTGTGTCCTATGCCTACATACTTTTGCCAATGTGTCCCTTATTCCCATCTCAAAAAGTTGGGAGGTAAGAAATTGCCCCCTGAAGTCGCCCAAAGTAGTGCAGGAACTACTTTTTGGAATAGTTGTGGCTTCTACATCAGTTTGAGCAGTTCCATTGCCGTCAATAGGCGCCGATTTGGCCTGCAATTTGACATGTCAATTCAGAGCTATGTGAACATGGGTGAAGTTTCATAGATATGAATGGAAATCATGGGGGGCAACTTTTCATGTGACTCTGAGGTCCAAAGCTGCATGAAAAGTTACCCAAGTGTGAAAGTAAGGTAATGAGATTAATGGATATCCCCTTTGAATTAGGCCCCATTTACACTTGTGCAACCTTAAAATTGCACAGCTTTGCCGTGACTTGAAGCAATGCCTGTGTAATCTTCTGGTGTATGGACCTCAAATCGCATCAAAGTCAAACCAAGGTAGTTTAGGGACAATTTTGCCCCACTTTCAGGATGCACAAGTGATAATAGGGCCAAATTCAAAGGTGTTATCCATGAATCTCATTCACACTGCTGCAACCTGAAAGCCACAGTATTTTGCTGCCACTTTGCTGCTGTAACTTGGCCCCAACTTCTGGGAATGCCTGTTTAATATAGTAACCTATGTACCTCAAGTTGCATGAAAGTCACACCAAAGTAGTTCAGAGACTACTTTTAAGTTGGTGCGACTTGAAGTAGCACAGATATGAATGGTTATCATTGAGAATCATGGGGTACAACTTGTCATACAACTCAGAGGTCCAAATTTGCTGGAAAAGTCACCCAAGCGTGAAACAAGCCATGTATATATATATATATATAGCAAGCAGGGCCCTCTTGATTCCTCTTGTACCAAATTATATTGTAGCTGTAATGTCTGCCTTTATTTTGTTAAGCGCTACGCAAACTGTTGGTGCTATATAAATCCTGTATAATAATATAATAATATATACAGTATCTCACAAAAGTGAGTACACCCCTCACATTTTTGTAAATATTTTATTATATCTTTTCATGTGACAACACTGAAGAAATGACACTTTGCTACAATGCAAAGTAGTGAGTGTACAGCTTGTTTAACAGTGTAAATTTTCTGTCCCCTCAAAATAAGTCAACACACAGTCATTAATGTCTAAACCGCTGAAAACAAAAGTGAGTACACCCCTAAGTGAAAATGTCCAAATTGGGCCCAATTAGCCATTTCCCCTCCCCGGTGTCATGTGACTCATTAGTGTTACAAGATCTCAGGTGTCAATGGGGAGCAGGTGTATTAAATTTGGTGTTATCTCACGCTCTCATACTGGTTCCTTGAAGTTCAACATGACACCTCATGGCAAATAACTCTCTGAGGATGTGAAAAAAAGAATTGTTGTTCTACATAAAGATGGCCTAGGCTATAAGAAGATTGCCAAGACCCTGAAATTGAGCTGCAGCATTGTGGCCAAGACCATACAGTAATTTAACAGGCCATGTTCCACTCAGAACAGGCCTCACCATGGTCAACCAAAGAAGAGTGCACATGCTCAGCGTCATATCCAGAGTTTGTCTTTGGGAAATAAACGTATGAGTGCTGTCAGCATTGCTGCAGAGGTTGAAGGGGTGGGGGGTCAGCTTGTCAGTGCTCGGACCATACGCCGCACATTGCATCAAATTGGTCTGCATGGCTGTCATCCCAGAAGGAACCCTCTTCTAAAGATGATGCACAAGAAAGCCCACAGTTTGCTGAAGACAAGCAGACTAAGGACATGAATTACTGGAACCATGTCCTGTGGTTTGATGAGACCAAGATAATTTGGTTCAGATGTTGTCAAGCATGTGTGGTGGCAACCAGGTGAGGAGTACAAGGACAAGTGTGTCTTACCTACAGTCAAGCATGGTGATGGGAGTGTCATGGTCTGGGGCTGCATGAGTGCTGCTGGCACTGGGGAGCTACAGTTCAATGAGGGAACCATGAATGCCAACATGTACTGTGACATACTGAAGCAGAGCATGATCCCCTCCCTTCGGAGACTGGGCCGCACAGCAGTATTCCAACATGATAACGACCCAAAACACACCTCCAAGACAACCACTGCCTTGCTAAAGAAGCTGAGGGTAAAGGTGATGGACTGGCCAAGGATGTCTCCAGACCTAAACCCTATTGAGCATCTGTGGGGCATCCTCAAATGGAAGGTGGAGGAGCGCAAGGTCTCTAACATCCACCAGCTCCGTGATGTCATCATGGAGGAATGGAAGAGGACTCCAGTGGCAACCTGTGAAGCTCTGGTAAACTCCATGCCCAAGAGGGTAAAGGCAGTGCTGGAAAATAATGGTGGCCACACAAAATATTGACACTTTGGGCCCAATCTGGACATTTTCACTTAGAGGTGTACTCACTTTTGTTGCCAGCGGTTTAGACATTAATGGCTGTGTGTTGAGTTATTTTGAGGGGACAGCAAATTTACACTGTTATACAAGCTGTACACTCACTACTTTACATTGTAGCAAAGTGTCATTTCTTCAGTGTTGTCACACAAAAAGATATAATAAAAGATATTAAATAAAATAAAATTAAATTTTATTAAATATATTAAAATATTTTAATAAAAGAAGCTCTCATTTATATTTGCATAGTCCTTACTGATTTACATCAACAGAACAAATGCAGTAAGTGGGCCAGAAGCAAATGTGTGGTGATGCCAAACAAATCAATGAACCCCACCCACACCAAATCTGACTACCACATCCACCCTCACATTGAGTAAGCACAAGTACATATCCTACACTTACCCAGCAAATGAGCAGCACCTCCTTTGCTAAAGAGGGACCTCGCCATGTCCACCTAGATGGAGATCCTGACCAGCACAGGGACTTCCGGGTGATTACAATGACTCATTTCCGGGTCAGAAGGTGAAACCGCGCTCTTTTGATTGCAGCTGCGAATATTTGATCGCAACCATGATTAGAATTTTTATTTTCATTTATTTGTAGATATGCGAATCTGTATTTCTACATATATTTGAAGGTAAACTTAAGGGAGTTTGATAAGAAATGGTGTCCCAGGGATTGCAGCAGGTGAATTACAAAGACAAAGGCCCAGTTTGAGCCCTGGTTCACACTGACAGCAGAGGAAATCGTGCAAGTACAGCTGAACTCACACAATTCCATTCCCGCATGTCAGTTCTAACTGCGGGGGGCATTTTAGAGACATCAGTGCAAGTTTCTGGACAGATGTTAATGGAAATCTCACCCCAAAGTAGCCAAAAGTAGTACAGAACCTACTTTTGGAAATTGCAGCGCCACACCAATTAGAACAGTGCAATTGCCACCAATTTGACATGCCAAATCACACTAATGTGAACCAGGGCTGACACCTACAACACTGCCTATCCACCAGCTGAATTCATTACCTGCAATGCATTACCTGCTTACCTCATCTCATGTGTTCAGAATAAGAGGCCAGCCACTCTCATCTGGTTGTTGTTATAACCTCTCCTCTAAGAATGGCTCCACTCCAGGCCCTATCATGGAACTCTATAATAACCTGTGCACTGCAAGCCAGTGGTGCTGATCAACCATTGTGTATCAATTGTGTGTTTGGCTTCCTGTTTGCCGTGTGCTGTACGTTTGTCTCTGTTACCGACCTTGGCGTGTTCTTGACTATTCCTGTCTGCTTGTGACCCTGACCTTCTGGCATGTCCCCGACTATCCCTGTTTGCCTGTGACCCTGAACCTTTGGCGTGTACTCTGTTGTCCTTGTCTGCTAGTGGCCCCGACTTTGGCTTATTCCCTTACTATCCCTATCCTCCTGTTGCCTACTGTGGGCGTGAGCTGGGGGACCCTGGGGGCCGCAACCTGGATCCAGTTGCAGCCCAGTCCATCCTCCCCACTAGAGGCTCTAGTGAACACTTGCTGGCTCTTAGACTCCGCGCCCTAGGGAATCTTACGCTCTAACCCCTGGTGGGATCCATGTTGGTGTTCCAGCGGCCCTGCCTTCCTTTACCACCCTGACTCTCATCCGCAGCAGTCAACGGTAGGGTCCACTACCTTGCGGTGCACTCCTGATCCCAACGGTGTGCATCTGTCACCTGGCCTCAGGTGGCCTGACAGTGTGCTGAAGAGATTAGTTTTTTTGGTGCAAAATTATATCTTATAATTTCTATGGGTATAAGATATTGCACTTCCCCAACACCACCACCCCCAAAACGAATTAAAAGGAAGAAAAGAGAAAAAAACAAACAAGCTCAATAATGTACTTTTATTTTTCCAGCAGAAACCAAATTATGTACATTCATTTACTAGCATAAAAAATTATTATACAGTATATATGGTGCTACATTTAGCAAAACAGTTAGCAATTGGGTTTTAAGGGCCCTTCTCATAGGAGCTTACAATCTAAAATTTGTCTAAACCTTAGAGTGGACACAGCTTTACTTTCAGTGTATAACGGGCAACACATTTCATAGTACAAATACTCACCCACCAACCCACATCACATTTTTATCTGCAAGATTATAGAAACATACATAACAGTTGTTATTCTTACAAAGCATTCCAGCATAATATTAAAAAAGGCACATATTCAAACTATAACACCGACCACCACCCCACAATCCACACACATACATTGGTGACCATGTTCTGCTGGAAGCTGCATTTCTGTGTACAGGATTAAGCAATGAGATCAAAGAGTAGAAGGTCAGCAGATCCTATACACACACAACATTGACAGCATGGCCACATAAACCCACTTTTGATGGAAAGAATGCACACGAATTTCAGTAAACAAACAGCTCTAGTGGGGGCATTTGTCATTATGCACAATATCATTCCTTCTCCCCCACAAATCAGAGCAAAAATCCTGGCCTCTTCACAGGCCAAACGAACCCCCCTACTGCAATCCTTTATATAAGATATGAATCAAACAAGCTAGAAAAGCTCCAACACAGGATGGATCTGTGGGAGCCTGAAGTAGTGCAGTGCCACATACTCAATAATAGTAATTTGAATAAAGCACATAAAAAATGGACTTTAGAGGCACCAATTATAGAAAAAATGAAGTAAATTTTATCACATATATATTACATAAAACATGCTAAAAATACTGCCCAATGCAGTGATGACCAAACCTCTGCAATGTGGATCAATCACATCAAGAACATGATAAGTAATTTCTAAGGGAGGGCAAAGAGGCAGTCAATAATAATTTTAATGGCGTACATTCATCAAAAAAAAATAAGTCTTAAGGAGCCAGCAGGACTTATATATAAGATAGGTTGTATTGCTAGCACACTGACACATGCCCAATAGAAGTACACGCACACCAATATCCTTCAATCTGTCTCTTCATGTATGTCTAAAGTGATTGCACCTGATGAGCAGGAACACATAATACTATATGCAACTGTGTTAGCCCTTGGCTATGTGCATCAAATCTCCAACTACAGGCCAAAGATCGAAGTCCATTTGCATGCACATAAACAAAGCAACAGTTTTCTAAGAATATGTACCTGTGCAGTGTAAACCCTACGATTTTAAATGTCCAAGTCCCTGGGCATGATTAGTGTAAACAAACATTAACATCAGCCCCTGGCTGCAATGAGCTTCCAATCTAAAGTCCAAAACAAATTTTCTTACATTAGAGACTTTTTCGACAGGAGAGAAATAAGTCGCCAGCATGTCTTTGGATTGGGGTGAGAAAACCACACAGGGAGAACATATAAACTTCTACAAAAGCATTAGCATATTGGGAAGTTGAACCAGCAACCCCAGTGCTGCTAGACAGAATTGCTACCGACTTAGCCAGTGGGCAGCCTCACACATGTAGTCTGCATCTCTTTGGTGTGAACCAGCTCTAAGTCCATAACCATGCTCAGTGTCACAAGCAATATACAATATATTATTGTCCTAAGTATTGGGAGGCCTGCCTTTATATGCACATGAACTATAATGGCATCCCAGTCTTAGTCAGTAGGGTTCAAAATTAATTTGGCCCACCCTTTGCAGCTATAAAAGCTTCAACTCTTCCTGGGAAGGCTGTCCACATGATTTAGACGAGTGTCTATGGGAGTGTTTGACCATTCTTCCAGAAGTGCATCTGTGAGGTCAGGCACTGATGTTGGATGACAAGGCCTGGCTTACATTCTCCGCTCTAATTCATCCCCAAGGTGTTCTGTTGTATTGAGGTCAGGACTCTGTGCAGGCCAGTCAAGTTCCTCCACCCCAAACTCACTCATCCATGTCTTTATGGACCTTGCTTTGTGCAATGGTCAAAATCATTTGGTGGAGGTGAAATTATGATGTGGGGTTGTTTTTCAGGGGTTGGGCTTGGCCTCTTAGTTCCAGTGAAGGGAACTCTTAAGGCATCAGCATACCAAGACATTTTGGACAATTTCATGCTCCCAACTTTGTGGGAACAGTTTGGGGATGGCCCCTTCCTGTTCCAACATGACTGCACACCAGTGCACAAAGCAAGGTCAATAAAGACATGGTTGAGGGAGTTTGGAGTGGAGGAACTTGACTAGCCTTCAGAGAGTCCTGACCTCAACCCGATAGAACACCTTTTGGCTGAATTGGAGCAGAGACTGGGAACCGGGCCTTCTCATCCAACATCAGTGCCTGGCCTCACAAATGCGCTTCTGGAAGAATGGTCAAACAGCAGAAGTTCGAAACTCTAATGCCCTGTACACAGGGTCGGATTTTCCAACGGAAAATGTGTGATAGGACCTTGTTGTCGGAAATTCCGACCGTGTGTGGGCTCCATCCCACATTTTCCATCGGAATTTCCGACACACAGAGTTTGAGAGCTTGCTATAAAATTTTCCGACAACAGAATCCGAAATTCCGATCGTGTGTACACAAATCCGATGCACAAAGTGCCACGCATGCTGAGAATAAATTAAGAGACGAAAGCTATAGGCTACTGCCCCGTTAATAGTCCCGACGTACGTGTTTTACATCACCGCGTTCAGAAAGATCGGATTTTCTGACAACTTTGTGTGACCGTGTGTATGCAAGACAAGTTTGAGCCAACATCCGTCGGAAAAAATCCATGGATTTTGTTGTCAGAATGTCCAATCAATGTCCGATCGTGTGTACAGGGCATTAGGCACAGAGCTGCCACATGTGGAAACCTCCTACACATAAATACACATATACTGCATTTCTTTGGACATGTTGGTGGTGGAATTACATTACTCAAGAGTTATTCTTCTTGATTTATTCTGTGATATTTGGTGGTTCTTGGTGGGTGAGTGTAGAATCGTGATGTTACCCTCTATTTTTTGGGAATTACATTTTGATTTCTGATGTTGGTACACATATCACATTTTTTGGGCTCAAATTATGATTATTTGGAAATAATAAAAAACACACAAAATTGTGACTCATTTTAAATTTGCATCAACAATGGTAGTGTTTGTGGTTTGTAAAGACACCTGTGTGAGTTTGGGTAAAGATTTTTTGAGATGGAGAGTAACAAGTGAAAAATATATTTTACCAAAACATCAAAACATTCCACATTCTAGCATTCTTAAAAACAAGACAGATGAAGTAGACATTATGAAGTAGAAGTAGAAATGCATGCAAAATGGTTGCAAGGAAAATTTATTTCAGAGAAAGATACATTTCATCTCAACATTAAAAGTATTTATTTGGGGAAGTTACAATTGTACCATTAGAATCAATGGCTGAAACTTGCATTGGACTAAATAGCGCCGATTTTCACTCTCAAAAATTAATTTTAGCCCAGCGCTAATTTTGGTATTTACTATAGCGCCCTGTAAAAAAGCCATGGGAGTTAAAATGAGAGTACATCCACCTGTATCTGAGGCAGAGAGACAGCTGCGGACACACACGGCTCCATTATCCTCTGAAGAGCTCTTCACCCTCCCCCTTCCTCCCATAGTACAGGACAGCACTCTCTCAGCAGGACTCAGACAGGCCGCAAACTCTCCTCTATCCAGCCCGTGGGACAGGACAGAACGTTTGAACATGGACTGGTATGGAACACAGAAAAATGTATTCCCCACCTCACGCCACACTTTCCAACTAGCCATTATGTTTATGTACATATGTTGGCCTACTGGCCCATAGAGACTGCGCCCTGTTCTAAAAAGCTCTGATGAAGAGGTTATCCTCGAAACGCGCCAGCCGACTCTAAACACCCACCTCAACATGGGCTTCTATTACTTTTAATCCATTTTTAATTTCCATGTTTTCTATATTTTGTTACCTGTTTTCATGATACGTAATATTGGTATTATTTATTTGCCTTTATTTCCATATGAATAAATTTTACACTTTTTGATGTGAGCAATTGATCACGCACCCTTCATCCATCACTTTCCATATTGTTAAATGAGAGTAGTCTGCAGGTCTGAGCATGCTCAGGTGTGCTGGGACCTAGTTGTACAGAGACGGGGAATTTATCTCTTCTCGGACTTTTAAAGATATTTCAGTGTAGAAATAATTTTTTCACACAGTTTAAAAGCAGATTATCTTTAACCATTTCCCACCCACCGTATGCAGAATGACGGCCAGGAAGTGTTTCTGTTATCCTGACTGGGCGTCATATGACGTCCAGCCCTCAGTCAGTGCCCATCAGTGCCACCTATCAGTGCCCATCAGTGCACCTATCAGTGCCCATCAGTGCTGCATATCAGTCGCCGCCTATTGGTGCCCATCAGTGCTGCATATCAGTGCCGCCTATCAGTGCACATCAGTTCTACATATCAGTGCATTCTCATCAGTGCCCATCAGTGCCACCTTATCAGTGCCAACTCATCAGTGCCCATCAGTGCCGCCTCATCAGTGCCCATCGGTGCTGCCTCATCAGTGCCCGTCAGTGAAGGAGAAAACAAAATTTTATAACCAAAACGAAGAAAAACTTATTTTTTCAAAAATGTTGTTCTTTTTTAGTTTGTTTAGCAACAAAATAAAAACCGCAGAGGTGATCAAATACCACCAAAAGAAAGCTCTATTTATGGGGACAAAATGAGAAAAATTTTGTTTAGGTACAGTGTAGCATGACCGTGCAATTGTCGTTGAAAATGCGACAGAGCTGAAAGCTGAAAATTGTCCTTGGCGGGAAGGGGCGAAAGTGCCTGGTATTGAAGTGGTTAAACAATATACCGCATATTTCAGTACCATTTATATGGTACTGAAATAAACATAATTTCCACGTGCACTACTCCAGGTTTTAGCAGAGTAAGGGTTTGGGAGTATTTTTTCACCAGCGCCATAATGAATACCGTTTTAGCACTAATTAGTGCCGCAACTCTATAGTAAATGAGCCCCAGTAACTCACAAAAGTGAGTACACCCCTCACACTTTTGCAAATATTTTATTATATCTTTTCATGTGACAACACTGAAGAAATTACACTTTGCTACAATGGAAAGTAGTGAGTGTACAGCTTGTATAACAGTGTAAATTTGCCTGCCCCTCACTACTATAGAATGTAGCAAAAGTGTCATTTCTTCAGTGTTGTCACATGAAAAGATATAATAAAATATTTACAAAAGTGTAAGGGGTGTACTCACTTTTGTGAGATACTGGGGGTCATTTACTATGACTATTAGTGTCATTACACGTTGGAAAAACACTCAATGCTCTTGTTGTGTATTTGATATTGTACTATTGGTTTTGGGGTCCGGGTCTTGTGTCTCCATTATTATTTTTTATCTTTGTTATATACAGAGTTTCTGCTTCCTTTTAGTAATAATGTAACTTCAAAGGCCTAGCATAAGTTAGAATTACCTGATCTCTGGCTACAGAAAGCATTATTGGTGTGTCATAGACTGCAGTGAGTGCACTAGTAGATTTTTGAATGGAAATTCTCAGAATGTTTGATTCATTGACAATTTGTTATTTGAAATTTAGTTCGTGTCAGCCAGCAGGATCCAGTAATAATCTCCACCTGATCCCAGCTGCTGGGTGGGTCTATTATATCCCTCCTCTTCTAGTTCACCTTGCGTTAGGGTCTTTTCACATGGGCTTTCCACCCGGTGGACTCCATTTTGCTCAGTGGGGGATTGCTCAGCTGATTCTCGCTGAGCAGGCGGATGACAGGTCTGTCTCCGCTCACTGTGCAGAGACGCACCTTTCAGAGTCTCGCTGTCCTCTATGGGAGAGCGGATAAAAATGGACTGCCTGTCCGTTTTCATGCGATCCGATACTCCAGACAGATGGAAAATAGGCTTTCCATCCATCTGGATTTCACAGACAGGATTGGATTAGAGATCAGCTGATGTTGGCGGTCATGCCACCACTCCATAGAAGTGAATAGAGCGTCTGATCAGGTCCACCTGAAAAACTGACAGGCGGACCTGATCGGAACGCCTGTGTGAAAGGGGCCTAATGCCGCGTACACACGGTCGGACTTTCCGGCATACTTGGTCCGGCGGACCAGAGTGTGCCGGACAATCCGCCCGTGTGTAGGCGCCGGCGGACTTTTCCGGCGGACTTTTTCCCAAAAGCCCGCCGGACCTAGATTTGAAGAAAGTTTTAAATCTTTCCGCCGGACTCAGTTTCGGGCGGAAAGTCCGCTCGTGTGTGTGCTGGTCCGACGGAAAGCCCGCTCGTGTGTATGCTGGTCCGACGGACCAGATACGACACGAGGGCAGGGTATTGCATCTCGCGCTCGCTGCAATAGGAAAAACACATTTTCCTATTGCGGCGAGCGCGGGGCATACCAGGCCCTTAGGTCTGGTATGGATTATAAAGGGAACCCCCTACGCCGAAAAAACGGCGTGGGGTCCCCCCTAAAATCCATACCAGACCCCGATCCGAGCACGCAGCCTGGCCGGTCAGGAAAGGGGGTGGGGACGAGCGAGCGCCCCCCCCCCCTCCTGAACCGTACCAGGCCGCATGCCCTCAACATGGGGGGTGGGTGCTTTGGGGGAGGGGGGCGCCCTGCGGGGCCCCCCACCCCAAAGCACCTTGTCCCCATGTTGATGAGGACAAGGGCCTCTTCCCGACAACCCTGGCCATTGGTTGTCGGGGTCTGCGGGCGGGGGCTTATCGGAATCTGGGAGCCCCTTTAATAAGGGGGCCCCCAGATCCCGGCCCCTCACCCTATGTGAATGAGTATGGGGTACATGGTACCCCTACCCATTCACCTAGGGAAAAAGTGTAAGTAATAAAACACACTACACAGGTTTTTAAAATATTTTATTAAACAGCTCCGGGGGGGATCTTCCTCCGGCTTCGGGGGTCCCTCCGCTTCATCTTCTCCCGGCGTCCGGTTGGTTCTTCTCCCGGTGTTCCAGTTCTTCGGCCGGCTCCTCTGCTGTCTTCAGGTAGCTCTCTTGCCAGCAGAGGTCCAGACTCCTGGGCTTCTGGGCTTCTGGGCTTCTTCTCTTCTCTTCTCTTCTCTTCTCTTCTCTTCTCTTCTCTTCTCTTCTCTTCTCTTCTCTTCTCTTCTCTTCTCTTCTCTTCTCCAGATGTTGACACGACGCTCTCTCCGGCTGGACTGCTCTCCGAGGGCTGCGTTGTGACTTATATAGGCGGAGACCCCGCCCCCTTTTGATGTCACAGTCCCTGGGCATGCTGGGACTGTGACGTTTTAGGGGGAGTGGTCAACATCACCCAGTGACCACGCCCCCTAAAACGTCACAGTCCCAGCATGCCCAGGGACTGTGACATCAAAAGGGGGCAGGGTCTCCGCCTATATAAGTCACAACGCAGCCCTCGGAGAGCAGTCCAGCCGGAGAGAGCGTCGTGTCAACATCTGGAGAAGAGAAGAGAAGAGAAGAAGCCTAGAAGCCCAGAAGCCCAGAAGCCCAGAAGCCCAGGAGTCCGGACCTCTGCTGGCAAGAGAGCTACCTGAAGACAGCAGAGGAGCTGGCCGAAGAACTGGAACACCGGGAGAAGAACCAACCGGACGCCGGGAGAAGATGAAGCGGAGGGACCCCCGAAGCCGGAGGAAGATCCCCCCCCGGAGCTGTTTAATAAAATATTTTAAAAACCTGTGTAGTGTGTTTTATTACTTACACTTTTTCCCTAGGTGAATGGGTAGGGGTACCATGTACCCCATACTCATTCACATAGGGTGGGGGGCCGGGATCTGGGGGCCCCCTTATTAAAGGGGCTCCCAGATTCCGATAAGCCCCCGCCCGCAGACCCCGACAACCAACGGCCAGGGTTGTCGGGAAGAGACCCTTGTCCTCATCAACATGGGGACAAGGTGCTTTGGGGTGGGGGACCGGCCAGGCTGCGTGCTCGGATCGGGGTCTGGTATGGATTTTAGGGGGGACCCCACGCCGTTTTTTCGGCGTAGGGGGTTCCCTTTATAATCCATACCAGACCTAAGGGCCTGGTATGCCCCGCGACGGGGCTCGCAAGGTGTCAATCTCGCCGATAAAAGCGGCAAGATTGACATCCTTTTCTAGTCCCGTCGCACCTGAGTCACGTTCAAAATGAACGGACTTGTCCGTGTGTTTGCAAGTCCGTTCATTCTGAAAGTCCGCCGTAACTCCGGCGAAAGTCCGTCGAAAAGACGGGCGGACTTAGCCCGCCGGAAAGTCCGGTCGTGTGTGGGCAAGTCCGTCCGTTTTAAAGTCCGGCGCACCTGGCGGACAAAGTCCGTCGGAAAGTGTGCCGGACCAAGTAGGATAGAAAGTCCGACCGTGTGTACGCGGCATTAGTGTTTTGATTTGTCTTGCTTGCTGCCAGATACCGCATGCTGTTCGTCCTGCTCCTGCTCTTGCCCTGCATCTTGTACCCTGCACCCTGCTGCCTTACATATATTCCCCTTGTTCCTGTACCCAGTACTGATTACTCATTCCTTGCATCTCCAGTATTCCCTTTGACCTGTGCTTCCCGTCTAGTATATTTTTTGTACATATTGTATATAGTCAGGTTGTTAGCACTCTGTTACATTGTTATGTATTTTGGGGATATGGTTGTGGGACACTTATATTTTTATGTTAGCTGTTTGCTGGTGTGTTAATGTCTTTTGCTTCACTATTAATAAATTTACTTTACCATGTATGGTCTGGTCTCAGCACTCCTTGTGTAACTATGCAGATCTGGTCATCTCTGTCACTGAATCCTGACATAAAGTGATTTGATGAGCCTAATCTAGAGAGAGACAGTTTAGTACTACAAACAAAGACAAAGGCAGAAGCGAGAATCACACAAATTCAGGCAGCCTTTGCCCAAAAGAAAGCAGAGATGGAAGCAGAAGCTACAGAAATTGCATGCAAGAAAGCAGAGGTAAAAACTGAAGCTGCATGCAAAAGAGCAGAGTTTCCATGCATCCAATTCGCATGTCAGGAGTTTGTGACCAGCTCTCAATGGAGCTGGTTCACACATCTCTGGAGCGGCTCTGAAGCAAATTGCACAGAAGTCCTGTGCGTCTTCTGGTCCATTTCAGGTCCGAATTCAGACAAAAATTCAGACCAACATTGGACCTGAAACAGTGAACAGGCATGCACCGGACCTCTGCTGTGAGCAGCCCAGAAGCTATTGAAGATGCTTTATTTAAAAGGTTGCAAAGTTTCCCAAAATATCTGGCAAAGAATCTAAAGTTTCAAGAGCTCGGTGACCTTCCCCTGGAGCTTCAACTCACCAAAGATGATATCCACATACTCAGCCTCAGTTACCAAAACACAGCTTGTGGGTTTAACCCAATAGTCTCCAAGTTACCATATGGTATACAAGAAAAATGTGCATCACTTGGATCAAGGTATAAGGAAGAAGATACAGTTTCCATTTTTTCCTTTTACTACATCTGTGAGTTCATTAGGAGAAGATTCTCCTTTGGGGAGTCAAACCTTCTCAAGGTCTGCAAGACTACACATTTCACATAGAGACCACAAAGGTCAAGTGTTTGTGGAAAGGACTCATATTCTATTTGAACCTACCACACACCCTGAAAGGACTGATCAGAACAAGAAAATTGAGAACCCAAATCAGCAATGTCCCATAATTAACAAACCACACACGCTTAGGAAGTGTATCAACTTCAGAAAGAAACTCTTGCAAGAAAGCAATGAGCTTTAAAAGAAATATGGGGTGTGTTTCAAATGCTGTGCTTTCACAGAACACCATGCTAAAGACTGTAAAGTGCATAGAATGTGACATTGATGACCATGTACAAGCACATCATCAATTTCAAGACAGCCCCTCTCTGTCCACAGGTAATCCTTCTGAGGCTAAGCATGGTGGGGAGGGGACAAATCCTGTGTCAAAATATGCTTAGATGCTTAGTTCGAGAAATACCCCAAGTGTAAATCTAAAAAAGGCTGTAAGATTGTATACTATTGTAGATGATCAGAGTAACTGATCTCTTCCAAGATCAAAGCTGTTTAACCAGTTAAGCACTTGTGCTGGCATTACAGAACATTCCACTGGTTTCTAGTAGCTTCTCTGAATGGTGGCGTAGAAACACCATTGCCCTCTCTCGTCGAGTGCAACCAGATTCCAACCAAAAAAGAGGAGATCCTTACTCTTGCAGCTACCTCTCACCACTCTGATTTGGGAGGCATAGCTGACCACATAACAGCTTTTGACAAATGCTGATATCCTCCTACTTCTCAACAGTGACATCCCAACTTGCATAATGCTTGCCAACATATTATCGGGCTACATGACACACCATATGTTCAATACCTGGACCTAGGCTGGGTCATCAAAGACATTGTCTGGGTAATGTCAGTAGGTCTTCCAGAGTTTCTTCTTTGAAGACATGTCTCCTGCCAAATGGTTGCATTACTTGTTTCGTCAAAGAAAGACTTTTGCAGTAAGGGCATACAACAGTTTCTCACACAAAGAGATCAAAAGGCCCTTCATTTCTGGGATGATAATGTCAGCGCCACAGTGTTCAATGTAACAACTAAAGAAAATGAGCAGCCACTATGGAAGACAACAAGTTCCTAAAAACTATGAGTATGGAGTTCTGTCAGGACAATTCCAACAGTTGGATGGGACCAATATCATAAGAAACTACCAAATAATGTTCAGCATGCAGTAGCATGATTTATTTCTTTACTATACACCCTGAACAGAAAACCTGAAATAAAAAAAACACTTTGTTGACTTTATGCAGAAGGTTTTGAGAGATCACACTGAGGCTGCACCCTCTTTTAGAGAAGGATACAAATGTTAGTACATCCCATGCTTTAGCGTGTACCATCCCTACAAGTCAGATCAGAACAAGAAGGTCTTCCATCAATGATGTTCTTCCTCATTGCTCTGCTTCAGACCAGAAACATTTGCTGGTATGGTCGAGATTTAGCAAATGTTCCACTGTTTATTCCTAAGCCGCAGCTCTGTATGTCCATTCAGACACAGAGCCGCGACTCTGCCCCACCCCACCCCACCCCTCTCTCTTCTCATTGGCTCACTGGCTGTGATTGACAGCAGTAGGAGCCAATGACTGCCACTGTTGTCTCAGCCAATGAAGAGGGAGAGTCCTCTGGGAGCTGAGGCTCTCGTGCACATCGCTGGATCGAGATGGGGCTTGGGTAAGTATAAGGGGAGGAACTAATGCACATAGAAGGTGGCTGTACTTCTCCTGTGGATCACAGAAGTACAGTTCGTTTTAAACTCCTGTGACCCATTTTCAGCAGAGAGCAGACTGATGTCTGCTCTCTGCTGATGTCATTGCTGTCAATACAGGCTCACGTCATCATGACCACAGAGCTGGCATCCACCAGATCCCTGGACTGGCACCCGGCTTAGCCTCTCAGTGAGCCGCTGAGAGCCTGAGCTGGCCACCCCCGACCCCTCCACTGCCCAGCATTCCAAGGACCGAGGAGGGAGCAAAGCAGAGAGCTGTGACTGACAGTCTACAGCTCTCTGCCCACGCAGCTCTGAAAACCGAGAGATGGAACACTGCCGATCGCTCAGTACTCAGTGTAGAGGCACCAGGGGACAGATGCAGCAACGGAACGATGCTGCATCCACCTAGGTAAGTATGATTCTTAAAAACAAAAAAAAAAAATCCCAGACTTCTCTTCTAATGCATACAATGCATTAATGTAAAAAACCTTTTGCCTTTTGAACTACTTTAATTCAAAAGGAGGTAAGAAGGAATGGTGCATGTTGCTGCCTTCCCCTTTAAAGATAAACTCATGGGCTGGCTTCCATGTTACATCTTACAGACAGCAGTAATAACTTTACAAATTTTACAGTATGTTAATGTTTCCATTACTCTTCTATGTTCTCTCTCTTTCTTCTTTTTCAGGTGTCCTAGGAATATTCTTCTCTTGCAATGTTTGGACTTGATTCTCAATTGTTTAATATTTGAAATAATAGATTTTGATGGGAAGTACAGTATCATGTTGCACATGTATTGTTGTTTGTTTGCCTTTAAATAATTTTGTCCCTTCATCACTCAGTAGTTAGGAGATGCTCTGTATAGCTAACCCCACCCTCTTTTCACAGTGTCTTTAGTTTCTGTTCTGAGCACATGTAATTGCTGGAGCTAGACATACTATGTTTTTTACTTATTTGATATTCATCTGTAAATATCTGCACAAGTTTTGTATTAAAGCTTTCTATGATCTGACAATGTCATTTGGAGAATGCCTTTGGGAAAATGGCCAGCCGGTCCCGCCTATTTCTTACGGCAATAAATATGGCAGAGTACAAACTGAACCACATAGTTCTAGCATGCTGCATACTTCACAACTTTTTAAAGAGAAATGCAAGGAATTATGTTGCCTCAGTTGGGCCTGAGGCCGGATTTCCAGAAAATGCAATGACGGCCCTGGAAGCTGGCCGTCCTGACTTGTCCCCCCAAAGCGCCCGTGAAGTGCGTCAAAAATATGTAGATTATTTTATGGTAAGGGGGGCCATTGCTATGCCAGCAAATTTGTAAATATTTTTGATATTAAAAAAAAAATGTATCTGATAAAATCTTGATTTTGATTTACTGCTTGTGTTTCTTTTAGCTGTCTCCTAGGTTCTCCTAGTGCACTTGTAGTGCCAAGTGATTTTTCCATTATTAAATTACACCCATTGTCACTGTAAACACCAACTTATTACAAAAAATGGTATTGAGCATTGAAAGAAGAAGCCACACATTGTTGAGTATAAAACATTTTACTCCGTGCACATTCACATGTGTGTTGTAAAACATTTTTTGTTTTAAAAAAAAACATCTTGGTTTTATAAATTTTACCTTGAAAATATTTTTTTAGTACATAAACAGGCATGTTTAAAAACATAACATACACAATTCAGGAACTTACAAAGTTCAACATTGAAAAACTGAAGGCAATATCAGACATTATAGTGTCAAAAAAGTCTCAGTGCCAAAGTCACCCCAGTAAAAGCCAAATTTTGAAGATGCACACAAATTAGAAGTCAAACTGGGGATTTCCCTCCTGATCCAATGCCTAATGTCAACATGTGCTATCTCCTATCATGGGGGAATCAATGGACGTGTTTTGGGGGTGCAACCACTTCCTTTCACCTACTTGAATTACGAGGAAGGGGTTGTATCCACAAAACACGTTCATTGATATCCCCTGATGACAGATAGCACATGTTGACACACTGTGTGCATCTTCAAAATTTGGATTTTAAAATGTGTCAAAAATTAAAAAAAATTGGTCACAAAAAATATAAAATGGTGTCGTTTTGTTGTTATTTAGATTCTTCCTAGTACATCAATCGTGTTCTTCAGTTTTTGTTCAACCTCGTTTGTTTTTTGCTTGATGATCTCTAAATCCCGACTACAAAACATTATGTCCTGGATTAGCCTTTGTGCACTGTAACTGGTGAAATGAGGAGATTGTTCTTCCAACATGCACATCACCTAAAAGAAAAAATACACACCATGTATTATAAATATACAGGCATACATCTATTACCTGAATCTGTGGTCTCAGACACTCACCTGTTGTTGTGACAATTTCAACCACCTCTCCTTCCTCCACATCCTCTGGCTGTGGTGTCCTCTGTTCCCCTTCTTCAGGAGGTGGGGGGTTCCTGGTGTCCTCAGATGCCCGGAGTCTTTTTTCCCCTATGAGAATGAAACAAAACGTATACTTAGCACACCGATATTTGAGGCCAGAAATAGGATTATGAAACATTGCTTGGAAGTGGGGTATAATTGTCTGTTTTGGCAGAGTTCCAAGCTGAAGACATGATTTTTTTCCCTTACCAAAGTTGGAATACTTACCTTTTTTGGACAAGTTTCACACATGGAGACACCCCAAGTATCCACTGGAGTACCTGTGTGGGACACCCTAAAAAGTTTGTTCTTGTGTCCCACACTAGTGCTCCTGAGTCCAGATGTATAAACAGCTGCTGAGTGTGCCCTCCTTACATTACACTGAATCAAGTTTGCAATTCTTTCTAGTTACAAACACATCTAGACAACAATGTCCTGAACTTCTTTTAATACAAATTAGCATGACCAAATGTAGTTAACCCTGTATCTGCCAAAAACATTGTATTTAGTTGACAAACAGACAATGTTTACTGTGACTGATTACTGTGCCCACGAACATGAAAGTAGCCATTTTAAACTGTACAATAGTAAAGAAAAGCACATGTAGCAGCATGCAAATATTAATAATAATAGAAACACAACAACTACTTACTTTCTAGAAGCACTCTCTTGATACTTCTGTACTGATTCTGCTCCCTCAATTTCAGGTCTGACCAGCGTTTCCTCAATTGTTCCTTGGATCGTCATACCCCAAAATTCCTGTGCAGACTCTTCACAACTTTAGACATGATCTTGGCCTTTCTCACATTTGGGTTTAGGTAAGGTCCATACTTCCCATCATAGTTGGCCCTCTTCAAGATGTCCACCATCTCCATCAGCTCTACAAAGGCCATATTTGAGGCCTTAAATCTCCTCCTCTTGGATCGGGACGTTTCTTGTTAGGGCTTTCCTCCTCATTACTGCTATTATCACGCAGCTGCTGTGTCTTCGCCATGTCGTCTCCCACTGCGTGGCAAAAGAGAAGGGACGGGGAATATTCTTAAAATAATATTCTAGAACGTCAGGGGCGGGTGACACGGGCGGAGTTTCACGCATGCGCAGTGTATATAAAGTGAACACGCGTGTGTCGTACGTACGATCTGTGAGTGGAGGGAGTGCCGATTGTGAGAATGAAGGTAACATTTTAACTTGGGACATCTGTGGCCTATACTTATTTGAGATTGAGGCCTATACTGGGATAAGATTAGGAGAGTTTAGCCTATTAGTGTTTTTGTCTTGTGTTTTGTCTTGCAGCAAATATGAAACAATTCAAGACCCGGAATTCATGGGCCAGTTCTTAGACAGATACAGAGATATGAGAAATTTGTGGTAGGTTAAAACCCCCTTATATCGAAATAAACCAGCTAGGAAGGCTTCGCTGGAGAAACTGCTGCAATTTGTGAAGATGCAGGTCCTCGACGCAAACATCAAGTTTGTGGATAAGAAAATTGGTAGCTTGAGAAGCACGTATGGGAAGGAGCTTAATAAGGTCCAGGCTTCCATGAAATCAGGAGCAGCAGCAAAGGATGTGTATGTACCCAGTCTGTGGTACTACAACAGGATGCGGTTTCTGGAAGACCAGATTGAAGCCAGGGAATCACTTTCTACACTTTCATTCACCCTTCCCTCAACCTTTCCCTCAACCCCAGCTGAGGCTTCTGAGGACCAACCTGGGCCTTCCATCCTGGAAGAAGTTGAGGAGCCCAGCTGGAGCCAGATATAGTATTTTTGAACATATTTATTGTCCGAAAATTAGTGTTGTTAACTAGATGTTATTATTGATAACAAATGAATGATTGAACAAAAAGTGTTTGACATATCAATAGACAGTAGGGGCCAAAAATGATTGGGACAAGAATGAAAAATGCTGGGCTCAGAATGATAGTCTTTTCTATTAATTAACATTCAATTTGCAACAGTCATGAACTAAAAATTGTGTGTGATTGATGAACCAAAAACTAAAACTATGTTCCATTATCATACACAGGAAGACCTCAGCCAGGACGAGGCTCTGGAATGTGGCAGACAGGAGGAGGCGGGGGTAAGGATCAGCCAGGAAAAGGCGGGGGTAAGTGTCAGCCAGGAGGTTGCTAGGCCCAGTAGCCTCACCCGATCGCAGGTGCCTCCCCTCAGCCTTACAACAAAAAGGGCCAGGGCCAGGAAGGGGAGTAACATGGAGTAATATGGAGGAGGCAGCACTGCGCCTCATTAAGGACGCTAATGTGCCCTGAAAACACCCCCCAACGCTGAAGAGGTCGATGGCTGCTATGTAGCTGCAAAATTGCAGCAAATGGAGGAGGGCCAATGCCTCATGTGTGAGAATATTATTTTTCAGGCCCTTCAGAAGGGGTTGAGGGGCCAAATTAGTGATAACATGCATTATGTGCGCTCGCCCATCCTCCTTCTCCTCCTCCTCTTGCCACAAGTCCACCTCCAGAGCCACAGCCTCCAAGGAAGGCTGCAGGGAAGGCTGCAGGGAAGCATGGAGGGAAGGCTACAAGGAAGACATGAAAGTGATTGCCTGGGTTCAGTCTGGTCTGACAGAAGATGCAGGCTGTGGTAGTACCACAGCCTGGGGACATATATGCCATCTGCTGCTGTTCCTGATCTCTGAGAGCCCTGGACCAGATTGTGCTCCCTATTATATGGACTTCTCAGGCTACCAATTTTTATTTACAAAGAGTTGATGTGTGCCCTGTGGTACAAAGGCTTCGCAAATTCAAACAGTTTCTCCAGCGTTGCCTTCCTCTTTATTTTGTTATGAGCCAGAATAAATGGAGATTTTTTTATAGGAAAATACTTGCCTATGTGTTTTTATTCAAAAAGGACAGTTTGTGAGTAGGCAGGTACATTTCAAAAAATACAATGTCACATTAACAAGGGTTAACAACCAACCTCCTTGAGCTTTCAAAATACAAGATAATAATGTTGTTGTGGAAACTTGGCACACACAAAAAAAAATATAAAAATAATAAAAAAAACAGGAGATCTTGATTAAAAAAAATATAAAAAAATGACTATAAAAAATAATTCTAAACATTATTATAGAGATCTGGCTTTAAAAAAAAATATTATTCAGGAGATCACGAGAAATAATAAAGAAATAAGTTTGTCAGAAGTCTGTGTGTATATCAGCAGCAAAACAACTTCATTATTCTAGCATTATAAAGAACAAAAGAATGCGCTGCATTAAAAGATCCAAAAATTTACAACATGACGAATGTGCTATCTCCATTGCGAACGCTAGTTTTCAAAGACCGAGCGCTTCCATCTCGTACTTGATTCTAAGCATGCGTGATTTTTTGCGCGTCCGAATTGCATATAGACGAACGCATTTTCATATAGGAACTTTTTCCGACCAAAAAACAGAGAACCTGCTCTCAATCTTTTGCTGGCTGGAATTCCGCCAGCAAAACTCCGATGGAGCAAACACACGGTCCCAATTTCCGACCAAAAGCTCTCATCGGACTTTTGCTGGCGGAATTTCCACACATGTGTAAGGGGCATAAGGGTATTTTGGGGTCTTTTATCTGCAAAATAATAACACTCTAATGATGAATTCTTGATTTTTGAAATGGCTAGTGTGAGTCCTGTTCAAAATGGGACTTAGTCAAAGAATTTAAAGACTGTGCACAAATTGTTTGGGTGTTTTTAAAAAAAAAGTATTACACTGTATTTTTTTTGAGCCAGGTGGCGTGGGTCCAGTTTATAATGTGCGCTGTTAAAAGTAGCTGAATACTGTGCATAAAGTCAATATAATATTTTTTATTTTTTACTGTAAAATGAAACTGTTTAGTTTTGACTCCTTTCTTTAAAAATAAATCTGTCCAAGCATAATGTGCTTGGACTGAATTCTTTCTGTTTTTATTCATTGAAATATTGAACTCTAATTTTGATTGATTGTTTGATTGAAAACCTGCCTGGTGTCTCCCTCTTAAAGCTGCACAGTGTGTGGTGTTTGGGATACCGTTTCTGCCTACAGAATGCATTGAATCAGGACAGACTTTTTACCCAGCCTGCACCTACAGCGGAACTCATTGGACATGGCTACAGAAGCCTGAGTGGAGATTCAAAGCTTTATATAGGCATACAATGTTATTATTTGATATATAACTTTTAATTTTGTGTCAGTTAGACCACATAGGACAGTTGTTGCTGGCAGTTTGGTCAAGAGCTGCCTTTATTGCCCCAGCATACAGAGATCCAAGCCTGAGACTGTGAGTGAGGAGACCTGGGAGCAGCGCAGCACTGCCCACATCACAGCACCTGCACCGCTGCAGAAGGGAGACTGGAGTATCCACTCACCCTCTGCTTTCCACCGCTGATCACTGGAGGCTTTCAGAGAGAGACCAAGGGGGCCCCCCTTGTACAGCGAGAGGTCTCCACAGCATCCTGGGGACTGGTGGGAGTGCTATTTGCCCAGTGCTGATACTGCTAGCCACTGAAAGCAGAACACCAAGTGTACCCAATCTATACTACCCCCATACTGCACTCTATACCGCACTTATTCCAACCCTAGACTGCACCTATACCAACTCTATACCGCATTATACCAAATCTTTCAATCATCTGAAGCACATCTACCTTACACCTGTATCAAGACTTTACCATACCTATACTATACCCATATTGCATGCAGATTAACTGGTACTGTTGTTAAGTGCAAAAATGCTTTTAAAGGACCCCAGCGATGGCCAATAGAAGAACATCTCAAAGAACTGCCCCTCCTGTAATAATTATTCCCCCCCCCCATCCTTCTTTTCTGTTGGACAGTGCATACCCAGTCAGTCAAGGAGTAATATCACTGCCATAAATGTGCTTTAGCAGTATAGTTTCAGCACTCGGTAAATTCAACTTTACTACTGCTCACTGCTGCACTTGAGGTGGCCTTGCTACTGTTTATGCTGATCTGGATGCCAAATGTTATCTCATGCCTAGTACTTACTGTTAATCACTGTGTATGCTAAATTGTGTTATTAACATTGTTAATCAATTTTTATGTTTGCCTAGTTACCAGCCATATTGGATGACAATATATTAAGTTTGTCTTTAATACCTGGTTTGGGGCCTGTTTTCTTTGATATAGCACTACTATTGGGTACTAAATATTAGGTTCGGTGATCTCCTGTGAAATTATATGTTTGTCAACCTTGTGTGACAGAGGAGCTGAGGTTCTTGAGCAGGCAGAGGGAAAGAAGAGAGGACCCATCCTATCCAGCGGCTCTTACAAGTGTAGTGCTACACAGAAAAAGCTGAAGAGATAAAAAAACGATTGATAATTATACTGTGTATATACTGTATGTATAATATATATATATATATACACACAAATCAAAAAAATCAGAAATAAACACTACATTTAATCATAAAAATGAAGGAACCAAACACTGTAGAAAGAAGAGATTTCATCAATTTATGTCATGTTCTTTGAAATTTCCCAGGACCATATTTTCATTCCATGTACCTAATTAGTTTGGAAAATACTATGTAATTTCGAAGGACAAGCTAGAGCTTTGGCTGCATTAAATACAATGCAGCAGGGAGTGCCAAATTATAGCTCTTCTAACAAGTATTACTCCTCTTGTTCCAGGTTCTATTACAGGGTGGTATTGTAATTATAGTTTGGAAAGTTCATATCATTAAACTCATTTGGATGGATTTCCTTTGGCATTTTCTGCTTGAGAAAGTGCAAGACCTCTGTGAAAGTGAATAACAATTACAGATGATGTTACGTTCTACTATATGTATTGGTATATGACAATGCCCTTCCCTACTGATTTATGGCAAACTGAAAATGTAGCTTTATACCACCTGCCACTGTATTTAAGAAGCAAAATAACAAATAACATCAGCCAATGTTAATACTGTCCAGGAAAAGCTAACTCAGTCTGCTCAGTTTACTGTTTATTTAAATAACAACTTGATAAAGTCTTCTCACAGTGTTCTTTACTGGGGCTGCAATCCAACACCATCATTTTAGTGAGCTGGGGAAGCATGGATGCAGCTCCCAGGCACGCTGTCTTCAGCTTGTCTATGGCAGGCTGAAAATTCTGAAAATACAGGGATGAATGCTGTACCAAGTGGTACTGGTGTTGAGCATTGAATATGTTCAGGGCTGTATGCCCAGAATGCAGGTATTCTGCGGTCTGGCCTGGGCATGCATCCCTAATGCATTAGGGACCCAAACACATGTACCACTCAGTACAGCATTCAGCCCTGACCAGCCACAGCATTATGCAGCCTGCTATAGACTTTGACAGAATACAGGCAATAGGACTTGATGCTGCACCTGTGCCTCTCAGGTGCACTAATACGCAAGTGCAAGTAGCCTGAGACCCCATTCACACAGGGGCAACACGACTTGCCGGTCGCCTCAGCGAGGCGACCTGCAAACGAATGGCCGGACGACTTGCAAAACGACTTCTGCATAGAAGTCTATGCAAGTCGCCCCAAGTCGCCCCCGAAGTCGTACAGGAACCTTTTTCTAAGTCGGAGCGACTTGCGTCGCTCCCCTTAGAACGGCTCCATAGTACAGAACGGGAGGCGACTTGTCAGGCGACTAGGTCGCCTGACAAGTCGTCCCTGTGTGAATGGGGTCTTAGGGTGCATTTACCACATACTGTGATTTCCAGAGGCAAGAATTTTCAGATTCCTGTGGCTGGAATGACAGGTGTGTTCAATAAGCTGTGCTCCCATGTAGGGATGTAAAATTTCTAAAAATTTAGAAGCCATGGTAAAAAAAAAAAAAAATTTTCACAAAAAAATGGAAACTTTTGGAAAATGTGAAAAAAAAAAATACAGTGTGGAGTAGTCTTACAAATTGAAAGTCATTTTGTTACACTGGAAACATGAAATGCAGTGTATATATAAGTATTATGCTTGAAATAAAAGTTTTTCAGTGAATAAACTAAACTTGCTTTTTAAGTTTTTATTTTTTATTACAAATGGAATAACAAGGACTGTTTATGTTAAAAACATTTAAAAACATTTCAACTCTACATGAGAACAATACCCACCCCCTTTTCCCTCATAATAATAACCACCCCCCTTTTCCCTCATAAAAATTTAAAAGTCTCCTGCCAATATGCATTTTCAGTTATTTACAATGTTGATCCAGAAGCATATATTGCTCTTTCAAGAACTTGATAAATTTTCTCCTGATTTTCAGGTGTTATGTTATCTATAAATGAAGGTATTATTTTTGTGAGCCAGTGGTTTCCAACACTTCCTTACTTGAATATACTGCTGGTGAGGAAACACTTTGTGATGATCCAAAAGCAGAAGAAAGCGTGTTTCTGGAATGAGAACTCTGGAGAAAAAATACTACCCGCCCTTTCATTATGGTCCTCGTCATTTCATTCCATAAAGTGTTTTTAATGTCTTTAGAGCACCTCTTGCATGCAAGGAGGTGTTTTGTCATCCTTGTAGCATTTGGAAAAGAATATTTCTTCTCATAATATTTGCAAATTGCAGCTTTGCTCTCAGCTGAAACTGCACTGTGGAAATGTTTCCAAACTCTAGATGTTGGTCTCACCATTTTAGTGAGAGGAGGAAAAGAAAAAACAATTTACTGACCAGACTATAGGTAAATATTGTGGAGAGCAGTAATAGGAATACTTGATACAAAGTCTCAGGAATCTTTCATTAAGGTATTCATGGTATATGGTACATGGTATATAGCTTGAATACAATGCCATAGAGATATTATTTATCATTGTAAAAGAACATATTCCACGCTTCTTTGTTTCCAATTTTTCCTCAAAAAAAACCCATAATGTCTTGAAAAAAAAATGTTTTTTCCCCAATTTTTCCTTTTTTACTTTACTATTTTACTTACTTTCTTCCACCCATCTGTGAGTAGATGTATCATCCTTCAGAACTTCTGGTCATCCTAGCCATCTCTCTGATATTAATCCAGCATGCATAACATAGCCTTGCCGAGGCTAAAAAATCTCAGATTATCTCCTAAGGTAAAAAGTCATTTGAGGTTTGTAATTCTGCAAGACAAGCCACAATTTCAAGAAGTCTAAATGAAGGTTTTTGGGTTTTAACAAAATAGGTGATAGGCTTAATAATTAAACAAAGAGAAACTTGCAGTTTAACAAACAGGTATAAAGTTAGAAGTAATAATGGAAACAGTTTCAGGATGACAAAAAATATACATGCACTGCAAAATAATGAAAGCTGCACAAACATATGGAAGCTATATAATCATGGACTCTTCACAGCAATGCCTCTGTAACTCAGTAAGGCCCCATGTACACGGGACGCTGCTAAACACACGTTCAGAGGCAGTTGAACGTTTTTGTCAACTGCCCCTGAACTCATTCAATGTTATCAATGTTATCCTATGTGACAGTCTCGTTTATTGACGTTCTTTGCAGTTGCTTTTAACAGCGTTTCTTTGGAAGCAAAAAATGGGTTCAGACGCAGAAGTTCTCCACGTTTCAGACGTCAAATGCAGCTAAACACGGTACCGGTGTTTAGCCACGTTTTCGTTTATAAGCATTTTTAAAGCTGCCCTATTTTTTTTACATTAAAAATCTCAAAATTGATGAAAAACCATTAAAAAAAATATTTAAAAAAATTGTAATTGCTTGCAATGATTCATAGACCATTTATATACCCTAATGAGCCCATGATCCAATCCAATACACCACGAGCATTGCTGTTATCCGAAGTATAATTGGAATTTGATCCATATGTTGTTAGATTTGAACAAGCAAATTGTGGCAGGTGGCATGGCAAGTGGACAATCCGCAACTTGTGGCAGGTGACGTGGCAAGTGGACTATCCGCAACTTGTGGCAGGTGATGTGGCAAGTGGACAATCCGCAACTTTGGCAGGTGACTTGGCAAGTGGACAATCCGCAACTTGTGTCCGGTGACTTGGCAAGTGGAAAATACGCAACTTGTGGCAGGTGACGTGGCAAATGACAATCCGCAACTTGTGGCAGGTGATGTGGCAAGTGGACAATCCGCAACTTGTGGCAGGTGACGTGGCAAGTGACAATCAGCAACTTGTGACTGGTGATGTGGCAAGTGGACAATCCACAACTTGTGGCAGGTGACGTGGCAAGTTTACAATCCACAACTTATGGCAGGTGACTTGGCTAGTGGACAATCCGCAACTTGTGGCAGGTGACATGGCAAATGTCAAGCCGCAACATTGTGGCACATGACGTGGCAAGTGGACAATCCGCAACTTGTGACAGGTGATGTGGCAAGTGGACAATCCACAACTTGTGGCAGGTGACGTGGCAAGTGGACAATCCACAACTTGTGGCAGGTGACGTGACAAGTGAACAATCCACAACTTGTGGCAAATGGAAAATCCACAACTTTTTGCAGGTGACTTGGCAAGTGACAATCTGCAACTTGTGGCAGGAGACGTGGCAAGTGGACAGTCCACAACTTGTAGGTGGCAAGTGGACAATCCAAAACTTGTGGCAGGTGACATGGCAAGTGGACAATCCACAACCTGTGGCAGGTGTCGTGGCAAGTGGACAATCCACAACTTGTGGAAGGTGACGTGGCAAGTGGACAATGCACAACTTGTGGCAGGTGACGTGGTAAGTGGACAATCCACACAACTTGTGGCAGGTGACTTTGGATCTCTCACGCAATTTCTACGTAGTTCTAGCCTCATCAAGAGCAATGTCAGGAGTATTTCCTTACATATGCTCATTATGGGATCCATTGCAAAAAAAAGCACAGAAATAAATGCAAATACAAGTAGACAACTGCTCTCTTTGCTGCTGCTACTCACTCTGGTGAAAATGGCTGAAATAGCTAACAATGTTTTTTAAGCTTGGGGAGGGTCTTAAATGAGGTAATCTTAATAAACTCTTCTAGACGCAAACGCGGTTCAACACGGCTAAACACAGCATGCAAACCGCGGCTAAAGGGGTGTTTTAAACGCCGGTTTCAAGATGTCAAAAAAATTTGTTCAGAGGACTTTGCCTCATCATTCTGTGTACATGGTGCTTAAGGGTAACAAGTGGCTGTATAAAATTACCGCTATAAGATTCTAAAACAATA
Source organism: Aquarana catesbeiana (assembly GCF_042186555.1). Classification (NCBI taxonomy): domain Eukaryota; kingdom Metazoa; phylum Chordata; class Amphibia; order Anura; family Ranidae; genus Aquarana; species Aquarana catesbeiana. The sequence goes on from NC_133324.1 coordinate 218,418,308, forward strand.
GAGAGTCAAGCTGAAAATCACTGCTTCAGTAAAACATTTGAGAACACATTTACTTGTGATTATCCTCACAAACATTGTCTCTCACAGTGAAGTCCAGGGTTGATCTGATAACACAGGACAATGGGCCATCCACTGAAGGGCTCCCTACAGTATCTAGGTCTTCTGGAGAAACTGTATGCTGTTAGGCTATGGCCAGCTACCTGCACACTGGTTCTGAACATAGAGAGCCTCTCGCCTGGGTTCAGATCACTTGCTTTGTTACCTTTGTATCATCAGATTTGGCCTCTCTGAGCTTCAGAGGAACTAAAGCTTGGGAATTTATATTCCTTGAACATGTCTAGGAATCCAGTATTTGTCAGGAACAAGGCTACTAGTTGTGATGTTGTCCTGCCACTGCTTCCAAGGGCTTAAAAATGAGACAGTGATTTCATCCTAACTCTGAGTGCAGGTCTCCATTTATCACTCTCAACTAGATACCGCTGCATGACTTCTGTAAGCTTATTCAAGCTATGTGCTACATACTGTATGTGTTATGGTCATCTATATTTTTATCAGTTTGCTAGTAAAAAGGAAAAACCTTTATTCTCTGTGTGTACTTACATAAATCTGATTCACTAAGGAACTACTTCTGAGCATGAATCTTTGGAGGAAACAGTGGAGCAGGTACCATAAGGGGAAGGATCCGACAAGAGATGGAACGCAACTCTGGCCATCCCAGGCTGGTTTACTCTCAGGGTCCCTGAGAGTGCAGTTTGTTGGTGTGCCGCTCTATCTACCATGGGAACTACAGGTTACCACAGGGGGGGCCTTTAAATCTAAGAGATGGTAATGCTATTGCCTGCGCATCCCACTATACTACTAAAATATGAAGTTACATTTTTTTTTTCTCACCCACAATATCCAGACAAGTAAGAAGAAATAAGTCCTATAGAATGCAATAAAAAAAAAAGTACCTTATAGTATTCGAGTGGCACTTAGCACAGAGAAAGGAAAAGTCCTGCCATGCTTACCACACCCCCTTCATCACTTTAAATGGCTGCATTAAATGACAGTGTTTTGTTGCCATATGACTGCAGTAAATGTATGCAGAAATGATATACACAATATACCATCTAATTCAGTATATCTTATTTAGTGCCTAAGAAAAAGAATTTCAACATGTACAGTATGTCAGTCTTTTGCTCAATTGAAACTGACACTCTAATTTTTCTAGCAGGATCCACAATCCAAGAGATATACTGTGCTCTATTGCCAGTTTTATGGAGTTGCCATTCAATCTATTGGTGTATTTTGGAGCTTTAGTTAAAAATTGGCGCTATGCAACAAACCTAAGGAAACCGAAAATATAAATTCCATACAAAGAGAGTCCTGGCAAAACTCAAGCCTATAAACCTATTGATGCAAAGTAAGCAGGATTAAAGAATAACTTGAGCCAAAACTTTATTTTAGCCTTGGATAGAATGGCAAGGTTTAGAACCTCTGTCAGGTTTTTATTTGCATATGCAACCATTCTTGTTCTGATGACAGTGGTGTCCCCAAAACAGGAAGTGAAAGGAACTCTCCTCAACAGGTGCAACAGAGTAAAAAAAAATCTAATTTTTCTTTATAATACGAGAAGGCTAGAACCTCTTTCTGAATTTTATTGCTACGCTACAGTCTCATTTGCAATAAAAATAGATGGAGTGATTTCTGGTCTTAAAGTGATTGTAATCGATCACCTTGTAAAACACCCCATTCAGTTTAAAATAGAAATGAAAGGGAAATCATTTTTGTATAGATATAAAAATACATTATAAATACCCTTTCCGCTTTTTTCTAAGTGATCACATTCCCCCTGTTGTCAGCTGCATAAAAGCTGGGGGGAAGAAGAAGCAGCAGCACACTGAGCTTCCCAGTGAATTGCTGTGCAGTGGGGGCATGTCAGGGCAAATCTGAACATTGGAGGAGAGCGGGCCGAGTTCCCAGTACAACTAGAGAACTGACCACAGTGTGCTCTCCTGCTTAGTGTGGTCAGTTTTTTAATCGGAAAGCAGAGTGACTGGCAGGAACACCAGGGATTTCACACAAAGGAGGTAATTAGAAAAATGTTACTTTTTCATACAAGTACATGGTACAGCAGGCACAAATCAGGAAGATGCAGTATTGGGGTAACAAATGCTTTAACCGGTTCCCGACCAGCTCACGCAGATATACTGTGGCAGAATAGCTCTCCTTGGCAAAATCCCGTACATATACGGCTTTATAGGGGATGGCATATAGGGGACCCGATGTGCATGGCCGGCGGGCGCGATCACCGCCAGCCACGCGCGATTGCGTGCACTAGTGGCAGCACGGAGGTTTGTGCAAACACAAAAATGCCTGTGCTGTCAGAGGAGAGAAGATAGATCATGTGTTTCTACATAGTAGAAACAGCGATCTGTCATCTCTCCTAGTTAGTCCCACCCCCCCCACAGTTAGAACACACACATAGGGAACACAGTTAACCCCTTGATCGCCCCCTAGTGTTAACCCCTTCCCTGCCAGTGACATTTACATAGTAATCAGTGCATATTTATAGCAGTGATCGCTCTGTAAATGTCAATGGTCCCAAAAATGTTTCAAAAGTGTCCAACCTGTCCGCCACAATGTTGCAATACCGCTAAAAATCAGATCACCACCATTACTAGTAAAAAAATAATAAAAATAATAAAAATGCCATATCAATGCCATAAATTTTTCCCATAGTTTGTAGACACTATAACTTTTGCGCAAACCAATCAATATACGCTTATTGTGATTTTTTTACCAAAAATATGTAGAAGAATACATATCGGCCTAAACTGAGGAAATGTTTTTTTTTTTAAATTGGGATATTTACTATAGCAAAAAGTAAAAGATATTGGGGGTTATTTACGAAAGGCAAATTCACTTTGCACTACAAGTACACTTGAAAGTGCAGTCACTGTAGATCTGAGGGGAAGATCTTAAATGAGGGGAAGCTCTGCTGATTTTATCATCCAATCATGTGCAAGCTAAAATTTTGTTTTTTATTTTTCTTGCATGTCCCCCTCAGATCTACAGCAACTGTACTTCCAAATACACTTTCAAGTGCACTTACAGTTTTTCAAAATTATCGCTCTTTTTTTGTTTATAGCGCAAAAAAATAAAAACCGCAGAGATGATCAAATACCACAAAAAGAAAGCTCTATTTGTGGGAAAAAAAGGACATCAATTTTTTTTGCGTACCATATCACACGACCGTACCATTGTCAGTTAAAGCGACGCAGTGCCGAATCACAAAAAATGGCCTGGTCATTGAGCAGCCAAATCTTCTAGGGCTGAAGTGGTTACCACTACAGTCTGTTTATTATACTGGTGCACAAGCTACTTTAACCCCTTCATGCTGACTGTACTTGTTGCTCTGAGAGTGCCACATGGCGCACTCCCAGCACAGAGATCGGGGTCTCACAAAGAGCCTCAGGCCCTGTACTAACGATCGGGACCCAAATCTCCCAATTCTGGGTCACCTGATTGCTGGGATAGCCTCTGGTTCGCTTTCACAGTGATTAGCCACTGTGAAGCCTGCCCCCGTGTTTTCTTCCTCTGTGTACTGAGGAGAGAGATACTTATTATCTTACTATCTTACTAAAAAAAAAAAAAAAAAAACCTAGATCAAGGTTTGATCTAGGTCAGTGACAGAGTTAGTGTTTGGGCCAAGGTCAGGGTTAAAGGTCAAGGTCAGGGCAAAAGGTCAAGGCCAATATATATTTTTTGACAAGATTTTTATTTATTTATTTATTTTTTAAGTATCAGTGTCAGTTAGTGTCCGTGTGTTTTAGGTAGGATTAAAAAAAGCAAAATACGCACTATTGTTTCTGGGTTGTATTACGGGTACAAACAACAACTAACTTACACATACGTGATATTGCTGGAATTGCCAGGAGCAGAATTTATTTTGGGTTGTTCTTAGGTGGAAGGTTATGGTAGTAGCAAGAAATATACAGCTACATATAAAAAAGATTATTTTTTTTACTATTTTCCTTTGATAATAAAAAAAAATCAGGAGATACCCATTACCATTTAACACCAAATGAAAGCCCAATAAAAACTCAATTTGTTCTAGAAAAAAATCCACTGGGATGCACAAAGTAGTTGTGGTGAAATGTACGGTTTTACTAACACATATCAAAGTTTCTCAAAATTGCGCTTAGGCATTAAAGGCTAACTCCACTTTCGTGGAAAAAAAATAGCAAATAAAAAAAATAGTAATAATATAGCGTATACAATTGCAACACAAGTCATAATGTAATTGAATGTTATTAAAAATTTCCTTTACTCTTCGATCTGCAGCTCTGTAATTTTCTGTGAAATGCAATGCAATATGGCTACCTGGAGGTGTTCTGTACACAGAGTGTGTACAGAACGCCCCCCAGATATGTAATTTCCTGCTTGTGTGATTGGCTCACTGATTTTCCCAGAAGTCTGCCGGAAGATACAAATCAGATTTCAGGCATCACCTGCAACAAAAATGTCATTTTTGGTGAGATACTACCAATCACATCTAAAGGGATGCAGGCCCTGCGATTCTCCTCATTAGAGCTTTGCAGGTACAGCAGCTGGTTGATAATTAAGAAACCACTCCCATTAGACTCACTTCTCCACATAGGCACAGACAAACACAGGGATTTCTTCACAATAACGAAAAGTAGGACTCTGCAACAAAGTTTGTCAAAATCCTTGTAATGTACATATATATCACCCAGAGGGGAATGTTTTTTTCTCAACAAAAGTGAAGTTACACTTTAACATTTATTTTACCCTGAGGCGTGAATGGGTTAATATATATGTACTTAGAGTAAAAGTGAAATTCTCTTCAAATATCACCTGTTTAGTTAGGGAAAGCTAAAACTGAACAACTTCAAGGTTAATGGAAAACTTTGATGGGCTATCCCAAAAAGCCCTGGGCTTCCGCAGCAGCAAATCTATTAGGGACAGGCTTTATTTAAAAGAACCAGGCTTAGATCTCAGATGTCTTCCACACCCCTTGGTGGCTTCCACCGGTCAGCTGCTGCATGCAGCCAAGTCTCTTTGTCTGTGACAGAGTGAATATTTACAACATTAAGCAAATGCTATTCCTATTTGGTGGCAGTGGTGCAGCTGCTGTTACTTTTGCCTTCGTATTTCTCTCCTTACAGTTTATCTGTAATAATTGAAAATCCTAAATGGATGGTGCTGCCCACTAAACATAGACATAGCCTCCTTTTTTAACCTACTACCATCCCCTATAGCCCCCCAATTAATAAATATATATATATATATATATATATTAAAAAAATGATTACCTCTTTTGGAAGAACTCTTCTGCCTGGCCTTTCAGGCTTGTTAGTGTTGCTACGAAAAAATTGAAGACAGGATGTCTTCCAAGAAAGTCACATTGTGGAGCACCTGCTTGAATAAAAAATACAACATTATTGAAAAATATTGCACATCAAAATGTTTCTAAACCCACAACAGTAAAATCAGTCTGTTTATGCAGTAAAGCATGCTTTTTTATACTCACTGTGGAACCTTAGGGGTTAATCCTTTGCATTGTGTATAAAGTCTGTTTGATCCTGTCTCTCTGATCCTCCTCTTCTTCCACTGCCTCCAAAAAATAATCGATATTTACAGAGACAGGGGACGGGCTGCACATGCCCAGTTTGGTGTGTGTGACTAGAGAGTTTTTTTGGGGGGGAGGGTGCATCTGATCAGCACAGGGTCAATCAGCACTGTCCAGACATGTCCAGACAGAGGATCAGGGGAGAATGAAAACTCCATCTACAAGCTTTACTAGGAACTGATAGAAGTCACAAGACTGCTATATACTGCTGATGAGAAAAGGTATTTATCAGTTTATATTTACTTACTATTTATTTGTAATTTATAATGGCGGCGATCTGCAATTTTTATCATGACTGCGACATTATGGCGGACACATCGGACAATTTTGACACATTTTTGGGACCATTGGCATTAATATAGTGATCAATGGTATAAAAATGCATTGATTACTGTAAAAATGTCACTGGCAGTGTAGGGGTTAACACTAGGGGGTGATAAAGGGGTTATTTGTGTTCCCTAGTGTGTGTGCTAACTGAAGGGGGGAGGGGACTGACTAGGAGAGATGACAGATCGCTGTTCATACTTTGTATGAACAGACAATCTGTCACTTCTCCCCTCAGAGAACTGGGATCTCTGTGTTTACACACAGAGATCCCAATTCTCGCCGTGTTACAAGTGATCGCGGGAGCCCGGCGGTCATCGAGATCACTGGGCACTCGCATCGGCTCCAGGGGTGAGCTGTGGGCCCCTAGTGGCCACCAGAGGGAGCAACATAACATAACGGCGATTCGCGCAGACGAGCCATGTTGCCGCAGTACAACTGCGGCGGCTGGTCGGCAAGTGGTTAAATAAGCAACCGATATCATCACCTTCACCCAAAACTGCACACATGATCAGACATACATACAATCACTCTGTAAAGATGATGTAAGTGCTGACCAACAAAAAGTCCAAGGGAAGTGCTATAATTCCCATAGTCATTGAATAGATACTTGTAGCTGCAGGTCAGCTAGTAGGAGCACTCCATATAAACCACTGGGTCTATGTTGGTGGTAATGCAAGCAGATCAGAGTGTGGCTGAATGACTGGAAGGTTAGCAAATGGTTTTTGAGGAATGCCAAAGTGCACCCCATGCGGGGTGGTGCAATAAATTGCTTGTATAATGCCCGTTTAAACAGCACAGGCGGTTTCCTCAAAGTGCAGGTTCCAATGACTACTGCTGTAAAGCAGTGGGAGTATGCTGATGAAGTGGGGGGGAGCCTGGGTGCATGGATGGAGGGGATGTCCATGAAGCTGCTGGGTGGGGTAATAAGTCTACTGTATGGTCACAGGTAGAAAAGCTCAAGGTCTACCTGAAGCAAATCGGCCACATCCCACTTTGCTGCCCCATGGTACTTCAGAGCCAGAGTCACCCGCAATGCACTGGCGTCAGGCTCTCCAAGCATCTATCACCAAATTGGCGTCCACCGGATCATCTGCGCATGTCCACAGCTGCTGTCCTGGAAGAGACATCAAGTGCATGACGATGCCATGCTTGTTAGAACTGCTGTCCAAATGTGGTAAAACAGCCAGGCTAACTGAAAAATTGTATTCATATATACCCAAGGGCCAATGCTCTATTTGCTACTTTTTAACCTACAAACCCATATAGCTCAATCTCTAATTTATGGTTGCCATGACAGATACTTATGGGGCGTACACACGGTCGGACTTTTCGTCTACAAAAGTCCGACAGCCTGTCCGACAGACTTCCGGCGGACTTTCGGCGGACTTGCAGCAGACTTTCTAACGAACGGACTTGCCTACACACGACCACACAAAAGTCCGACGGATTCGTACGTGATGACGTACACCGGACTAAAATAAGGAAGTTCATAGCCAGTAGCCAATAGCTGCCCTAGCGTGGGTTTTTGTCCGTCGGACTAGCACACAGACGAGCGGATTTCGGGGTCCGTCGTAGTTACGACGTAAAGATTTGAAGCATGTTTCAAATCTAAAGTCCGTCGGATTTGAGGCTGAAAAAGTCTGCTGAAAGTCCGGAGAAGCCCACACACGATCTGATTACCAGCCAGCTTTAGTCCGTCGGCGTCCGTTGGACTTTTGTAGACGAAAAGTCCGACCGTGTGTACGCCCCATTACTGTGCTTTTAGCTTGCTATCCTTCTTACAACTACTAAGAAAACATTTGTGCCAACTGGCATTGATAAAATTAGAGATTTTTGGGGAGGAGACCAATGTACAGCTTATAATTCTTGCTGAACTAACACTACCTGAGGCTAATACTACAAGAGAAAAACCTTTTAATTTGACTGACATTTCTTTAATGTTTTGGGGTGCTGCTGATGCTGTGTACAAAGAAGGATATTAAGGACATATAGAGAAATCTATGCTCTGTAGATGTATGGTGTTTTGGGCTCCAGAAATGACCCTAATGCCGCGTACACACGGTCGGCCTTTTCAGCTACAAAAGTCCGACAGCCCGTCCGACAGACTTTCGACGGACTTTTGGCGGATTTTCAAACGACCGGACTTGACTACACACGATCACACCAAAGTCCGATGGATTCCTACGTGATGACGTACACCGGGCTAAAATAAGGAAGTAGATAGCCAGTAGCCAATAGCTGCCCTAGCGTCGGTTTTTGTCTGTCGGACTAGCATACAGACCAGAGGATTTCTGGGTCAGGTGGAGTTACGACGTAAAGATTTGAAGCATGTTCCAAATCTAAAGTCCGGCAGATTTGCGACTGGAAAAGTCCGCTGAAGGTCCGGTGAAGCCCACACATGATCGAATTGTTCGCCGGATTTGGTTCGTCGGCGTCCGTCAGACAAGTCCGGTCGAAAAGTCTGACCATATGTACACGGCATTAGTTATTTCATAACAGTGCATACAGCATTAAGGGGCCCCACAAAGCTGTAAATTGATGAATTTGTATCTTTCCCATGTTGCCCTTGAATCCGCATAAAATTTCCTCTCCCCACAGCTCTACACATTTCCCCACTTTTTTTAAAATAGTAACATGCTCCACAGATATGTGGTGGGCTTCCCATGCCATTTTGTTGCGTTTGGCTGCTGTAGATGCACTGCAGAGGCCAAAAACAAATCAGAATTTTACCCAATTAACTTCAGTGGAATTTGGATTTATTACTTTTCAAATCCTGAACATTTTGATCTTTTCAGTCTGACTGCTCACAAACCGAGCAGAGATATATTCATGCAATGCTACAGTTGATTTATTCTGAAATGGTGTCTAGCCGATCCTCATGCCAGCACCTTTTTGTGCACACTGCATACTACTTGGAATTCACTTTCCTACATCAGTAACAGGTAATTACATGGTTATTCTTTTCCTGTTCATGCTCACAGAGGCTCACTCTTATTTTTGTCATCTATACCTGTTTCATGGTTTTCTTTTTTATCTCTTATCTGCTCTTTCCTCCTCACATACTTTTTGTATATATCCTCCCCGTTGAGGGGTACAACATTGGCACATACTGGTTTTGTCTTTTATAGATTTGCGTGCACCTGCCCCTGAAGAGCGGTATTATCCACGAAACGCGTTGGGATAATTTTGATGCACTTATTCTCATGCAGATGCCCCTTCTCAATACATTATCTTGAGTTCTCCACCTACCATGTAATTTTAAGTGGTTTTACTACATCCAGGATTAATTCCATACCAAACAGTGGTCGGCTGGTTGCTACGTTTGCAATATGTGATTGACAATTTTTTTCATTGCTGCATGTATCATGTCATTTTGCCATGTTCCTTGTTTCACCAATAAAAACATGTGTTTGATATCTACTTATATTCTAGCCATGTGTACTCACCTCATTTAAAGTCCCAAACCCCCCCTTTCTTTTCGCAGATATAGGGATGGAGACATGTGACTCATATGTCTCATTTAAAGTCCCAAACTCAACCTTTTTAGTCCATATCAATGTAGGGATGGAGGTGTGTAACTGGCTATTAGAGAGCCCGTGATCATTTTGTTCCCATTTGATTTAGGGTGACTTTGTTTTTTGCTTTTTAATTGCTCACGTTGGACCTATCAAACTTATCTATTTATCCGATTTACATCCATTTAGCGCTAGCATTTCCATATGTGTGTAAGTCTGGTTAATTGTGGGACCGGGATTTGATGTGCTGTTCCTTCATTTGTCTTATGTCCGGGAGCTGCGATTTGGGGTGTGAGCGCCTTCCCCCTCCCCCCATTTTTGCATTGGCTGATGCGGGGGATCGAGGGGGCTTGCCTCTACCGCAAATCAGTGTCAAACTTCCACGCCATGTGCGTGATGTCCCCACAGGACTTCCTGGTGCTGGCGTGTTTGAATTTTTCCATCTGGTGTCACCATATGGAGGAGGGCGTGGATGCCTCTCTTTCTCTCTTGATGCACCTGTGTGATGTTGGGAGGAGCCTGTGGGGTGTGCCAAGTGTATTTAACATCCTCACTCTGTGCTAGCCAGTCCTCATGGCAGCACCTTTTTGTGCACACTGCACACTACTTGGAATTTACTTTTCTACATCAGTAACAGGTAGTTGCATGGTTATTCTTTTCCTGTTCATGCTCACAGAGGCTCACTCTTGTTTTTGTCATCCATACCTGTTTCATGGTTTTCTTTTTTCTTTTTTATCTCTGATCTGCTCTTTCCTCCTCACACACTATTTCCCTTTACACTCACTTGTTCACCTGCACCTTGGTGTTTGGGCTCTAGCAACTTCCTACAATATAGAGTATTTACAGTATACCCAATATATATTTTTATATATGAAGCCCACTCACAGCACTATTTGGATTTTGTCCTTCGTTTTCTTGGGGATCATGTTTATGCACCAGGTCCCTCTTCTGCGGGTTCCTTCCACAGCTCGTAGGAAGGACAATTTGGACAGCCTCTGACTCCTAGTCCCCCATTTTCCAGACTTATTATGATGTAAGTAATCATAGGGATGAGTAACTCTCTCCCTTTCTTTTTGTACATATCCTCCCCGTTGAGGGGTACAACATTGGATCATACTGGTCTACTCATGTTTTGTCTTTTATAGATTTGCGTGCACCTGTCCCTGAAGAGTGGTATTATGCCCCGTACACACGGTCAGACTTTCCAATGGCAAATGTGCGATCGGAGCTTGTTGTCGGAAATTCCGACCGTGTGTAGGCTCCATTGGACTTTTTCCATCGGAATTTCCGACACACAAAATTTGAGATCTGGATCGCAAATTTTCCGACAACAAAATGGGTTCTCGTAAATTCTAATTGTGTGTAGACAATTCCGACGCACAAAGTGCCACGCATGTTCAGAATAAATTACGAATAAATTAGCGCTCGGTCTGCTAAAACTAGCATTCGTAATGGAGATAGCATATTCATCACACTGCAATTTTGAAAATATTTTAATGCAGCGCATTCTCTTCTTCTTTATAATGCTATAATAATGAAGTTGTTTTGATGCTCATATTCACACAGATTTCTGACGAACTGATTTCTTTATTATTTCTCGTGATCTCCTGAATCATATTATTTATTTTTTTCGTCAGATCTCCATAATAATGTTTCTAATTTTTGTATACATATATATATATATATATATATATATATATATATATACATATATATATATATATATATATATATATATATATATATATATATATATATATATATATATATATATATATATATATATTATCAAGATCTCCTATTTTTATTTTTTTTTATAGTGATCTCCATAATATTTTTTCTCGTTTTGTGTGTCAAGTTACCACAACACCATTATGATCTTGTATTTTTTAATTTCAAGGAGGTTGGTGTTGGTGTCCCTTGGTAATTTGACATTGTATTTTGGAAATGTACCTGCCTACTGTTTTTAAAGTAAAACACATAGGCAAGTATATCTGAAAAAAAATAGCCATTTATTCTGGGTCATAACTAAATAAAGAGGAAGGCAACGCCGGAGAAACTGCTAAAATTAGCAAAGCCTTTGTACCCAAGGGCACACATGAACTATTTGCCAGCCAAAATTGGTGGCCTGAGGAGTTCATATAATAGTGAGCACAATCCGGTCCAGGACTCCAAGAGATCAGGAACAGCAGCAGATGACATCTATATCCCTAGGCTTTGGTCATATAACAGCCTGCATATTTTGCCAGACCAGACTGAACCCAGGCCATCACTTTTTTGTCTTCCTTACACACTTCCTTCCAGGCTGTGGCTGTGGTGTTGGATGTGTGGCAGGAGGAGGAGGAAGAGGATGGTCCAACTCACACAGGTGTGTTTTGGTTGTGAGCTGGCCCCTCACCCCTTATTTTGGGTGATCACCATAAGTTCCTCACACAAGAGGCGTTGGCCCTCCTCCATTTGCTGCATTTTGTATTCAGTCATGCATGCAAAGGCCTCTTGGAGAGTGGGGTTGGCTTTGAGGGCCTTATTAGCCTCCCTAATCAGCCTGACCGCTGCCTCCTCCACGTTACTCCCCTTCCTGGCCCTTTTGGTTGGAAGGTGGAGGGGAGGGACCTGCGATTCTGTGAGGCTCCTACTGGGCCCGGCCACCTTCTGGCTGCCACTTACCTCCGCCACCTCCTGGCTGCCACATTCCACAGCCTCCTCCTGACTGAGGCTTTCCTGTGTATGGAAAAGGGACAGAGTTTTAGTTTATTGTTCATCAATCACACACAATTTTCAGCTCATGACTGTTGCAAATTGAATGTTAATAAATAGAAAAGACTATCATTCTGACCCCAACATTTTTCATTCCTGTCCCAAACCTTTTTGGCTACTACTGTCTATTGATATATAAAACCCTTTATTAAATCAGCAATTAATGATCAATAATAACATCTATTTCACATCATTTATTTTACGACAAGAAATATGTTGAACAATGCTATACCTGGCTCAAACTGGGCTCCTCCACTTCTTCCTGGCAAGAAGGCCCAGGGTGGGCGTCGGAAGCCTCAGCTGGGGTGGAAGGAAGCATGGAAGGTAGGGTTGAGAGGGATTCCCTGACTTCAGTCTGGTCTGCCAGAAAATGAATTCTCTCTTAGTACCACAGCCTGGGTACATAAATGTCATCTGCTGCTGCTCCTGATCTCATGGATTTCTGGACCTTAGTATGCTCACAATTATATGTGCTCCTCAGGCCACTCATTTTTTTTTTTTAATTGCCGTGGGGGTCTGCGGCTTCACCAACTCCAGCAGTTTCTCCATCGCTGCCTGCCTCTTTATTTTGTTATTATAATGTTTCACCTGCCATAGTCAGGGAAGATCCCTATATTTATCAATGAATATTGGGAGGAAGCTGTGGTCTTTGAACCCATCCATTTTCTTTGCAAGACGAACACAAGACAAACCCTAATGTCAGGCGAAACTCTCCTAATCTTGTTCCAATATAGTCCTCAATCTATAAGCAGTATAGGTCACTGATGCACCAAGTTAAAATTGTACCTTCGTTATAACAATCGTCACTTCTGCTACTCCGTCCTCCGCTCACAGATTGTACGTACAACGCATGAGTGTTGCGCTTTATATACACTGTGCATGCATGAAACTCCGCCCGCCCCTGATGTTTTTTCTAGTATATTCCCGACCCCTTCTCTTTCGACATAGTGGGTAGAGAACACGACGGAGACACAGCAGGTGCATGCAGAGGAGAGCAGCAACGACGAAGCCCATAGCCACAAACGTCCCGATCCCAGAGGGGATTTAAGGTCTCAAATATGTCCTTTGTAGCGATGGTGGAGATGGTGGACATCTTGAAGAGGGTCGACTATGATAGGAAGTATGGACGTTACCTAAACCCAAATGTGAGAAAGGCCAAGATCATGACTAAAGTTGTGAAGAGTCTGCACAGGAATTTTGGGGTACGACGATCCAAGGATCAACTAAGGAAACGCTGGTCAGACCTGAAATTGAAGGAGCACGATCAGTACAGAAGGATCAGGAAACTGCTTCAAAAAAGTAAGTACTTGTCATGTGTTCCTATTATTATTACTTGCATGCTGCTCCATGTGCTTTTCTTTACTGTTGTGCAGTTTAAAATGGCAACTTTCATGGACACAGTAATCGGTCGTAGGAAACATTGTTTGTTCGCCCACTTATAAGATGTTTTGGGCAGATGCAGGTTAATTACATTTGTTCAGGCCTATCTGTATTAAAATAAGTTTGTTGTCTAGATGGGTTTGTAATTAGAATGAAATGGAAAATTGATTCAGTGTAAGGAGAGGACACTCAGCAGCTGTTTACACACCTGGATGCAGGAGCACTAGTGTGGGACACCAGAACAAACTTTTTAGGGTGTCCCACACAGGTGCTCCAGTGGATACTAGCGATGTCTCCATGTGTGAAACTTGTACAAAAAAGGAAGTATTCCAGCTTTAGAAAGGAACTAAAAGTTTCTTCAGCTTGGAACTTTGGCAAAACAGACAATTGGACATTACTTCCGAGCAATGTTTCATATTACTATTTCTGGCCTCGAATATCTGTGTGCTAAGTATACCTTTTTTTTATTCACATAGGGGAGAAAAGACTCGGGACATCTGAGGACACCAGGGACCCCCAACTTCCTAAAGAAGGGGAAATCCCAAAACCACAAGCAGAGGATGAGGAGGGAGACGTTTATGAAGTTGGTGAAATAGTCACCACAACAGATGAGAGTCTGAGACCACAACTTCAGGTAATATATGAATGCCTGCATATTTATAATGGTGTGTTTTTTTATTTATTTTTAGGTGATGTGGATGTTTTGGAAGAAGAATCTCATTTCACAAGTGAAAGTGCCCAGATCCTCATCGGGGAGATAATAGGGTAATGGGGTGCAATCGTGATTTAGAAAATATAAAGAAAAACATCAATGATGTTCAACAAAAAATTAAGAAGATCATTGATGTTTTAGGCAGAATATAAAACACAAAAATTGTACTGTTTTATCGTGTATTTTTGCTTTTAAAAACAAGTTTAAAAGTATTTTAAAAGCCAAGTTTTGAAGATGCACACAGTGTGTCAACATGTGCTATCTGCCATCACGTGATATCAAGGTACGCATTTTGTGGGTGCAACCCCTTCCTCGCAATTCAAGTAGGTGAGAGGAAGGGGTTGCACCCCCTAAACACGTCCATTGATCCCCCATGATGGGAGGTAGCACATGTTGACATTAGGCATGGGATCAGGAGGGAAATCCCATTTTGAATCCCAATTTGTGTGCATCTTCAGCATTTTGCTTTTACAGGGGTGACATCACCCCAACTGATGAAGGTAAGATCAACACAGTTTGGACCTACTAATGTCTGATATTGCCTTCACTTTATCAAAGTTGAACTTTGTATGTTCCTGAGTTGTGTATGTTATGTTTGAAACATGCTTGTTTAATCAAAAAAAGGCTATTTCTAATGTGACAAAAAAAATGTTATACAATAAAGATGCTGGTTTGTTCAAAAACCCTTTTCTAACGCACATGTGAATATGCTTTGAGTAAAATGTTTTCTACTCAACAATGTGTGGCTTCTTATTTCAATGCTCAAAAGCAATTTTTGTAGTAAGTTGGTGTTTGCAGTGACAATGGGGGTTATTTACTAAAGGGAGTGCAGTTTCAAGTGCACTTTTGTAGTGCACTTGGAGTGCAAAGTGGAATTTCCTTTAGTAAATAACTCCCACAGTGCTTTATAATTTGCTACAATCAGGCCATTTTCGTAACTCCCCAAATTTCAGTCATGGTGCTGAAAATGATGAATATTTTTATCAGTAATGCATTACATACATTAACAACAAAAACAAGGTGTGTGTGTGTACCAGGCCCACAACATAATAGTTTGCTGAAGAAGAGATTGTCACCTCATGTATCCAAAAAAATTACGTTTTCAATATTGAACAAAAAGGGAAAAAAGAAAAGCCCATTGGATAACCTAGGAGCCAGCTAAAAGAAACACAAGCAGTAAATCAAAGTAAATATTATTTCCGTTTACTAAAAAAAATATTTTTTTCACATGTTTGTTAAACATTTTGTGGCATATCAATGGCTCCCCTACCCACAAAGTACTCTAGATACTTTTCACGAACTTTGGGGGGCAAGCCAGGACGGCCAGCTTCAAGAGCCGTCAGGGTTGATGTATCCGGTAATAAGCCAGCCTCCGTCCCAACTTAGGCCATGTAGTTTGATGCATTTTTTCTTAAAAAGTTATGCAATATGCAGCATGCCATAAAGATATGATTGATTTTCTATTCCGCCATGTTTATTGCAGTGAGGAATAGGCGCAACCGGCTGGCCATTATCCTGAAGGCATTTTCCACCACTTTTCTGGCTCTGGCCAGCCGGTAGTTAAAAACCCTCTGCTCCGGGGTGAGGGTCCTCATTGGGAACGGCCACATCAGGTGTTCACCCAGACCAAATGCTTCATCAGCGACAAAGACGAATGGGAGTCCTTCCACGTTCTCTTCAGCAGGTGGCAATCCCAAGCCACCATTCTGGAGCTGTCTGTAAAATTTGGTCTGGGCGATGACTCCGACATCCGCCCATTCTTCCCTACGTCCACATACAGGAACTCATATGTCGCCGACACCACCGCCAACAACACAATACTCTTAAACCCCTTACAGTTATAATAGTATGACCCCGAGTTGGGTGGTGGGACGATGTGGACGTGCTTCCCATCTATTGCTCCTCTGCATTTGGGAAAGTCCCACAGCAGGGCAAACTGGGATGCCACAGTCTGCCATTCCTGTGGCGTTGAAGGAAACTGTGGAGTCAAACAAGAAAAAAAAATTGTAATTTTGCACATAAACATTGCAAGCAGATTAGCATTCTTGGACAAAATCAGTATTAACATTTATTTGAAGGAGTATTTAAAGACAAAAAGAGAAGGTCCACTTACCAGATGCATTACCCCCTCTGATGGCCCATTGTAAAAATTTTAGGGGGGGAAATGTTTTGGACAGGTAACCCTCTCCACTTCATTAAGAGTTGAATGCATACATAGTAATGTGTGTTACTTTGGCCAGCCCCTCCTTACTTACACTATTGGCAGCCCACTGGACAGGTAAGAAGTGTCATAATAAAAAAATTTGAATACACACTGTCCTAATTGAAGCACATTTTTACATTCTGCAATTACCTATCAAGATAATAGGAGAACAAAATTTTAAACCGTACCATTTGAAAGTATTCAGACAGGCCCTTTCACTACATGCTTTGGTGAATTCATCCATAAATATGACCACAAAAGAGGTAGGTATAGTGTGTATGGGTTTGGTAAAGTCAGCAGATAGAGGATTGGTATCGATTGACTTAGCGGTTGGGGGAAGGGAGGGTTATAAATGAGTTTTGGACCCCCCAAAAAAAGCCTCTGGCACTCTGCCTGAATTGAAGGACAACAATAATATTTGTACACATTTTAGGGGGTGTTTAGGGTAAAGCACTACTATGGAGCTGCCAAAATACATTTTTAAGTGACTAGACTAGGTGTTTATGGGCCCAGGATAGCATGCTGGGGAGGTTAGTGAAGGCAAATATGCATGAAGGACAAAAAAGGAAGTTTAAAAGCTTCCAGCATGTATGAGAACAAAGGGGACATTCACAGCATATTACAATCATGGTAATTAGGGAATGATGAAAGAAATACAATACATTAGCAAACATTAAATACATATAATGTGATGTTAAAAGAGAAATCTTACCTTAATATAGTCCTTCTGCAGGACCTGAATAATGGCAGAACAGGTCTCTGGAATAATGATCCCCAGAGCCTGGGGGGAGATGCCTGTCGATAACTTGATGTCCTGCAGACTTCTCCCAGTTGCCAAGTACTGCAACGTGGTGACTAGCCTCTGCTTGGGAGTGATAGCTTGCCCCATGCAGGTGTCCCGCTTGCTAATATAAGGGGACAGCAAAGCCAAAAGATGGTGAAAAACGGAGTCTGTCATCCAGGAATAATTTCTGAAATCGTCAGGATTATTCTCACGGATCTCCCGCAACAAAGGCAAAAAAGGGTCGCTGGTTCGAATCCCAACCACGACACTACCTGCCTGGAGTTTGCATGTTCTCCCTGTGCCTGCGTGGGTTTCCTCCGGGTACTCCGGTTTCCTCCCACATTCCAAAGACATGCTGGTAGGTTAATTGGCTTCTGTCCAAAATTGGCCCTAGTATATGAATGGGGACCTTGGATTGAGGGTAGGGACTGATGTGAGTGTGCGATGTACAGGGTTAGGGACAAGGGTCAGGGTTGTAGACACACACTTACTCAGGTTGAACTGGATGGACTGGTGTCTTTATTCAACCTTACTAACTATGTAACTATGTAAGAGAGAATTGGTCACGCTGGAGCAACCAATTCTTCATGCATGAACTCCTCCCCACCCTGTTCATGGACTGGGCTTGGGTCAAAGCAAGAACCCCAACACCAAGCCCAGTCCAAACAAAGCACGAACTCTACAACGTGTACATAACCGCAACATGGCTTCAAAGCAGTCGGCTGGTCAGAACGAACTAACAGAAAGCACTGAAAAACAGAAAGGCCTAAGAAGAGCGAGCTGAAAATCAGAAACGAGCGGACAAGAACGCACTGAAAATCAAATACGTACTATAATAATAATGATATGCACTGACAAGCAAATGCGAACTACACGCACTGAAGAACAGATACGAACCCACAAGCACAAACTGAAGAGCAGTAATGATCTGAAAAGCACAAGGCTGAAAAGCGCGAATCGTCTCTCACCAAACTTCTAAACACAAACTACTAACACAAGATAAACACGAGATTAGCAGAAGGAGCCCAAAGGGTGGCGCACTTGATTTGAAACTTCCCTTTTATAGTGCTGTTGTACATGTTGTACGTCACTGCGTTCTTGACGTTTGCAATTTCTGACCAACTTTGTGTGACCGTGTGTATGCAAGACAAGTTTGAGCCAACATCCATTGGAAAAAAAAACATGGATTTTGTTGTCGGAATGTGCGATTGTGTGTACATGGCATAAGAGTGAATTTGGATGCACTTATTCTCTTGGAGACGCCCCTGCTCAATACATCATCTTGAGTTCTCCATCTACCATGTAATTGTGTTTTTACTACATCCAGGATTCGTTCCATACCACACAGTGGTTGGCTGGTTGCTACTAATGTTTCTTTCTATATATGGTCTGCAATATGTGATTGACATTTTTATTCATTGCTGCATGTATCATGTCGTTTCACCAATAAAATCATGTTTTTGATATCTACTCATCTTCTAGCCATGTGTACTCACCTCATTTAAAATCCCAAAAACCCCCCTTTCTTTTCTAAAAAAGAAAAAAACAGATGTATCATTTACAGCACATTTATTTCCAAAGGTTTGGTGGTTTCCATCTTTAAGTTCTTTTTAAATAAAACAATCATTGTTTATTTTTACTTTATTGTGTCTAACGGTTTAAATTTGGCTTCACAATATAAATATAATCGGACTGCTGGCTAATATTATATCTTGTAATGGGCCTTTTAGGGCTTTTGGACTGTAAACCCATTCAAAACCTGTAAAGAAAATGGAAAATGTTACACGTTTATGATGTTTGCAAAGGGAAGTATCATTGGGCGGTGCAACTACCAATGAACTCAGTTTCTATTACAACAAAGAGGCATCACTTGATGCATTTAAACTCAGGACAGCACTTTCTACAACTGGAAATAATAGTTTTTGCACAATGTTATTACTTTGGCAAATCATATGTTTTATGTGCACAGCCAATCACATTGCCTTCATTGTGTAAATTATTAATATAATTAACAGGAAAAATGTAATCTCTATCAAGGGGGATATTTGCTAGTCTGGGTTATGAATTTGCTTGGAAACGCAGTTAACAAGCTAATGTGGTAACCTTTGCATGCTTTAATATCCTTTCTGGATTGAGAGCAGAGGTAAATGAATAAGATACAGACTGCTCTAGCTAAACCTATGCAAACCATATTGCACTCAAAGTTTTACTTTGAATGAAATGGTGACTGTTTCCCAAAATTTATTTTCATCAAGTGTACATGTGTGCCTTGGGTATTCTGTTAAATGTTTCCATTCTTAGTATTCTCCATTTTGTACTATAGAACAATTTATAATACATATTGTATAATATATATTGTAGTTATATTCAAATGATTGAGGCACATACATCCCAAGAGTTATCTAGTACAACAACATTATGCAAACTATACTATAGTGGTACCAGAGATGTATGCTTTGTAAACTGTTAGAAATAATATTTATTATGAATTTGTTTCAAAAAAATAAAACATGGTGTATGTAATATACAAAATACACCTCCCTTATGGCTCACCCGCAACAAAACAGATTAATAGATTTGTTTTATACAGCATTTGGGGCAAAATAATTCCCCGTTGTTATTTTAGTATTGTATTATGTCACAGTCTACACATCTGTATTACTGTATAAGTGGTAGGGGAGCTTAACCACTTCAGCCCTGGAAGATTTAGCTGCTCAATGACCAAAGCATTTTTTGCGATACGGCACTGCGTCGCTTTAACTGACAATTGCGCGGCCGTGCAACACTGTACCCAAACAATATTGACGTCTTTTTTTTCCCACAAATAGAGCTTTCTTTTGGTGGTATTTGATCATCTCTGTGGTTTTTGTATTTTGCGCTATAAACAAAAAAAGCGACAATATTGAAAATAGCACAATATTTTGAACTTTTTGCTATAATAAACATCCCCAATTTTTTTCCCAGTTTAGGCCGATATGTATTCTTCTACATATTTTTGGTAATAAAAATTGCAATAAGCATACTGATTGGTTTGCGCAAAAGTTATAGCGTCTACAAAATAGGGGATAGATTTATGGCATTTTTTTTTTACTAGTAATGGCAGCGATCTGTGTTTTTTTTTTTCCGTGACTGCGACATTATGGCGGATACTTTTGACACATTTTTGGGACGATTGACAATTATACAGCGATCAGTGCTATAATAATGCACTGATTACTGTATAAATGTCACTGGCAGGGAAGGGGTTAACACTAGGGCGATCAATGGGTTAACTGTGTTCTAACTGTAGGGGGAGGGGATGACAGATCGTGGTTCCTAGCTATTAGGAACCTGCGATCTGTCTCTCCTCACAGAACAGGGACGTGTGTGTTTACACACACGTCCCTGTTCTGCCTCTCATGCCTGTGATCACTTGTGGCTGGCGAGCACCAGCATCCTCGCAGTGCAGCGGGCGCGTGCGCGCCGGCTATCCCGCTTAAATGAGCCGGCGTATATCTACACCGGCTCGCGGGAATGTGCTGACCTGCTGCAGTATAATGACGGAGGCTGGTCAGCAAGCGGTTAAAGCAGAGTTCCACCCAAAAGTGGAAGCTCCACTTATCTGACTCCCCCCCCCCTCCAGTGCCACATTTGGCACCTTTCGGGGTTGAACGGGTACCTGTTTTTGACAGGTACCTGTTCCCACTTCCAGGAGATCGCTCTGTGGTGAGATCATTAAGAAGTTTGGCCCCCCTCCTGCTTCCCCCGCCGCCGGCCCATTCAGAATGTGCAGCGCGTTTCGCACATGCGCAGTAGGGAACCCGGTGTGAAGCCAAAAGGCTTCACTGCCGGGTCCCCTTAATACAAATGGCGGCAGCAGCACCTGAGAGCCAGTGGAAACATCGGCTGGGGTGCTGACATCGCTGGGTTCCAGGACAGGTAAGTGTCCTAATATTAGGTCAGCAGCTACAGTATTTATAGCTGCTGACTTTTCATTTTTTGCTAGGGGGGGAGGGGAACTCCACTTTACTATTTAAAATGGGCCTTCCCTGGTAACCTAGTCATTGACAATAAAATGCTGTTGGTTTGATTTATCCCTGCTCAAAGACCTATGAGTGCCTCTATACCTGTTTTGGGTGTTTATGGATTTCTTTGTGGGTGATTGCCTGGACATTTATGTTCAGGTACTCACCAGGGATGGGTGCTGGGTGGGAGATATGTTTCTACTTTGTTTGGGTTGTGGTTGCGGGATGAGTAATCAGGGATTTTCACCTGTGCAGGATGATGCGGTAAAGGGGGAAAACTGACTTGTTTTCCCAGGATCATTAAGGTCCCATATGGGTCCCAGAATTTGGAGGCTTGGAAAGATTTTTGGTAGGATAGGGCCTCCAACCCTGGCTATTTAGCAGGAATCGGACACTTTTCGATCTGTTTATGGCTGGCTTAAATGTCTATAGGACTGTATCCAGAGCATACATAAGACATTTTTGTTTACATTGTCTTTATCCGGAATAAAGCTGAACTGTTGTGTAGCACCACAAAACAGGAAGTAGAGTATTATTATGTAATTGAACAAATATGCCAACAAGCACATATACAAATAATACACAGAAAAGCATTCATAATACATTCAAATATATTGGGTCAAATATGCCTTTATTATACCTGTCATATACATTCACAGATTACACAACATGTTGACATTGTTAGGGAAAAACAGCGGGGATAATAAAAAGGGAGGCATAGTAATGAGTAATACTTTATGGTTACAACATATGCTGATGTAGATAAGATTTAAGCAAAAGCAGTATATCAATATCCATTTCAAGTTATAATGCCTTATATCTTGGATTAGTAAAAAAAAAAAAAAAATGTAGCGGTCTCCCTGGCTTTCAAGGACCTGATGGTGACCCCCGGAGCCAGAGAGAACTGACATTCCTCCTCAGGGTGCAGGTTACTAGGCATGGTGGGTGTGCTGCAAGGTGAAAAGATAGGGCGCCCGCTTCTTTTTTTTATAAAATTAACAAAGAGTTTTCTTTCTCTTAACAGAAACGGTGGGCAGAGAGGGTTTAGGGCACAGGACACCCTTAGGCAAATGCAATAGCAAGTAAGGCAAACTCTGCAGACAAAAATAGAACTAGGCAGGCAGCAATACAGAAAGAGGGCCTTTAGGCTGAATGCAACAATCTGTATCTTGTAGCAACCGCTGTCTCCTATGGCAACAACTTCTTGCTAGTGAAGTGTCTGCTCTGGTACTCCTTCAGAACTTCATCCCTTGCAAACTTGCCTCCGGTAACAGGAGTGGTCATCCCTTTGTGGCAACTGCTTCTTCTTTACCTCTGGCAATGGTCAGGCTCCCCTCGGGCTGAGCCTCTAACAAATGTGGTTCCACCCCAAGCTTCGTGCTTAACCTTGGCTGCTCCTCCTTTGCAGAACCCTGAACTGCTGGATAGACCTTAAGTGCACCTAGCAGCCAGCATGCCTCCTGGCGTGGAATCAGGCTTTAGGCCTAGCAACCAGGAGCTTCTTGAAACACACCCACCCAGGCCGCAGCCCCGGGTGGGAAGAACCCCGATCACCTGACTCCTCCTGCTGATTGGCTGAGACAACCTATTTACCCATCACCTGAATTTATGGTAATACATCATTCCAATGCCAAAAGCAACAGTGCCACCTACTAACAGAAGAGAGAGACTACACTAAAACTCAGACTTAGGACAGAAATCAGTGGATCGACCTACCAATTAGCCAGGCTAATTACCACCTAGCTAGATTTATTAGCAGCCTTGTTTAGGATCAGGGTGCTACATAAAAATAGCAATAGCAGTCAGATTTGTAAAAGCTAAACATTGTAATACAGTAAAAAATAGAACAGTAAAGTCTGTAAATAACTATCAGTATAAGGTTTAGGTAATGAAAACCCTGATAAGGAACAGGGCCATGGTATTAAGAAGAAAGAATCTTTTGTTGACATAGGCTTTTAAAACCATACTAAGGCTTGGTTCACATATGTGCATGTGGGTGTGCACATCACAGATAGATTCATCACAATTGGCTGCCCTTCTCGTTGAGAAAGAAGTCCCTGACCCTTTTTTAAAAGCATACCACACCAAACCGCATAGTGATGTGGCACCATGCAGTTTAGTGTGGGCAAAAATGCACCATGGTTGGTGCATGCATGAATTAATGGCACCTCTGCCATAAAAAAAAATGGTACCCCCACACGTCTGCTAAGGTGCAGTGTGTTTCTTTGCTGGTTGGGAATGCCCATAATTGTGAACCTAGGCTTAATCACTTGTTGATTGCTGCATGCCGATATACGTATGCACAATGGCAGTGGTGGGCAAATGGGTGTACCTGTACATCTCCTTTAAGAGCCGGGGATAGCAGGCATGTGCAACAGGGAGCGGTGATCTCTGTCATGACACAAGCCAGAACGGGGAAATGCCTTGTTTTTATAGGCACTTCCCTGTTCTGAGGCCCCGTGACCGTGCCAGTGGGACCAGCGGACTCAATGTCCGCCGGTCTCCCGCGATCGTGTCATGGAGCCTCAGAACAGGGAAGTGCCTATGTAAACAAGGCATTTCCCCGTTCTGGCTTGTGTCATGACAGAGATCACCGCTCCCTGTCATCGGGAGCAGTGATCGCTGTCATGTGACTTGAAGCCCATCCCCCCACAGTTAGAATCATTCCCTAGGATACCCGTAACCCCTTCATCGCCCCCTAGTGGTTAACCCCTTCACTGCCAGTGTCATTTACACAGTAATCAGTGCAATTTTATAGCACTGATCGCTGTATAAATGACAATGGTCCCAAAACAGTGTCAAAAGTGTTCGATGTGTCCGCCATAATGTCGCAGTCCCAATAAAAATCACAGATCACCGCCATTACTAATAAAAAAATTAAATAAAAATGCCATAAAACTATCCCCTATTTTGTAGACGCTATAACTTTTGCGCAAACCAATCAATATACGCTTATTATAACAAAGTATTCCAAAGAAAATCAATGAAATAGCGGCGCTGTAAAGAAAATATAAACATTCACAGAAAGAATAATACAATGTCCCATGCTAAGATGATAGCCATCGATCAAAATCAAATTCCAAAATTTGAAAAACTTTGGCATCCTTGGATAAAACAACAATTCCTGTCAAATTTCAATGACTCTGTCCTGTTACCATGGTAACAGATTAAATGACTTACAGAGACACCCATTCTAAGGCTTCAAAGAGAACTAAAAAGAATAATAAACTGACGAGCGGGACAACCTTGTGGACCATACCTCTGCCTTTCTACCCTTTTTCTTCTTTCTCTTTCCTTTTCTCCACCTTACGATTAAAGCTCATTATCAGAATTTATTTGACCTGTAAACAATATATATAGTAGGTATAAATCATTTAAATACCTACAAAAGTAACTAAGGAAATTATATATATTTTTAATTTAGGTTTACGTGAACCCAATGTTTAATATTTGTTTAATATTTGAAATTTCATGATATTTACCTATATTATCCCTACTGTAAAACAATGAGCTTACTTTATAGATCCTTGTAAACTTACTTTATGTATCTTTATAATATTGTATACTCAATAAACTTCTTTTGACAAGGAAGAAAATATAAACTATACGTGAATCGTGTAAATAAATGTTATTAACCATTATTGTAAACACATGACCTAAAGTGCAAATTAAACCCCAAAACAGTTATCATAAAACTATATATATAATGATGACTGAGTGAGTAAATAATCCGATGATGACACACAAGTGATTCAGAATATCACAGTGAATACTTCATGCAGTATTGCTTCAACTGAAAAAATGTCCAAACCAATCAAAATGAAGGTGTCAAAAAAGAGTGCAACACAACAGGTGAATATGCAGTGATAATCTTCCTTTACTGTAAACACTCTCCTCCACCACACCGATTGTGCTTGTGCATCACTCTAATGGAGCCGCACTCACCAGATATACATACCTTGCATTCTCATGCGCGGCGTGTAAGCTTTATAAAAGATTCCTCCAAGGGATTATACGAGCTGAATTAAAAGTGGGCCCACACAGATGGAACTCCTTAATAGGTAACGCTTCTCATCAGGCAGAGGTATATCACCATGCAAAAGAAATATTGCTTCCCATAGTGTAATAAAGTTTTAAAACATTTATTGGATAAAATCAAAACCGTCTTCTAACATTGTACTCACATTCTTAACTAATAAAAACAGCATGAGCAAGACATTCCTTGTAATAAGCGATGACAGTGTGCAAATGGTCACGGCGGACCGGGGATGCAGCTTGGAATTCTCACCCCTCCCCTCGTCGGATCCACAGCACTATGAGGTGATATCAGCCGGCCAAAATCACATCACAGTACGTCAAGCGTCAGCCCACATCTCATATGGGAGGATGGGCTAACGTTAGCCCATCCTCTATATGGGGTGTGGGCTGATGCTATTGCATCATTTCCGCCAGTACTCTGTGTGGAGATGACGGCTTCTGCCAGTAATCTGTGTGGGGATTGAAAGGGAGGGGTTGCCATGCCGTACAGCCAATCCTATGAAGAAGTCGATATGACAAAACATGTCGAAGGCGTGGCTGTACGGCAACCCAGTATCTGCGCATGACGCTTGATGTACTGTGATGTGACTTTGGCCGGCTGATATCACCTCATAGTGCTGTGGATCCGACGAGGGGAGGGGTGAGAATTCCAAGCTGCATCCCCGGTCCGCCGTGACCATTTGCACACTGTCATCGCTTATTATAAGGAATATCTTGCTCATGCTGTTTTTATTAGTTAAGAATGTGAGTACAATGTTAGAAGAAGGTTTTGATTTTATCCAATAAATGTTTTAAAACTTTATTACACTATGGGAAGCAATATTTCTTTTGCATGGTGATATACCTCTGCCTGATGAGAAGCGTTACCTATTAAGGAGTTCCATCTGTGTGGTTCCACTTTTAATTCAGCTCGTATAATCCCTTGGAGGAATCTTTTATAAAGCTTACACGCCGCACATGAGAATGCAAGGCATGTATATCTGGTGAGTGCGGCTCCATTAGAGTGATGCACAAGCACAATCGGTGTGGTGGAGGAGAGTGTTTACAGTAAAGGAAGATTATCACTGCATATTCACCTGTTCTGTTGCACTCTTTTTTGACACCTTAATTTTGAAAATTGTGATTGGTTTGGACTTTTAATTTATTTTTTCTGGTCTGGACATTTTTTCAGTTGAAGCAATACTGCATGAAGTATTCACTGTGATATTCTGAATCACTTGTGTGTCATCATCGGATTTTTTACTCACTCAGTCATCATTATATATATATATAGTTTTATGATAACTGCTTTGGGGTTTAATTTGCACTTTAGGTCATGTGTTTACAATAATGGTTAGTAACATTTATTTTCACGATTCACGTATAGTTTATATTTTCTTTACAGCGCCACTATTTCATTGATTTTCTTTGGAATACTTTGTTATTGTTTTCCTTTTTAAGTTGGCAGCTGCGGTCAATGTTTATTTTATACCTGAGCGCAGTGGAGGGTCACCAAGTTTTTTTGAGCAATACTTGATCACTCTTTATAAGAATATACGCTTATTGTGATTTTTTTTTTTTTTTTACCAAAAATATGGAGAAGAATACATATTGGCCTAAACTGAGGAAAATTTTTTTTTTTTTTTATAAATTTTTGGGGCATATTTATTATAGCAAAAAGTAAAAAATAATGCGTCTTTTTCAAAATTGTCAATTTTTTTTGTTTATAGCGAGCAGTTTCTTTTCAGTAGCGTAAAATAACCATACACCCCCCTCCTCCGCGAGGGGGATTTTGTAGTGCAGAAAAATAGCTTGGGAAGCAGATAATATTGCTTGAGATTTTAGTTTAGTACATAGAAAGTTAAAGTGATACTAAAGTCTTGTTTTTTTTTCATTTAAAAATAACAAACATGTTATAATTACCTGATCCGTGCAATGGTTTTGCACAGAGAAGCCCAGATCCTTCTCTTCTCTGGTCCCTCTTCGGCTCTCCTGGCCCCTCCCTCCTGTCGAGTGCCCCCACAGCAAGCAGCTTGCAATGGAGGCACCCGAGCCGAGCCGCTGCTCTGTGTGACCATTCAGACACGGAGCCGTGGCTCGGCCCCCTCTATCTCCTCATTGGCTCACTGACTTTGATTGACTGCAGCGGGAGACAATGGTGCCCCACTGCTGTCTCAGCCAATGAGCAGGGAGAGTCCCGGACAGCCGAGACCCTCATGCAACATCACTGGATCGAGATGGGGCTAAGGTAAGTATTGGGGGGGCTGAAGGGGGCTGCTTCACACAGAAGATTTTTTATCTTAATACATAGAATACATTAAAGTGGTTGTAAACCCCGTCATTAAATTTTAACTAAGTACATATATCTGTAGTGTTTACTTATCTCTCTCCAAAGCTCTAAGTGTCGTTTCTCTCTGGTGCTTTGTTCATCTGTTATCAGCATGTGTCACATCTGAGAAGTTTTCCAACACATGAGATAACATGAGCTAAAATTTGTGTCAGGGGGAGATAAGCACACAACTTGTCTATCCAGAATACAGCTTTGTATGTCCCTTTGTTCCTCTGCTTATGTGGAAGGTGATGTGTCTCTTTCCTTCAATCGGCTCTCACACAGTGTCTCAGAGCTGTAACTGCAGTTTTCCATTTCCTTCTCTGCACTACTCCACAAAAGAAGACTGCAGTTAACCACCTCAATACAAGGCACTTACACCCCCTTCCTGCCCAAGCCAATTTCAGCTTTCAGCGCTGTCGCTGTTTAAATGACAATTTTGTTCCCACAAATAGAGTTTTTTTTTGGTGGTATTTGATCACCTCTGCGTTTTTTATTTTTTGCTAAACAAATAAAAAAAGACCTAAAGTTTTGAAAAAAAAATTTTTTTCTTTTGTTTCTGTTATACAATTTTGTAAATAAGTAAGTTTTCTCCTTCACTGATGTGCACTGATAAGGCGGCACGGATGAGGTGGCACCAATGAGGTATCACTGATGGGCAGACATGGGGGTAAGTCACACATGTGCAAGTCACAAGCAAGTCTCAAGTCTTAACCTTCAAGTCATAAGCAAGTCCCAAGTCACTGTGGCGAAAAGCAAGCAAGTCAAGTCGAGTTCCTGCTGGAAATCAAGCAAGTCAAGTCAAGTCATTTATTTTGGTCAAGTCACAAATTAAGTCAAAATACTGATCTACCCCATTTCCATCCTTTAAATGAGTTAAAAGTCAGTTTTCAGGAAAGGTTTTGTTTTATTTTCAACATTAACAAAACTGCTTAGTGCTTTTTTCTTGGCATATTAAAGAAACACTTTGAATGCCCAAACAGCAGACAAGGAGCAGAACACTCAGCAATTAAATGGCCAACAAGCCTGAAAAAAATGTAGTCCTTGCTGAGGGGGAAAATAACTAAGCTCAAAGTTTGAACTTGACACAATGCCAACATCTGGACACTTGAATGGTGATGAGAAGAATAATAGTATTCCCATCACCATTCTTCAAGTGTCCAGATATTGGCAATTTGGCATTGTGTCAAGTTCAAACTTTGAGCTTAGTTATTAGAATAGAAAAAAGGGGGAGAAACACCCGCGCAATGGGATGCATGCAATGGAATAAAAATTTAAAAATGAAAGAATGTTGTTGGAACTGCTGCCACTACCGATTACTTCCACTAGGTGGAGTAAGATATAAGAAAAAAGGAATAGAAGTAGATAGCGCTGTTTCCAAGCCTGGTGAATTCAAATGTGTTATAAAGGTCCTGGATGTGCATAAGTCAAGTTGGTTGTCTGACTTAATAAAGTGCAGTGTGTGCTCTAAAAAAGATATAACTTAATCCGTATAAATATAACATATCCATATATAAATAAACCCTATTTTTAAATTAAAAATATTTGTGCAAAATTATGTGATCCATAATGTAAATCGATAATGTACATATGAAGTGAACAAACAAATATATATAATCAAGTGCTTTCAGTGCTGCTAGGATCTGGTGAGTGCAATCAATCACTATTAGAACACGGATTAAGGCACGCACTGAAAGGTTTACTCATTGGAATATCCATCAGAATCCAGGGTTTTTTTTTGTAGCAGCACTGAAAGCACTTGATTATATATATTTGTTTGTTCACTACATATGTACATTATCGATTACGTTATGGATCACATAATTTTGCACAAATATTTTTAATTTAAAAATAGGGTTCATGTATATATGGCTATATTATATTTATACGGATTAAGTTATATCTTTTTTAGAGCACACACTGCACTTTATTAAGTCAGACAACCAACTTGACTTATGCACATCCAGGACCTTTATAATAATTCCACAGGATAAACATTCACTGAATACTATAGGCAACATCTTTACAATCTTTCCCACTCCATACTGGCCTACCACTAAGGGAATAACACATTTGAATTCACCAGGCTTGGAAACAGCGCCTATCTACTTCTATTCCTTTTTTCTTAGTTATTAGAATAGCCACTTAAAATGCATTGCATTTGCAAAAAATAGTATTCTCACTTCTCAGAATACTATTTTTTGCAAATGCAATGCATGTTAAGTGGCTATTCTCAGAATAGCCACCTAAAATGCATTGCATTTGCAAACAATTAAATTTGAAAGTACTTTCTCGCTCAGTTGTGAGCGATGGGGTCGCATTATCACCCCACCATGGCTAAACACACGTTCAACAGGTGCGCTTGATGCAGGGAATGACATTACTCTTACCGCTACCCTGAACAAAGAGGGGAGCATGTGCCTGTTCATGGCCCAAAACTGAAGGCAGCTCTGTCCATCACAAATGTCTAAATACTGGTTCAGCTGAATTTGGGGACTGGAACATGAATCTCTCTTCTGTTTTTTGCGGTATGCTGTGAACAGCCCAGATTGACTCTCTGACTCTGCCACTGGCATTTGATCGTCTTTATCGGTGGTTGTTGGGGTGGGCTTGCAGTCCTCTTTGAGAATCAAGTCTGAAAAACACAAGCATAAAACAGTGACTCAATGCACTCAGGTGTTATTACTGCAAACGGGTTATTAACAAAAACATAACATACTTTTTATCATCGCAGACACAGCCTCCTTGACATTTTCGGTAGCCAAAACATCATGGGTCAACCACATGGTGCCAAATTAAGGATCCAGCAGAGCAGCTTTTAGGTATAGAGGGTCAGAGAAGGGTAAGG
Source organism: Aquarana catesbeiana (assembly GCF_042186555.1). Classification (NCBI taxonomy): domain Eukaryota; kingdom Metazoa; phylum Chordata; class Amphibia; order Anura; family Ranidae; genus Aquarana; species Aquarana catesbeiana. Next base: position 218,448,822 of record NC_133324.1, read on the forward strand.
TTGCTACATCATTCTGTTCATCTGCCATCCTCACATTGACAAAGATGCCTTCGAATCATCTTTGGAGTGATTCTTGCAGGCTACGGATCAAGCCACCAAGGTAGCGCACGCTCTCTTTATGATTTTCCAAGTGGTGATTCAGAGAAAGGCTACAGGGTACAACAGCACTTATTGTCACAAGTTTTTCTCCCTATGAGAGGTCTGTGGCTTCTCCAAAAGGTTGAAGGACATCCACGAGTTCCTTAATCTGATTCCACTCTCTAGCTGTGAATACAGTCTCTTTGTGTCCCCCATCTTCAAGCATTCTAGTCACTTTCAGCTGGTCACAGCTGACCACTGATTTCAATTGCCTCAGTGTGGAATTCCAGCGTGTGGTAACAGAGGCAGGGATTCCACGCTGTCCAAACTCTTCCTCAAATTTTTCCTTGAAAGAGGTGCTTGTGTGTAACAAGGAGCTCAACCTGGAAGCTTTGGCGAGAGCTGCATTAACTAATTTAGTCTCTTTAAGTCCATCACCTATTACCAATTGAAGCGTGTGTGCAAAACATTGAAGTCTAGTCTGGGTTTTTGCACTCAAATAATTGTCAAACATCTCCTGTTCTTCCACTGACAGGTCATTCCAAATGTCTGAATCATCAAGGTCATCGTCTTCATCTAGCTGTCCTGGAAAACATGTAGTGAATGCTTTTTTCATGTTTGCGGCGTTGTCACAGATGATGTGGTCTACCTTTTTTTTAATCTTGTACTCTTCACATATATGCTCAAATTCCTCACAAATTCTTTCCCCTGTATGGGGACCTTTGAAGCGGTTGCGCGCAAGCAACTGTGATTTTAACTGAAGATGGTCATCCTCAATGTTGATCCAGTGCACTGTGACTCCAAGAAAGCCTCTCATCCTGCGGTCTGACCATATATCTACAGTCACTGACAGATGATCTACCACTTCGAGTTCATTTTTCAGCTTCATTTTCCTATCTGCCACCAGATTGTCAAGCTTGCCAGTAATTGTTCTTCTACTTACTGGAGAGTACTTGTTGTCTACTGTTGACAAAAAGCGACGAAAGCTTTGATGTTCAATGATGGACAGTGGCATGTTGCAGTTTATAATGAGGTCTGACAGGATTGAGTTTGTAATTGCCTTTTGCTGCTGGTGGTTGCAGTGGTATAGCTGCACAGTCCCCTGTGCGATGAATTGTGAGATTTGAGGCTGGGCATCATCAAAAGTCCCTTTGGTATGGATGTACTCTTCATATCTATAGAGTAAACAGAAGAGAGATAGAAAAAAAAGTTAGCTATGTGATTTATTGATTTGAACAACAATACACTCTGCTCCCACCTAAAGTGGGATGTAGGCCTAATTTGCATATATATATATATAGATATATATATATATATATCTATATATATATATATATACATACACGTGACGTTACTGTACCTACTTTTCTTTGTGGGTTTTGTAGTGACGGATGAAGTTGGATGTTGTGGTGGATGTGTCTCTTATTTTTGAGTTGCAGACCTTGCATATCGCCGTTCTCTTCTTTTCACCAACATCTAAAACATAATCCTTAAATCCAAATTTAATTATTTTTGGAATCGCTTCCTCCATTATAGCTGCCTTGTGCGTTGATCTGTCAGGGGTGGATCCAGAGTTTGCTGTCGGGATGGCCCGAGCACTGCCAGAAAATAAGGTGTTGCTGCTTAGTACACTAGTACTTACAGAACTATTTTTAATGTATTATATATATATATACGGTCCTAACCTAACCTTGTTTAAAACAGTGACACGTTTATCATTCCAGATTAGAATATTACATTACATTAGTGACTCACAGTGACACTTTTTGGGCACCAGTGACACCAATACAGTGACCAGTGCTAAAGTTTGCATTGATTTCAGCATGCATGGAGCACTGCAGTACATGAACTTTCACTGGATGTGGACTGTTTAATGAGTTTGTAGTACGCATGGAGAACTTAATTCAGCAATATGATTTATATGTAATATTCACGTTGAGCACTTTGTACTTCACACAAGTAATAGTTAATTAGTGAAGGACTCAGGGAGGAACTGGTCTGGGACTGAGGGTCAGTGCAGTGGCCGTCGCAGCGCAGGAGAAAAAAAGCACAGAGCCGAGGAGGAGGAGAAAACAAGGAAAGAAGGTTTGGATCTACCTAGGTTTCATTGTTTTAGCATGTGCAATGATATTGATGATTGATTGCATCTGCAATCATATCTGCATCCTGCAATCATCAGTACAGGCCACTGGCCAGGGCCCTGCTAGCTGCTACATCACTAGTGCAGATTTGCAGAAGCTGCAGGTCTGTTTAATGCAGTGCCAAGCAAGCTAATGCTTCCCTGCAAAGTTTGCAGGGAAGTTTTCAGGGAAGCATTTGCTTGGCACTGCATCAAACAAACCTGCAGCTTCTGCAAATCTGTTTCCTCCTCCTTGGCTCCGGGCTCTGTGCTTTTTCTTTTGTGCTGCGACGACCACTGCACTGACCCCCATTCTCAGACCAGTTCCTCCCTGAGTCGTGTGACTGTCCCTGCTCCAGTGCCCCCTCAGTAGAAGAATATTAGTCTGCCATGACTTACTCTATGGCTGCTGGACTGGACTCCACTCAGATTCAGTCAGTCGGCTAGGCTTGGCTGGCTCCTTGGGCAACTTCCAGTTCCTTCTTACTCACCCTGCTGGCTCTGCACACTTGCACAGAAGCCCAGCCCCTCCCTCAGAGATCACTCCACAGCAGGAAGGGGGCGGCGCCGCGGCCTGGCCGGACAGAATACAGAGACATGTACAGCCTAGGATCATCATCAAATAAAAAAAAAGTCCGCGGCGGCCGCGAACACTGCAAGCGCCTCTCGCGGACACCTATGCGATCCCCGCCCACAATGTTAGCAAGCTGTATTTGTGCGGACAGAAGCCGGGACTCAGGGGAGCTTTCTTTTGTGGGGGGGTGGCTTTTGCCTAGGCCAAGACACAGCACTGGTGGTGCCAAGTCATTGCAAGTCATTGCAAGTCAAATAGCCCAAGTCAAAGTCAAGTCGCAAGTCATTAGTGGCAAGTCAAAGTCAAGTCGAGTCATTTATTTAATTTTGTCAAGCAAGTCGCAAGTCCTCAAACAGGTGACTCGAGCCCGACTCGAGTCAAGTCATGTGACTCGAGTCCCCCACCTCTGCTGATGGGCACTGACGATGGGCACTGATAGGCGACACTGATAGGCACTGGTAGGCGGCACTGATGGGTGGCACTGATATGCAGCACTGATGGGCATTGATAGGCTGCACTGATGGGCACTCATGGGTGGCACTGGTGGGCACTGATGGGCACTAATAGGCGACACTGATGGGCACTGAAAGGCTGCACTGATGGGTACTTATGGGTGGCACTGATAGGCGGCACAGCTGGGCACTAATGGGCACTGATAGGCGCCACTGCTGGGCACTGATACATGGCACTGATGGGCACTGATATGCAGCACTGATAGATGGCATTGTTAGGTATCACTGATGGCACTGGAGGGCATTGGGGATGAGCACTGATTGGCAGCTGACTGGGCACTGATTGGCATTTCCCTGGTGGTCTAGGGTGGCATACCTGGTGGTCCAGGGTGGTGCCAATCCCTGGTGGTCCTGGTGGCATCCTAGTTGTCCTGGGTGGGCATCCGAGGAGGGGCTGCACTGATAAACAATCAGCACAGACCCCCCCTGTCAGGAGAGCAGCCGATCGGCTCTCCTCTACTTGCGTCTGACAGACACAAATGAGGAAAAGCTGATCAACGGCTCTTCCTGTTTACATAGTAATCAGCCGTGATTGAACACGGCTGATCACGTGGTAAAGAGCCTCCATCAGAGGCTCACTGACACACCGCACCACCGATCGCCGCGATGCGTGTCCCTACGGGCGCATGAGAGAGATCGTTCTGGGAGGCCGTCATATGACCTCCACCTAGAACGAGAGCCGCGCCGCCCAGCCATCATTTAAAGGCCGTCGGGCGAGAGGTGGTTAAACAAGTAAAACCTACGTAGGAGGATTTGTTTCATCTCTGTGTATCATCTGAGGCTATTCACTTCACTGGGTATATATGAGGGTTTACAACCACTTTAAGATAAAAAAAAACCTTCTGACTTTAGAACCACTTTAACGCCTCAATACTGTGCACTTATACCCCCTTCCTGCCCAGGCCATTTTTCAGCTTTCAGCGCTCTCACAATTTGAATGACAATTGTGCAGTCATGCTACACTGTAACCATGTGAAATTTTTATCATTTTCTTCACACAAATAGAGCTTTCTTTTGGTTGTATTTAATCACTGCTGTTTTTTGTTTTTTTTTTTTTACAAAAAAAAGACTGAAAATTTTGAAAAAAAAAAGTTTTTCTTAGTTTCTGTCAGTAAATTTTGTAAAAAAGTAATTTTTCACCTTCACTGATGTGCACTGATGAGGCAACACTGATAGGCTGCACTGTTGGGCACTGATGAGGAGGCACTAATATGCCGCACTTATGGGCTCTGATAGGTGGCACTGATATGTGGCAGTGATGAGCACTGATAGGCAGCACTGATGGGTGGCACTGGTGGGCACTAATAAGTGGCACTAATAGGCAGCACGGCTAGGAGGCACTGATGGGCACTGATGGGCATTGATGGGCAGCAATGATGGGCATTGATGGGCAGCAATGATAGGCATTGATGGGCAGCACTGGTAGGTGCTGGCATCACTAATGGGCACTGATTGGTGGCACTGATGATCAGTGCTCTGATTACTTGTTTGGATGTCCCCTGCAAGGAGATGCCGCTGATTGGCTCTCCCCGCCACACACTCTGTCATGTGAGGCGACGAGAGCCGATTACTGCCATCTCTGTGTTTACATGTGACCAGCTGTGATTGGACGCAGCCAATCACATGGTTAAAGAGCCGCGTCCGTGACTCTTTACAGAGATCATGGTCGTGCCATTTCCTAGTGACACAGCACGGCCGCGGTCTCCGCACTGCATGCGCTCGCGAGCGTGCGAGAGTGGCCATTCTGGGATGACATCATATGACATCGTCCCAGAACGAGAGCCGCACCGCCCCTCAGTCATTTGATGGTGGGCGGGTGGCAAGCGGTTAAAGGATCAGTTCACTTTAAAAAAATAAATTAATAAAAATGCACATCTTTTTTACAAGTAAAAATAATGTGCCTTCATTATTTTTTACACTGTACACTCTGTAAAGCATTGCACCCACAATCAGCAGATCTCAGATGCAATGCGAGGATCTTGCAGACTCTCAGTACACTGTCTGTGTGTACCTCCGATACGGGTAGACGGTTACTCAATTGCAGGAAGAATCAATGAACTCATCAGTGCCCTCGCAGTTCATTGAGAACTACAAGTCATCGACCGCAGTGGCCTTTGTGTGTGGGGGGAGCCCTTCAAAGCCATGCTGTTTTTAAATTGTGACAGCGGGTGCAGGGAGAGGATCTTCCACCTGCTGTCACAGAGAGGGGGGGTGGGGAGGGGAGTGAATACAGGAGCTGAAACATGTTACATGTTCCACCCTGAATATGGGTGGAATATGTAACATGTTGCAAAGATGAACTTAACTTTTAAAAAGATTGCTATCAGCATCAACAAGCATTTTTTTGTACATTTACACTTCTGATTAAAATATATATTGATAAGATTTTTTACATGTAATAACATGTATCGGATACATTTTGATTTATGGGCAGGCTGTTATACACAAGTTGATCTATCAATCGACTTATGTACAACCAGCCTGGTGGAAATTTTTCTCTCAATCAGCGCCGCTGGCCATAGTCGGTGTTGCTGATTAGTGCGGAACGAGCGGAATGTCCAACAGAAAAAGTCAGACGGAAGCTTTTCATCGTCTATTCCGATCATGTGTGTGCCTCATCTGACTTTTTTTTTTTTTAAATTCTAACGGACCTAGAAATAGAACATGTTCTAAATATTTCCAACGGAACCAATTCCTATCGGGAAAACCGCTCCTCTGTATATTGTTCCGACGGACCAAAAACGACGCATGCTCTGAAGCAAGTACGAGACGGAAGCTATTGGCTACTGGCTATTGAACTTCCTTTTTCTAGTCCCATCGTACGTGCTGTACGTCACCACGTTCTGGACGGTCGGACTTTGGGTTGATCGTGTGTAGGCAAGACCGGTTGAATGGAATTCTGTCAGAGTTCTGTTGGAGAAACCTTCGGAGTTTATTCCGATGGCAAAACCGGTCGTGTGTACGCGGCAATATAGTGGGATACAGATATTCTGACAGCGGGACGTAAACCCCATCCACACATTCAATGTATTCAACCAGCTAGTTGGATGAAAAAAATGACTCTTGTAAGGACAGCCTAAGGCCATGTTCACAAATAGTGTAGAAGAAACACAGGTTCTTACTCATGATTTTAAAAGCGCATTTTACACTTAGGAAAGCCCATTCATTTGATTTTGCATGCATGTTTTGCTGCAAATCTCATGTGGTTCCAAATTGCAGCAAAATCATCCTGCATTTTGGGTGCCAATCAGGGTGAATGGCATCCAAAAGTGTATTGCACATTTTGCCACAATTTGGAATCGCGGGCAGAATCTCGCCGATTCTCCCTGCTATTCCCAATCACTCAAATGTGACTAGGGCCTACGGCTTTTACATTTGCTTTTGACAGCGGAAGGGATTCCCCATCCACACATTCAATGTGTTCAACCCGCTAGTTGAAGGAAAAAAATTACTCTTGTAAAGACATCCTAAGGCCATGTTTATATATAACGTAGCAGAAACACAGGTTCCCACTCACGATTTTGAAAGCGCAATTCACACGTGTTTCCACATGTTTCACATAGGAAAGCCCATTCATTTGTTTTGACATGCATGTTTTGCTGTGAATCTCACGTGGTTCCAAATCACAGCAAAATTGTCCTGCATTTGGGGTGCCATTCAGGATGAATGGCATCAAAAGGTGTGTAGCGATGTGGACTACAGTCGTAATATTGTGCAATTCCCCGTCACTCTCATATTCCTCTCATATTCCTCTAGTGCTGGGCACCAGTGACTGTCATCACATCTGTGAGCCCGACCAAAAGGATTGTGGGATTAGTAGTCTTTGAGATGATTCTTTTGTGTGACATGACATCTGGGCTACACATCCTAGGGATCCTTGGTACAACCCGAAGAGACTCCGGGGAGGAACTATAAAAGTGTCTGGAGATCCGCGCCACACTCTCTTCTTCCTGGGCCTTGCTGTGCACACATCTCCCTGTGCAAGGAGAGAGGCTGCGGCCTACCACGCAGTGATTGAGTGATTCCAACCAAGCCCCGGAGGACCTAATCCTGCCTGCTGTTCGTCGGACATCCACGCAGCACCTACCCAGCAGATCTACACTACGATCACCCACATCCATCAGCTGTGGGCCATTGCTGGTCGCTGCGCTGAAGAACGTCTCTTCCAGGATCGCTGTCTGCAAGGTGTAAGCCGATCTGGTCCTTGGTGAAAGGGCAATTGCCCATACTTTGCAACCTTTCTCTGCTACTTTACTGAACACTGTGTACAGACACCTTTACCTTGGGAACACTTTACTGCAATACTGTTTGGAACACTGTACATAGACACCTTTACTTAAAACCTCTTCAAGGAGTATCACTAGCCTGTTTAAGCCCTTCGGCTATTACCACACACAATCTAATGAGCCCCAACTGCCAGTGAAGACTATCAGGCCTGCATCTTGGACACTACTGTTATTACTGTAGCGCTGGTAGATTTTTTTCAATCTACCGCTTGTAGGTAAATTTAGTGGGTCATCTGTTCTGTACATAGTTCAGATTTAGTTTATTGTCAGATTTAGCCTCTGTTCCAGTTTGGCTGTGCTGCATGTAGTTTCACACTGTGCCTGTGGGTGTCGTTGTCACCATGGGTCGGTTTTGGAAAAGCAACAAGTATGAGTGCTCTTCTGTCCCGGAGATAACTCGGTGGAGGTGGTCCTCCGAGTTGCATTCTGGGAGAGGGTATTTATGGGACAGACGCCATGTTTTGGAGAGCTTTTCGCCTCGTGGCCTTCCTGGCCTAGAGGCATGTGTTATTGAGTGCTATTTTGCGGCCCTCCGGCCTGGAGGGTTGCATTGCTGCAGCCGGACGGGTAGGCCCAGAGGTCTGTCTGGGGCCTGCTGTCGCTGGGATGGTCCTGTGCTGTCTGTCCTGCGGGAAGAAGCCGGACAATCGGGAAGATCCAGGGGAGGACCCATCTTCGAAGGGACCATGCAAGGCTGGACTTAAGAAGGGCCTGGTGACTCGATTAGAGGACATATCCTAAACTACCTTACCGCACAAGTACTGCCGGGTCGGCTTAAAGGTTCTGGTACTGTGTTTGCTGTTCATCAGAAAAACGAATACATCCTGTGGCAGAGGATCGTACGGGTTTTGTTTCACTCAAGTCTGTGGCAGAGACTTTTTGTTCGTGCTGCGTACCGGCTGCTAGGTTGGTGAGAGAGACCTATCCGGGCGGGCAAAGATTAAATCCTAAGCCGAGGATACATTCATCTCAAAGATTTCAATTCCTTAGTGCTACACCAAGAAAAGGTATTTCAATTTCCCTGCAACTCTTCTTCTACCTCTTTCCTGCTACTTCTTCCAGTTATCTCCCATTAAAGCATTGGAAAAGTACTCAAGTGACTGGTGCCTACATTGTTTGATGATAAGCTTAACGGGACCCTAGACCCGGTACTGGTAAAATTACAGGTAAAAAAGGTGACGGTAACAGCCCGCTTTAAATCAGCAGCTCCACCGTGAGTTAGTGCTACATTACCATTTAAAGGGCCCTATTCTATCCCCTATTCTATCTGATCTCTCATTAGGATATAAAGGTTGAATAGGCTGGCCTGGGGTTCCCCTTTAGTGTGTGACTGCCTGTCCTAGATAGCTTACAGGTTATGGCTTGTCCTAGATAACCTTACAGGTTATGCTCCAGAAAGTATATAAATAAACGTGCCTGCGCTGAAAAAACATATATCCCAATAGTTGGGAGGTGCATATATAGTGTAAACCTATACTACAATATTTCAATAATAAAAAAAAAAAAAATGCTAGTAATATATAAATGATAAAATAAATACAATCCTTATATAAAAATATCCCATAAAGTGCAACATGCAAGAAAACAAAACATATATGTGGTTATAAATATAAGATCAAAGTGCAAAATCAAGTGTCCACATTTAAAAAGTTCAATTCATTGATATTAACACATAAAGTGCAAGTAAGTAGTGTCCACAGAAAGCAGTGTTCCTCATGCTCCTCCTTAATGGTGTTCACAATCCAGCATGCTTCAGTGCTCTCCTGTGACCCCCCCACTTGTGCTTGCGCTCACCTCTGAGCGTGTGACACGGTAATTAAACGGTGTCTAAACACGCATTGAAGCCACCCCTTGGGCTCATACAGGGTATGCTGGTATAAACTCCACCACTCTCAGATGTCATCAGATAGTTTCACATACAAGAAAGAAAAAGCTCCATAGTGTGATACAGTAGGGATTTATTTAAAATATATTAAAACTTCCCTCCAGAAGGGTACTCATAATATGTAGGTGCGTGAGTGCACCAATCTTTCCAGAGAGTGTTTGTATAAAACAAGTGTTTGTATGGCGTGCGGTGTGTCGTTCCTCATCTACCTCTGTTGCTGACAGCTCCGTCCTACCCCTCCCCGACGCGTATTCGGCACAGGGATCACGTGCCTTCCTCTGGGGGATCTAATTAGACGGATGCTCAAGCAACAGAGGTAGATGAGGAACGACACACCGCACGCCATACAAACGCTTGTTTTATACAAACACTCTCTGGAAAGATTGGTGCACTCACGCACCTACATATTGTGAGTACCTTTCTGGAGGGAAGTTTTAATATATTTTAAATAAATCCCTACTGTATCACACTATGGAGCTTTTTCTTTCTTGTATGTGAAACTATCTGATGACATCTGAGAGTGGTGGAGTTTATACCAGCATACCCTGTATGAGCCCAAGGGGTGGCTCCAATGCGTGTTTAGACACCGTTTAATTACCGTGTCACACGCTCAGAGGTGAGCGCAAGCACAAGTGGGGGGTCACAGGAGAGCACTGAAGCATGCTGGATTGTGAACACCATTAAGGAGGAGCATGAGGAACACTGATTTCTGTGGACACTACTTGCATGCACTTTATGTGTTAATATCAAAGAATTGAACTTTTTAAATGTGGACACTTGATTTTGCACTTTGATCTTATATTTATAACCACATATATGTTTTGTTTTCTTGCATGTTGCACTTTATGGGATATTTTTATATAAGGATTGTATTTATTTTATCATTTATATATTACTAGCATTTTTTTATTTTTTTTTTTATTATTGAAATATTGTAGTATAGGTTTACACTATATATGCACCTCCCAACTATTGGGATATATGTTTTTTCAGCGCAGGCACTTTTATTTATATACTTTTTGGTTTATGCACGCAATGAAACGTGGTTAGTGTTTGCAGCCTATCTATATTTGTTTCACCTCACAGAGGCATCAGTCCATCTTTGGCTCACAAGACCCCCACATAATTAGGTTATGCTCCAGGAGGTAATTCATTGTACATACAGTATATGTAAATTATGCTTTTGTGCTGTTGAACTGTTTCTAAACTATCTTTTAGGGAAATTATTCTTTCGAGTCTGGGCTGTTATCCAGTACTTGGTTGACCAATTACCCTCCTCTGTGTATCAATACCACATTACTTACTTCAGTAAAAGCCTAGTTAATATAAACATATTTGACTTGTGTGATGTGTCATTTATAAGTGATGTAGAAGATGTCTGAACCCAGAGTGTCAGGTGGGTTGGAATGTTCACAGGGTCATAGCGATGCAGAAGAACAGGTAAATCCATCAGTCCTCAAGGGGGCCATGCTACACGCTTGCTACACATTTGGGATCGCGGGCAGATTCTCAACAATTCCTAATCACCCAAATGTGAATGGGGCCTACGCCTTTTACATTTGCTTTTGACAACATTGAAACACTATATATTTCCTTCAAAAAGTGTGGTCATGTATGCAAAATATTGCTTAAAAAATAGTCACAAATTAATGTAGTTCTAAAAAATATTTAATCTCTCTGCCTGAAAATTAGTGTTTACTATATGATTGTGTTTAAATGGTGACATTATGAAAAAATATATATGATATTATAATAGTTATGTACTGTATATGTAGTTATATTTCATTACTTTGTCCTATAACACAGGGGTCGTCAAACCCCAAGCCGCGGCCTTTCTGCAGCCGGCCGGCATGAGACACCTGGGCGGGCGGCATGAAAGAGCTGGGCAGGCGGCATGAAAGAGCCGGGCTGTCAGCATGAGGGAGCTGGGTGGATGGAAGAAGCGAGGGGGAGGGGAAGTAAAGATGACATCATCTCTCTCCACCCCCTGCATCACCGCTCTTCTGCCCTAACAGCTGGTGTTCTGTCAGCCTCAGTGTCAGAGGTGCGGTGGGGAGCAGAGAAATGACATCATCTCTCACTGCCCGCCCCGCATCACCGCTCTCCTGCTGCTTCTCGCTGTGAGAAAACTGAGAATAGAGCTCTCCTTGTTCAGCGGCGCAGATTCTCCCACCCCCGGACAGCTAATCAGGAATGGCCGAGGGCGGAGCCAGAGAGTCCTCTCTCTGCCAGGTGAGACCGGCTGCAGCATAAGAAGGGAGACACCCTGCTACATCCAGAGGGGCAATCCCACAGAGATGTGATGTCATCAGTGACAGGTGAGCTGTGTGTGGGAGTACAGGTGGGGTGTGCTGGGACTTGTAGTTCACCCCCTCAGCTGTCTGCCTGACATGCCACAAGGGGCGCTCCACTCACAGTGCTTGCTGGATGTCTGTCAGTGATCACCCTGAAAATGCTGAGTGCCTGGCTGTCCCTGGGGTCTGATCCTTCATGCCTGGGAGCAGCGTGTAGCCAGTGATGGCACAGCTTCAGATCTACATGGTGGGTTCAGACCAGCATGGCAGCCAGGCACCTAGCATTTTCAGAATGAGCAATGACAACCTCCATATTCCTTTCCATTCTACAGCCAGAACCACTGTTGCTATTCTGAATGGGGCGAGACGAAGGAGCATTTGGAACCCACCACTGCACAGAGGCCTGCCTCTGTGCTAAATGGACCAGTGCTGCCACCAAGACAGTGATGGCAGGCAGCATGGCAAGTGACTTTCCACATCTAGTGACAGGCAATGTGGCAGGTGGCATGGCAAGTGACATTTCACATCTGGTGACAGGCAACGTGGCAAGTGACATTCCGCATCTGGTAAAAGGTGATGTGACAAGTGACACGCTCAGGGCTCCCACTGGTTCTGCATTATAGTGAGTTGAACTATTTCATTTATTATTATTCATTTATTATTATTACTACGTATGTAATAATAGAAGTAGTGCACTTCAATCACCCTGACACCGTATCAAGCATGGTGCCGTGATGATTGAAACGCTAACATCAGCCATTGCTCATGAAAAATCGTTTACTCCCCGCGTGACCCCCCCCCCCCCTTGGCACAATTTACTTCCATGCAGCCGGTCCCCGGTGCCAAAAAGGGTTGGGGACCGCTGCTATAACATGCACTCATTACAGTGAAATGAGTAATTGAACTGTGAGACATTCAGCAGCTTTCATGTACATAATATACTGCTATCCTCCAAGATAATCAATGACATATGTTATGTATGTACATTGCCCCATATAAATTAAAGAACGTCACCATAACCCATGTCTTTTTCATTTGGTTCAGAATCCAACAGTTGTAGGCAGCTTGTTTAAATTTAAATGCAGCTGGGGGCTTTAAGAAACTGACAAAGGTGACAAGAAATAAAGGAGTAGGAAAATAGAGTACGCAGGACCTAAATTTGTAAAGCAAAAGAGACTGTAGAAATTAATAAGCACAATAGAAATTCATGATTGTACAGTCATTTTATTTGTAGCAGCACGACATTATGCATTCTATTTTACTTCAATAATTTTTACCTTTACATTCGTATTTTTACAATATTTTTACCAGGGTAAGAACAATTAGTCTGTGGGCCTCATATAAACTCTTATATCTATTATGTCCTGGGGTGGGCTGATTGTTATATTTAGTATTTCTTTGTCTTTTTCTTGTTTAATGGGTTTACACCTTAGTCCTCATTTATTTTGGTGTGTCACATGGTGATGGAAGAAATCAGCTTAGACCTGCTAAAGGGGAGTCAATGGGTCTTTATAGTGTTTGATTCTGGGTCACTGTCACTCCTAGCTGGAGGTGTTACCTTGAGCTTTTCTTCATGTGGTCCTGGAAAGCTGATTCATTATTTTCCAATGTTTTATCTGTTTAGAAACAGAGGATATATTTGGATAATTTAATATAAAAGCTATTAAATTATCAACTGACAGACAGAGCTTATTTCTGTAATCTTAAATAGTAGGAATAGAAGGCACTCCAATGGGATGCATGGTGACTGAGTTACCTGCCATTGATCTGCACCTAACTTTATTATGTGCATGTTTAAATTATGTATACACCGACAAAAGCATAACAATCTGAATGCACACTATTAGAAAACTATCCTTCCTCGGGGCCAAAGAGATGGCGGCAGATGGGGCAGCTGGAGGAATCCTGCACCATAGTCCCTTTTCACTTCTCAATTAGCATCGGCCCCAGGTATCCAGGGAAGTAGAGTCTCTTAATCACTGTAGTACATACAGTACATACAGTGCTGAGCTCTTGTATAAAACAGCAACAAAGGCAAAGCTACCGTATTGAATGGAACAATATTTATCCTTATGGTCCAAGAATATAGCATGGTTCTTCTGGTTCTACTTGAGGAAGGTGGACTCCATTGTTCACTTGTTGTTTTAACTAGGTATTAAAGTAGAAGTGCTTAACTGAGAAAACCCATCCTCCTCTCCTGAAGACTCCTGGAATGTATGATATCATTTGCCTAGGCATGGAAACTAGGAAGTAACTAAAGAAATGTAAAAATTAAAAAAAAACTGTTTAAAATATGTAAATAGGATACACTTTCCTATCCATTTATTAATGCTTGTGTCAGTTTTAGACCTACTTACTATGTAGCTTTGACCTGCAGAACACTAGACTTGCCAGTTCAGCCCCCTGTTCTACCAGAAATATTTCTACCACTTCTATATTACTGGTTGCCTGAGGAAGCTGCGTCCTTAAGAATCACTGATGTCACTGTGAATCTCTATCACATAACCAGAGGTGCAATAATAGCAACTACATCACTGGGCAAATATGCCACTGGCCATATTTGGGCAATAATATTGACCAAATATGGCCATAATAACTTAGTTGATGATGACACCATCATCTCCGCCCCTTCCCTTATATAGCTGATGATAGCTGAAGACCGCTTGCAGAGCTGTCATTTGGCTGTAAGTATTATCAGGATTGGTTGTGGTTGCTGTTTTTTTTTTTTCCGACAAGGTTCTTGGCGAGGGGCATCATGAATGAATACAATAGGAGACTTTTTTGGGAATTATTTTAATAAGTCAATTGTTTGTGTCTATATTTATTGGTTCTAGGTTACAATTTTTTTTGAAGGAGTAGAGGGAGAGGCAGTATCTGGGGGCCCCCTGATATTATTAAAGTGGGCTTCCAGATTCTGATAAGCCCACGTTTGCAGACCCTCATAATCACCTGCCAGCGAAGTGGGGAAGAGGCCCTTTTTCTCATTAACATACAGTCATGGTGCTTAGCCAAAAGGTGGTTCCACTTTGATGAGGCACTTTCGATGTCGAGGGCATGTGGCCTGGCATAGTTTGGGAGGGGGCGCACACTTATCCTCCTCTTTCCTGACCAGCCAGGCTACATGCTCAGATCTAGGTCAGGGTCAGGGTCTGGTATGGTTTTTAAGGAGGGAGGGATTCACATTTTTTTTTTGCATGTAGTCCCCCTAAAATTCATACCAGACCCTTTGAATCCTGTATGGATTTCCTGGGGGAACTCGCACATTCTTTTTCTTTTTTGTGCCTGAGTTACCTCCTTAAAATCCATACAAGATTCAAAGGGTCTGGTATGCATTTATTTGGAGAGGGAACTCTACTTAAATTGTTTCTTCATTTTTCATATAGGTGGATTCACACTATGGGAGCTGTGACATGCACTGCTGATTTTCTTGAGTTTGAGGCAACTCTGTGGAAGGTGGTTTTGGAGATCCTATTTGGCTTCATCCTTGACCTATATGGGATGTTCTATGTGGTGTGGTTGAGTAACAAGAGAGCCTTTCCATTTGGCGATATATAAAGCTATATATGACCACTCAGCATTTGAAATGATTCCATTTTGGTAAGCCTTGAGTGTGCACATGGGTGGTAGGTGTCATGTGGATTCTCAAGCTGGAAAATAGCCCTTAGGGACCCACTTGTGAAAGAGGGTTGTCTCTCTTTAAATCTATTATTGCAACTGTTTATAAAGAGAAGATAAATTATGGGCTGATTGTTTTAGATCTGAACCCCCAAGGGACTCTGTGACATTTATATTGACAATATTTTTTGTGTTAGAGGGACTGAGGTTGTTTTGGAAAAGATCAAGGCAAAGAACAGAGGACCCATTCTAATCAGTAGCTCCAAGTGAGGTAACACTACATTTGAATGCATTTCTCCTAAAACCTTACATTTTCTCTTGCACAGCTGTGCAGGCTCCTCTCCTGTACTCGGATTGCTTAGTCTGATTTCACTGCACACTGCAAGCTACCTGCAGAAGCTGCAGCAATTCCAACAAAGCTCATCTTATTTGCTGGATGGAGGATACCTACCATTATCTAGCCCTTCCCTCTAGCCTTACTGTCCCTGGCCCGGCCCCTTTCATTCAATGTGTTGGATCAGTTCTTTTACTCATGGAGGCTCAGTCCTGTTTTAGCAAGTTATGAACAGTACCCTGCTGACTCTCCCACCAGCTGTGATCTGCTTGCATTACAAAGAGAAGCACAGAGACCTAGTGATGATGTCATTGGAACAAAAAACGTGTGTAATGAAAATAGAATGGTTTTATTTATTATATTATTTATTAGCATGCTGATGAGGAGAGAATGGAAGAGCCAAGGAAGACAAAATAAGCAAAATACATTTCAGCTTTAAGAGACTTGGGAACCACACACATATGCCACACTGCATACCAAAGACGACAATTCTGCATTTCATGGTTCAGCTTTAAAGGTTCCTGAATCACCTTCCCAGTTATTAAATAAAATTAAAAATACTCATACTATGTTCAATGAGCAGGTTGAAGGTAGAGAGACAAGGCAGCAATCTGTCAGTGCAATGCAGTGTGTGAGAACTGCTGAGCAGACAGTTCACATGGATTCTTCAGTAGTATATTTAACTGTTAGCCTGGAGCTCTGCTTTAATAATGTGTAAGTTTGAAGTCTTTACTGATTTTTACAGTTTAAAGTGATCGCTGATTTTTTCCATATGTTTATAGAAACAAACTACTGGTATTCAATTCTTCCACTAACCTTATACCCTTTCATTTTAGAGGTTAATTTTCCCAATTCTAACTTGACCTGAAAAATTAGAGAGAGAATTTGTGCATTTCCAGAGCACCAGGGAGGCAAGCTGACCGTGACTGACAAGAGTATACTGGTATGATTACAATGTATCAATGGCTATCTGGATGCAGACAGGGTTTGGTTGATTGACAATCCGGGTGTTTCAGTGCCTGTCATTGTGAGTTTTGATCCCACCTTCCTTCTAATAACATCTGGGAATGATATTTGCATTGCAGTGCAATTAAACCTGTAGTCTGTAGTTCAGATGGAGTTTCATCATGCCAAAATTGCCAAATAAATCTGCACTTTTTATGTTACTGAACTTGTTTATGTGCAAATAAGATAAAGCTTTCAGTGTGCTTTTAAGGTTATATTAAAACCAAAAACAAATATTTATTATATTGTTTTGTTTATAAGAAATAAAAATAAAAAAGCCAAAAAGAGTTGTCGTTTTATTTTTCTTCTCTCTCTATTGTTCTCTCTCTTATGATTGCTCTCTATTGTCCGCTCTGTTGTTCGCTCTCTATTGTTCTATATCTAATGTTCTCTCTTTATTATTGTATTTTAGAACTGTAATGTTTTATTTTTACTATGTTTTATTGTATTTGCTTTGCAGGTATGGAATGTCTTACTGTTATACTGTAATTTTACTTTGTTTTATTGTTAACCATCATTTGCTTAGCAGGTATGCCATTCAGCTGCAGCACGGGTTTATTTATTCTGACAGCAACAGCGTTTGCTCCCACAAAACATAAAGCCGTAACTCCAGTGCTGTAGGAGGTTTCACCACCACAGTTAAAAAAAAGAGCATGCATGCCAAAGCATGGGGGCAGGGGTGGAGGGGTGATTTGCTATTAACATTTGGGGTGGATTACCCCCATGCTTTGGCATATATTTTTTAGGCAAAGATTGCAACAGCGTTTGCTCTCACGATACATAAATCAGTGACTTCAGCGCTGTAGGAGGTGATTTCACTACCACAGTTTAAAAAAAAATGGTGCATGTGTGCCCATCATTAGAAGTGGGTGGATGAAGGGCGGTATTCTAATGGTGGGCATACCCACCGATCAAACTCTTTTTTCGTTCAGCCCACAGGCTGCATGAAAAAAAGAACATTACAATATATGCCCAACAAGGACTAGCAACGTACTGGTATGTTGCTGGACTCTGAGTGGTTATACCAGAATGATGCTTGCAGGTTTAGGTATCATCTTGGTATCATTCTTTTCAGCCAGTGGTCGGCTTTCATGTAAAAGCAATCCTAGCAGCTAATTAGCCTCTAGACTGCTTTTGCAAGCAGTGTGAGTGAACAACCCGCCTCCCGGCGTCTTCCATGGTTTTCCCGGGCTCTCCTGTCCCACCAGGGAACCCGAGAATGCAGCCGGTGGTTCCGCCAGCTGACCATAGAGCTGATTGGAGACCAGAATGGCTCCAATCATCTCTATGGCCTAAGAAACCAAAAGGTACAAACATTTCATGACTTAGGGTTCATCGGATATAAACAGCGCCATTGGGAAATTGGGAAAGCATTTTATCACACCGATCTTGGTGTGGTCAGATGCTTTCAGGGCAGAGGAGAGATCTACAGTCTAATAGACCCCAATTTTTTCAAAAAAGAGTACCTGTCACTACCTATTGCTATCATAGGGGATATTTACAT
Organism: Aquarana catesbeiana; assembly: GCF_042186555.1. Taxonomy (NCBI): domain Eukaryota; kingdom Metazoa; phylum Chordata; class Amphibia; order Anura; family Ranidae; genus Aquarana; species Aquarana catesbeiana. The sequence goes on from NC_133324.1 coordinate 218,467,028, forward strand.
TCCCTGAGATAACAATAAAAATGCGTGGCTCTCGGATATGGTGGATGCATAGGGGCTGAGCTCCAGATCCCATCTGCTCTCCAGACCCCCGTACCTCTTCAAACCTGAAACATTCGCCACGGGGTTAAGCATAAATACTCCCTGCATGCTTGCAGCACCCCATGGGAAAAATAGGCCAGCAAAAACACTGCTATAGGCCCCTGCTAGACTCGCGATAACAGACCGCGATGGACAAGTATATTACTAGGTCCCAATCCCGGCCTTGCCTACACCCGCGGACCCGTTCGCTGCAATGGATCCCTCGTTGGGGATAGACGACCTGGACAGTGGCACTTTTCATACCCAGGACACTCAGGTCACTCCTGCAATATCCCCCCAAGTCACAGACTGTTTTAACCCCCGAGTTGTTGGATGTGAAGCTCCAGGCCCTCCATCATCAACTGACATGCAACATTGCTGCAGAGGTGGGTAAATTATCCCAAGAATTGCAGGGGGAGATTGCCCAAATAGGAGAAAGAACTGATGCAGAGAGACTAAGTTTGACGAGCTTGTCCATTATGTCCAGGAATTGGAGGAAGAAACCTCCTCATTGAAACACTCTGTATCCCAGCTCCAATTGCAACAGGAGGACCTGGAAAACAGGGAGAGATGTCAGAACTTACATTTCCGAGGTATACCAGAGACCATTGGAGACAACACCCTGCGACAGTATTTACTGGGTCTCTTTAACACATTAGCTCCCAAAATTGCGGACATAGATTGGAGACTAGACCGAGCTCATAGATCCCTGGGCCCTAAACCGCCCTCTGGAGCTAGACCTAGAAATGTCATAGTTCGCTTTTATTACTATGATAGCAAGGAGGCCTTGACCCTTGCCACACGCAATAAATCATCCACTGAATACAAAGGGTCAAAAATTCAGATATATAATGATCTGTCTCCGATAACTCTGGCTAAATGCAGAAACCTCCGTCTAATTGCCTCCCATCTACAAAGTCATCGCATCCCATATTTCTGGGGCTTTCCGTTCTGACTGATTGTCCCTCAAGAGGGAACTCAACATTGCCTGCATGACATACATGAAGGTGAAGCTTTTATTAAAAGCCTGGGCTTACGTCCTTTGCCGGATGATTTTATGCTTCCGCCTGCTGCCCTGTCAGGCCGTAATGCCCCTACTACACCAAACCGAGTCTGGACCCCGGTCCAAAATAAGCAGAAAAGATATTTCTCCACTCCTCAGCGCTCCTCCAGATGCCCTACTTGAACAGATGAAAGCTACAGTTGGCCCTAACTTACAGGCAGGATTGCCTCTACCCTGAGACTTCTATACGTGTTTTTTTTTTCTTTCTGTGTTTTTTTTTCCTAGTTGTTTTTTTTTTTAGCCTGGACACTAGGTGGAACAATTCTCCAAAAAACTGGAGAATCTACCTCGCATACCCATGGGGTAAAGTTTATATACAAAGTTTTTTTTAATTTTGTTCTTTTTTCTTTATAAGCAGTTTTCCTGTTTGCACCAAGCTATGAGAAAGAAAAAGACATATTAACGCTCTCTTGTTCTGATAATACTTAAGAAGCTACAGACCTGCTGGAGAGCAGGTGGATCCCTCCTCCTTACACCTCCATCTGATGGGAGTTACCAAGTGGCCCCGAATTGTCCATGACTTTGGTCAGGGACTCATGAGTAGCATTTGCTTCTCAGGTGTATTGACTTTGTTTTTTCTTTTTTTTTTTGTTCCAGACCTCTACTTGGTTCTACCATTCTTCTTTTTTATTGTTCATCATCAAAAAATATGGGGATTTGGTCACACCATATTGCTATATGGTGCTAAGCCCACTTACTGCGACAAAGTACCCCATGATTAGAGGGTCCTACACTATTCATAGACTGGGAGATCCTGCATCTCGAAACCATGAGAGTAATACACTCTTCTAAATGGGAGAATCTTGAAGTCTCTACCCATGACACAAGTGGACACTAATGAGAGGTACTTCATGAGGGAGTGGGGTGCTCCTCACCCAAAAGGATTTGGTCAGAATCCATACAATAGACAAACAAGATATTTGGGGGGCACACCCTAAAAGATGCATTAAAGATGGTGCAGCCATAAGACCATCTTTTTTGATAATGTTTTTTTGAAAATGTTTAGGTGTTTTAAACTAGCCTTGCTGGAGGTAAATGTCTTTTTTTGCATGTGTGCGCTGTAATATTTTCTTATACTGTATGGTTGCACCATCTTTAATGCATCTTTTAGGGTGTGCCCCCCAAATATCTTGTTTGTCTATTGTATGGATTCTGACCAAATCCTTTTGGGTGAGGAGCACCCCACTCTCTCATTAAGTACCTCTCATTAGTGTCCTCTTGTGTCATGGGTGGAGACCTCAAGATTCTCCCATTTAGAAGAGTGTATTGCTCTCATGGTTCAGAGATGCAGGATCTCCCAATCTATGGATAGTGTAGGACCCACTAATCATGGGGTATTTTGTCGCACTAAGTGGGCTTAGCACCATATAGCAATATGGTGTGACCAAACCCCCATATTTTTTGATAATGTTTTTTTGAAAATGTTTAGGTGTTTTAAACGAGCCTTGATGGAGGTAAATGTTTTTTTTTGCTTGTGTGCGCTGTAATATTTGCTTCCATAGAAGAGATAGACACACACTTTTTGGGGACACGACACCTCAGTGGGCGATCTCTCAGGCCACCTCTTTTAGAAAACTAATTAGATCACACCGACTATTAGACGCATGGAGAATTAAACACCCAACACAAAGACAATATACCTTTTACTCCATGGCCCACAAAATGTATTCTAGAATGGATCATTTCTTTATAACAACACTACTATTGGCCCACATGGTAGATTCTGATATATCGCCCATTACATGGTCAGACCATGCCCCTGTCTCATTCGACCTCTTAATACACAATTCTACCTCCAAGACATGCCACTGGAGGCTTAATGGATAATTTCTTTTTAACAACACTACTATTGGCCCACACAGTAGATCATTTCTTTATAACAACACTACTATTGGCCAACAACACTACTATTGGCCCACACGGTAGATTCTGATATATCGCTGATATATCGCCCATTACATGGTCAGACCATGCCCCCATGCCACCGACTATTAGACGCATGGAGAATTAAACACCCAACACAAAGACAATATACCTTTTACTCCATGGCCCACAAAATGTATTCTAGAATGGATCATTTCTTTATAACAACACTACTATTGGCCCACATGGTAGATTCTGATATATCGCCCATTACATGGTCAGACCATGCCCCAATCTCATTAGACCTCTTGCTACACAATTCTACCTCCAAGACATGCCACTGGAGGCTTAATGGTTCATTTCTTTATAACAACACTACTATTGGCCCACACGGTAGATCATTTCTTTATGACAACACTACTATTGGCCAACAACACTACTATTGGCCCACACGGTAGATTCTGATATATCGCCCATTACATGGTCAGACCATGCCCCTGTCTCATTAGACCTCTTGCTACACAATTCTACCTCCAAGACATGCCACTGGAGGCTTAATGAACACCTTCTTAGCTCCACTCCTATTAGGGAAAACTGACCAGGGAATTGAGTGAGTTTTTTGAGCTGAGTGTAGGTTTGGTGCAAAAGGTCTCGACCCTTTGGGGGGCACAGAAGGCCTGCTTCCAAGGCTTCTGCATTGCCGAGGGCTCTCGCCTTAAGAGAGACAGCGAGGGCCATTGAGGTTCTTTACTAGCTGATTTGAAGCATGCAGAGCGGGGACCTGTGGATTCCCCAACAGTCGAGAGCCTCCGGAGGGTAATAGCAATATGCAGTCAGCTGAAATCATTAGCATTTAGTAAGACAGCCAAATGCCTTATGTGGGCTAAACAAAAATGTTATGAATTCTCTAATAAGCCACACAGAATGTTAGTTAATAAGCTACGCCCATGCCATTTCCATTCCTTCCCTGAACTACTGAGTCAAAAAGACGGCACACCTACCCACTGCCCCAAACTATGACCAAAACTTTTGGAGACTTCTATAGAGAGTTTTGTAATTGTCTCACCCCTGGAAAACATTTTCAGTTTACATGGGATAATTTTGATCAGTTTGTCAAGAATCTATCTTTACCTAAACTGACATCTTCAGACCTTGAAAAACTTAATGCCCCTGTCTCCCCTGAAGAGCTAACAAAAATAATTAAAGATCTCCCTCTACACAAATCCCCAAGACTTTTTTGCCCACTCTAATGCCACATATGTTACTTTTATTCGGTTCATTATTAAAAGGCGAAACCCCACACTCCCAGTTTACTCACTCTTACATATCGGTGATACCGAAACCAGGAAAGGACCCCTCTATACCTGACAACTACAGGCCTATAGCCCTATTGAATTCTGATTAAAAGATATTTACAAAAATTCTGTCCTCTAGGCTGTCCCAAATTATACCCAAATTGATCAATAGGGACCAGGTGGGTTTTGTACCATCCAGACATGCTGGGGACAATACAAGGCACACTATAGATCTGATTGACCTACTTAACAAGTTCCCTCGCCCAGCTCTTATCTTGAGCTTAGATGCCCAAAAAGCGTTCGATCGCCTAAGCTGGCCCTATATCTTCTCTACACCCACGCGATTTGGGTTTGAGGGTTCTTTCCTTAAGGCTATCCGGGCCTTGTACACCCACAAACCTGCACAGGTGCAGATGGCCTCATTCCTAACCCCCTGCTTTCCCATGTCAAATGGAACCAGACAGGGATGCCCCTTGTCCCCTCTTCTTTTCATCCTTTGTCTGGAGCCTTTGGCGGAGGCAATAAGATGTCATCCTGACATTAAGGGGGTACTGATGAGACAGCGGGAGTACAAGTTATCCCTCTTCACTGACGATATCCTTCTAACGCTGACTAATCCCATTGTATAACTTTGCTCTTTACACACCCTTCTACAGACATTTGGGTCCATTTCAGGTTATAAAATAAATACTTCCAAAACCAAAGCACTTCCCCTACATGTACCACCAGATACTTTAACACAACTTAAAAGCACATACCCCTATAAATGGTGTCCTCGAGCTCTAACATACCTAGGTATTAAGCTTACCTCCTCATACTCTAGCTTATACTCTACTAACTTTCTCCCTTTATTTCAGGACATATACCGATGCCTCCACCAATGGGCTACATATCCTATTACTATGTTGGGTAGAATCAACGTTCTAAAAATGTCTGTTCTGCCAAGGTTACTATACCTCTTTGAAACCCTACCAGTGGCGATACCTATTAGTCAGCTTAAAACTCTTCACAGAGGTTTTTTTAAAATTTATATGGAATAATAAGACACATCGGATAGCTAGCTCGGTGGTTTTCTCTCTAAAAACTCAGGGGGGTCTAGGTGCCCCTGACATCATTAGGTACTACTATGCCTCTCATCTTCCGGTCATGTCAGGTGGTTCCAAATTGGTGGTCAGAAATCGAGAGGGGTGCCATATAACCTGTACACCCATGCTCTCTGATATGGTCTCGTTCCCTACTAAGTGATCCCGTATTGAAAAATATGTGCTTAGCATCGATGCTATCCACCAAGTCCTTATGGGGTAAATGTGTGCTGAAATATTCAGCATGCCCTCCTCTATCTAACATATTGTCAAACCTGGCTTTGCCAGACAGTTTGGCCTTTGGACGCCTGCTGCCCTGGATGCAGACACCCCTCTTCCAATTACGTAATCTGGTACATCCGGTCACTCGCAAATTCCATACCTTTGCGACCCTACAAGAAAAATTTTCTGTCCCTCAAAACCTATTCTATTTCTATCTTTAAGTTAGACATTTCTTTCACTCACTATCCCTTACTCTCACCCTAGATTTACCCTCACCGTAGATTTACCCACTCCCTTTGAACATTTATGTGCTGAGGGCCCACACCAATTCCATGTAATATCCTCTATATACCATATTCTGCATGAATCCACAAAAGTGCTAACTGATACCCACTTGTATATGCGTAAATGGAATATGATATCGGGACATACTATACCTATGCAAATATGGGCTAAAATCTGGGTATCAACTTTTAAATCCTCTAAATGTGTGGTTCAGAGGGAGACAGTGGTGAAGTGGTGAAAAATCTTGATGTTTTGGTACAGGACTCCGGAGCGTATTCATCATGTAAACCCCACCCTCTCACCTAGGTGTTGGAGGTGTGGTAACTTATACAGGCATTTTGGTTAGAGGTTATGCAAACGCTTCAGAGTGTGACAGATCTGCCACTCCCCTTAGATCCTATCCATTATTTGCTTGGGCTCCTCTTTCCAGGTATTTCTAAACCGATTAAACGTTTGACCTCCTATATACTTCTAGCTGCCAAGAGGGATATACCACTATGTTGGCTGTCCACCCCCCCCCCTCCCACTTACAATTTCTACAACTTGTGGTAGAGGTCAGAAGGATACGGTACATGACACGGTTTCTCAGTTTAACAAAATTTGGGAGCCCTGGGATCAAAATATGGGGACCATATGAACTGAATATATTTTGCAAATTGAATATGATTTTCGTTGCATGTTTTTTTCTTTTATATTGCTCTCCTGTAGTCCCTTCATTGTGAGATGACATCCAAATATTTACACCCTGTAATTTGTGCTCTTGCCCTTTGTTAATTGTTAATGTCCTCTATAAGTAGTATGCTGAAAAAGTTTTGATACTGTACTATGGATAGTTGTTCCTAAGTTCTGATTTATTTTGTACTTCTTTATGGTTACTTGATGGACACTATGGGGGGCAAATCCACTTTGCACTACAAGTGCAACATGCACTTGAAATTGCACTGAAAGTGCACTTGAAAGTGCAGTCGCTGTAAATCTGAGGGGTAGATCTGAAATGAGGGGAAAAAACTGCTGATTTTATCATCCAATCATGTGCAAGCAAAAATGCTGTTTTTTTATTTTCCTTGCATGTCCCCCTCGGATCTACAGCGACTGCACTCCCAAGTGCACTTTCAGTGCGATTTCAAGTGCACTTTGCACTTGTACTTTGCATGCGTAGTGCAAAGTGGATTTGCGTTTTGTAAATAATCCCCTTTGTGATGTACCTGTTGTACTTTTTTTGCTTTCTGAACTAATAAAAATTACAATTACGCGGCTAGGCTCCCAAAAAGTCTCACACATGTGGTATCCCCGTACTCAGGAGAAGCAGAAGAATGTATTTTGGGGTGTAATTCTACATATAACCATGGCATGTGTGAGCAATATATCATTTAGTGACAACTTTGTGTTAATTTTTTTTTTTGTCATTTTTCAATCACTTGTGACAAAAATATAAAATATTCAATGGGCTCTACATGCCTCTCAGGAATTTTCTTGGGGTATCTACTTTCCAAAATTGGGCCATTTGGGGGAGGGGGTTTGTACTACCCATTTTAGCACCTTAAGAAATGAGATAGACAGTCATAAACTAAAAGCTGCGTAAATTCCAGAAAATGTACCCTAGTTTGTAGATGCTATAACTTTTGCGCAAACCAATAAATATACACTTATTGACATTTTTTTTTTTTTTACCAAAGTCATGTGGCTGAATACATTTTGGCCTAAATGTATAACTAAAATTGAGTTTATTGGATTTTTTTATAACAAAAAGTAGAAAATATCTTTTTTTTTCCAAAATTTTCAGTCTTTTTCCATTTATATCGCAAAAAATAAAAATCGCAGAGGCAAAATACCGTCAAAAGAAAGCTCTATTTGTGGGGAAAAAAGAAGCAAAATTTGTTCGGGTACAACATTGCATGACCGCGCAATTACCAGTTAAAGCAGCACAGTGCCAAATTGTAAAAAGTGCTCTGGTCATTAAGGGGCCAATTCTTCCGGGGCTGAAGTGGTTAAATTTTTGGTCAAGCAGACTTTCTAAAGGCAAGACTCCTCTTTTTCTTAATTGATCGTATGCTTTCCAGTCTCTGGTGGGTGGGCACTGTTGTGGCCATGCGGTTGGAAATTAACAGAGAACATCGAGAACTCATGTGGAAAAGAGTTTAGACCTCCACCTATTGGCTGTAGTGAAACTATATCATATTTATATGCAATAATTTATTTATCTTCTATCAGGGAACCAGTAAGAGTAAGTTATCTGTTGCTTAATGTGCCCAAGTCTGTCAGCTACACACAGGGCCAATCAGCACTGTCCAGACAGAGGGTCAGGGGTCATGCAGCCAGTCACAGTAGAATGAAAACTCCTCCTACAAGCTTTAACCAGAAACTGATTGAAGTCACAAGACTGCTACAGTATTAACTGTTGATGAGAAAAAGTATTTAGCAGTTTATATTTACTAAAATATTTTGATTTCCATGTTCTGTGTCCTGTGGGAAACCAAATATAGTGAATGCAGGGCCCTGGGTTTAGTCAGGTTTAGTTTAACTTCAATAAATATTGGCTTTTAGATGACCAACAGCTACATTATGAATATCCTATGCACTCAAAACGTACGCAAGTTTACTGCAGATTGCAATATGGAAAGGAAGGTGAGGCGTGAACCAGGAAATCTCCAAAACATAGATGGTCCTAACCCCAGACCAGGCTCTAATCCCTTCCCCATTTATCATCTGTTTCATCCCCATGCCTTCTGAACATAGGCTATGCTAGCTGGATCCCCAAAAGGTTTTGGCTCTTTGAAGATTTTAGTGGTTTCCTAATCCTAATATTTCAGGTTGGAACAGCTGAGAAGATACCTCTGTATACTCCTCATTCAACGATACCCTCACCACAACTCTTGTAGGGAACAGTTGAAATTGTTTCCTCTAGGCCAGCATTTATTTTCCTCCAGAAGCCAGCATATGCAGGATCCCTGCTTCCTTTCAAACCCGAGGCCCAAAGGCCTGGAGAAAGAAACAGATCTTTCACAGTAACATCCTTGCAGGGCAGAAGCCTATAACCGAAGAGGAAAAATAGGAAGTGTCTCAAATATTTAACAATTCTCCCAGCATGCATCACCAGGTTTGCCAAGCCCGCAGATTGACCAGTAATTACATTTTCATAACACAAGGTGGCACCTTTCTAGAATAACTTGCTAGAGCAAGCTCAAACAGAAAGTGGCAGAGAAAATACTCTGTATTTAAATATAACTCCAGCTGAGGTATGGATAGGATTGATTGCAGCCCACTACTTCCTACAGAATAACCAAAATCCAAGAGGAATTTAGCAAAAAATACTACATTCACTGGATACTCCAATCTAACTCGGGGATCATGGGGCCACCAGCAGGTGTTTTAGGTGTTCTGTAGGCATGCTCATTACACCTGCCAAAAAAGATACACTTTTTAAAATAACATTGTTTAATTATGACCGTACAGTGTTTTGCCAAAATTAACAACATCGACATTCTGGAAAATTGTACCACGGTGTTGTCGGGGAATATGGTTGTCTTCAGACACAGATGGTTTTACTGGTTGGAAGTTATGTCCTCTCCAGAACACAGTACACTTCCCTCCATGTAAAAAGAATAAGGCCAGTTCCCCCTCACAAGCCTCAGCATCTTGGTTCTTACAGTGTCAATATCTCCCCCCCTCTGACCTTCTTCCAAATGTCATCCCTCTACACATCTCTTTAATCCTCTCCTCTCAGCACAGGCCCCTACTCCAATCTTTATACTTTTACCTCCCCTCCCCAGAAACTTTGGTCCCCATTGTGTGGAGACAGAAGGGGCATTTGGCCTTAAGTCCTTGTTCATACCCCTGAGTTTAGGACCATTTTAGTGCTTCACTGTAAGGCATAAATATGAAATATGGACATTTGCTTTTCCAGACACTTTATTAGGTTGATTATATATTATATGTACTATTACCTGAATGTTATTTTGATTACCTTTCACACTGTTATGCCGAGTACACACGGTCCGATTTTCTGACGGGAAATGTTCGATGGGAGCTTGTTGTTGGAAATTCTGACCGTGTGTAGGCTCCATCGGACATTTCCCATCAGAATTTCCGCCAAGCTGGATCTCAAAATTTCCGACAACAAAATCTGTTGGCGTAAATTCCGATCGCGTGTACACAATTCCGACGCACAAAGTTCCACGCATGCTCGGAATCAAGCAGAAGAGCCTCACTGGCTATTATACTTCATTTTTCTTGGCTCATCGTAGGTGTTGTACGTCACCGCGTTCTTAACGGTCGGAATTTCCGACAACATTTGTGTGACCGTGTGTATGCAAGACAAGTTTGAGCCAACATCCGTCTGAAAAATACCATGGATTTTGTTGTTGGAATGTGCGATAGTGTGTACGCGGCATTAGTGTGCCAGCCTTGTGCACCTTTTGGAAATATTTCATGAATAAAAAAAGAGGGCTATATAGTTATAGTATAATGTGACCAGTGTTTTGCTTGGTGTCTATTAAAGGTTCTTGCAGTAAAAGCCAAGGAAGCTTAGACCTCTGTAGTGTATTAATGTGCTTTACTGAACAGAAAAACTGCACAACTGTATGATACACAATTCATAGCATTCAAAGTATTACAAAATATGCCTACAACATGCACAAGCCAATTATCTTTTCTAGCAAATAAGCATGTACAATATGTATGCAATAAGTATACTAAACAGCTACTTAAAGTGGTTGTAAACCACTTAGCTTTAGGTGATACACAAAGATGAAACCAGAGCTTTTTTTCAGTGGGACCGCAGGGAAATGCAGTTCCGGCACCTCCAGAACTGTATGTATGTTATGGCAAAGGTTGCTGGGGTGTGCTGCAGTGTCTGTTATTTTCCTCTAGGTGGTCTATTGTTGCTGGGGATCTATTGTTACTGGGGGTCTATCAAGGCTGGCTGCGAGGAGATCTGTTGTTGCTGCAGGGGGTCTACTGTTGCTGGGGAGAGGGTATTTTGTTGTAATTGGGTGATTGTTTCTGGGGGGATCTATTGTTGCTAGTTGCAGGGGATCTATTTGACTGATTTTCTTGTTATCATTAACAACTTCTATACAAATTAGTTAGTACCATAAATGTTACTGTATTCTCTAAAAGGGGTGGTCTTGGGAGGTGGGTAGGAGATGGAACCAAGGAACGGTGCTCAGAGGTGGGTAGGGGCAGGGATAAGGGGAGTTCCTGCACCTATTCTCTATGACAAAAAAAAGCCCTGGATGAAACAAATCCTCCTACATAAGTTTTACTTGTTTATCTGCAGCCATTTCATCTATATCCATTCAAAAGGGCAGATTTGTGATAAAATCCATCTGCATTAGCGAGGAACAGAGAGGAGGGGGTGGAGAGCTGAGTTACAGTGTGTGAGAGCTGTCTGGAGGAAAGGGGCACACCCCCTCCACACACAACACAGAAATGAAGGAAGGATACAGAGCTGTGTTGTGAATAGACAAGCTGTGTGCTGAGCTCTCCTCCCCATCACAAATTTATCTCATGTGTCAGGAAAACTTGACTCACCTTGAAACCTTGACGCACCAGAGAGAACCACCACTTAGAGCTTTGGAGATAGACAAGTAAACACTGCAGATATATGTGCTTAGTTCAGATTTCATGATTGCATAACCACTTTAACTTTGGCCTTCCATTGATGGAATCTTCTCATGGCTCCTTGCTTCTTCTTTGTCTCCAGAACAACTCTGTCTTTGTCTGCCCACATGGCTTGTTCAAAAGTCCTAATCCCCTCCACCATTTCCTGTTGCGTCATATCCTGTTGACCGATTTCACAAAAACTAACCAGATGAGTTCATTAGCATATCAATAGGGAAGGCTTAGCTTCTAAAACAGCACAATGTCTTAAAATCCAACTATTCACATATAACTATGCTAAAAAATCACCCAAAAAATATCTATTGCAACACACCAGTTATTACCATTCTGCTATATGATGGGGCCATATAGCCATTTGATCTGCCTACCTAAAAATCCAAATGTCTGAAGAAAAATGTAAAAACATTTTTTATCATATCAATAAATTTGAAACAAAAAGAGAAAAAAGGAGAAGAAGGACTTTAAGGTGTCAAACGTAACCTGAAAAAAGGAAAACGCCCAACCTTAAAAAGTTCAAGAGTTTTTATTTAACATCATTAAAAAAGCTGCATAAACTCAAAATGTACAAACATTAAATTATTGTATAACTATCCTTAAGAGAGCACTATTCCTGCCTAGCCAAATAAACATTATTTTTTCTGCAAAGCTATGAACAATAATAATACAAGATAGAGAAAAAATGTAGGAAAGTGTTCAAATGTCCCAACACTTTTTGCAGTTTGATTGCTTCACCAGGAGACCCTAATATTAATTAAATTTAGTACATGTACATATAAATGGACAACACATTCTAAATAAAACTGTTACAGGAGGGTTGTGTACTCACAAATAAATATATATATATATATATATATATACTGATCAGCCCTAACATTATGACCACTGACAGGTACAGGGAATATCTTGATACAATGGCATCTGAAAATTGGTGTGATATATTAGGCAGCAAGGGAACATGTTGTCCAAGAAGTTGACGTGGGGAAAGCAGAAAACAAAATGGTCATCGCAGTTTGTTGTGTATGGGGCTGTGAAGCCCATGGTGACCCATGTCCACAGCCACAAGATTCTACAATGGTCACATGAACATCAGAACTGGACTACAGAGCAATGGAAGACGGTGGCCTGGTCTGAGGAATTATGTTTTCGTTTACATTATTGGTATTGCCTGGTGTGTGTGCGATACTTACCTTGGGAAGAGATGGCACCAGGATGCGGTATAAGAAGGCAAGTCGGCAGAGGCAGTGTGATGCTTTGGGCAATGTTCTGCTGGGAAACCTTGGGTCCTGCCATTCATGTGGATGTTACTTCAATGGGTGTATATGCCTCAATGGGTCAGGGCTGTTTTAGCAAAAGGGTCATAATTGTATGGCTGATCGGTGTATATAGTGCTGCATCCGATGAGGGAATCCCCAAAACCACCCTGGAGAGGAGAGAAAATACAAATATCTGTGCTGGTCAAAAAGGAGCACCTTTGTGGGTGACCTAAAGCCTGACAAAAATACTAATTTATTAAGGCAAAAAAGCTGTCCAAACCTGCCTGGCTTTATGTGAAAAAGTAATTGCCCCCTAAACCTAATAACTGGTTGTGCCACCCTTGACGGCAACAACTGCAATCAAGCTTTTGCGATAGCTGGCAATGAGTCTTTTACATTGCTGTGGAGCAATTATGGCCCACTCTTCTTTTTAATTCAGCCACATTGGAGGGTTTTCCAGCATGAATGGCCTGTGTAAGGTCACGATACAGCATCTCAGTTGGATTTAAGTCCGGACTGTGACTAGGCTACTCCAAAACCTAAATTTTGCTTTGTTTGAACCATTTGGAGGTGGATTTGCTGTTGTGTTTCGGATCATTGTCCTGGTGCATAACCTAAGTGCACTTGAGCTTGAGGTCACAAACTGATGGCCGGTCATTCTCCTTTTGGATTTTCTGGTAGAGCTCAGAATTCATGGTTCCATCAATTATGGTAACTCGTCCAGGTCCTGAAGCTACAAAGCAGCCCCAGATCATCACACTACCACCACCATGTCTGACTGTTGGTATGATATTCTTGTTATGAAATGCTGTATTAGTTTTATGCTAAATGTAACGGGATACACACCTTCCAAAAATTTTTGTCTCATCAGTCCACAGAATATTTGCCTAAAAGTCTTGGGGATAATCAAGATGTTTTTTGGTAAATGTGAGATGAGCCTTTGTATTTTTTTTGGTCAGCAGTGGCTTTGGCCTTAGAACTCTCCCATGGATGCCATTTTTTCCCAGTCTCTTTCTTATTGTTGAATCATGAACACTGATCTTACCTGAGGCAAGTGAGGCCTGCTGTTCTTTAGATGTTGTTCTGGGTTCTTTTATGACCTCCTGGATGAGTCATTGTCATGCTCTTGGCAGTGTTAATTTCGTGAATGAAAATGTTTTCGTCAAAGATTTCGTCAGGGCATTTTTACAGTGATGAAAACTAAATGAAAAGTAGAGCACATTTTCGTCCACTGATGAAAACTATGAGGAAAATCCAATTAGTTTTCGTTATCGAGCGACGAGACGAACATGGCAAGGAGCTCTGCTTACTTCCGTGCCCAGCAAGCACCGTGTCACCGTGACGACTCCGAGAGTGCCAGAGAGTGTGAGTGAGGGCGGCACTTTGTACATTACAGGTCTCCCAACTTCCTAGTCATTTCTCCTCCTGATGCCACACCAGGCGCCCAGAGGCAGAGCAGACTGTGTGTGCACAGTCCAGTGCACAGTGTATTGTGGTACAGCAGGCCTGAGGCCTGCCCTCCCCTCAGACGACCATCGTCCGTCCAGAGAACACTGTGCAACAGTTCAAGTGCAACTGTTCCTCTGAGGCTCTGACCACTGGCAGTGCCATCCAGGCCCCTTTTGCACTGTCGATTACAGGCCATCCCCCAGACCACCATCCAGGCTCCAGCACTGTGTGCGCTGCATTTATTTCCAAATTTTACAGGCCTACTCTACTCAGACCACCGTCATCCAGAGAGCACTGTGCACTGCAGCATACAGGCTTCCAGTTCACCCACACTGTACGTCCGACGTCTGTCCATGTCTCCAAACTATACTGGAAATGTCGGCTTCTGTGACTGTTACTGGTAAAAAGAAAAGAGAAGATCTATGGATGTATTTTACATTTGATGTTAAGGACAACAAGACTCTTTGCAAACCATGTTGAGTGACACTCGCTGATAAAAAATACAACAAACTTGAAGCGTCATGTGCTGACAACTCATCCTGAAATTCATACAAAGATAAGCACAGCAACACTTAACTCCACTTTTGTTGGGAACAGTCTTATGCACATTGGCATTGCGGGATTTTTTTTTACAAACTTTCTTGCAGATTTCATACCTTTTGTTTTTCTGGAGTAATAGCTGTTTGTTTGTCTATGTTGTGCACTTTAGTCACTGAATTTTAATGGGAGCGAGTGATTTGATTTTATAATATCTATCAGCTGCTGCTTTCCCCAAATTTAAATATCTCACCAAAATATATGTAAACATATGTGGTCAGTGGTCACTGGGAGGGGCACTGTCAATTTTGGCACAGCACAGGCACCTAAAGGTCTAAGGCAGGCCCTGGGAAGGGCTATACATGTAGTATATTATAGAGAGACAACTTAGAGCTGACTGTGTGGGGTGAGAGAGAAGTAAAATCAGAATAACTTAAATTGTTCCCCCTAATTCAACCCCACAGTTACAGAAAACCTCAAATGATGGGCCAAGTCAAGCCAGTGGCAGTGCACAACCACAGCAGACTATTTGCACTGCTCTTTTAGGTGCTTCAAAATACAAAATAGAGTAACTAAGGAACAACATGCCAGGGAGGAGGCCATAGCAAGATGGATTGGGCGCACCAGATTACCAGTCAGAACGATTGAAGATGAGGACTTTGTTAGCATGATGGAGACAGTAGATAGGAAGCTGACTGTTCCAAAGAAAACTAAAATAAGAAATCTGATTAACAAACAGTATGAAGATGAAAAACAAAAATTCAAAAAGAGAGTGGCTGCTGCTCGGAGAGTATCTATTTGCGCTGATTTGTGGACCAAAAAAGGACTCTCAGCTTCATTCCTTGCCATAAGTGCATGCTACTTTTGTGTTGAACAACATAAACCTGAACACATATTGTTGGCCCTTGAACAAGCAGCCCACCCACACACTGCACAGTCAATCAAATCATGTGTGGACAAATGCTTGCAAGAGTGGGACATACCAAAGAGGAAGATCCTTACAGTTATGACAGACAGCGGAAGCAATATGGTGGTAGCATTTAAACAAACCACAACAGCAGCAGAAGAACAACCCAGCTCTAGTGAGGAAGACTCTCCCATAATGGAAAGTGACTCTGAGGCTGAGACCAAAATTGATGATCTGCGGTGAGCCATTTTTATTATTATTTTACATGATGACAAGGTTGACACCAGTCAATTATGAAATGATTGATATGGGGGCACAATCTGCTCTACTCTACAAGTGCACATTTGTTATTTTTCCACTTTATTTGTAGTCTTGTGTACTGTAAAAGTATTCCCATAAGATGTTAAGTGTTAAAATAATAGCATGGAACATAAACCTTTTCTATAGTTAATGCTTATTTGGCTGTGTTCCACTTGTTAGGTACCAACAGATCGACGTGGACCGGACACCATGTGTGGTGCATATCTTGCAACTTGTGGTCCACATGGTGCAGAAGGAGGCAAGTGTGAAGAGAATACTGGATAAAGCCAGATCAATAGTGAATCTCTTCCGCAAGTCTTCAATTGCAACACAGAAGCTATTTGAGCATTGTGGCCTTATGCCGCGTACACACGGTCGGACTTTTCGTCTACAAAAGTCCGACAGCCTGTCCGACAGACTTCCGGCGGACTTTCGGCGGACTTGCAGCAGACTTTCTAACGAACGGACTTGCCTACACACGACCACACAAAAGTCTGACGGATTCGTACGTGATGACGTACACCGGACTAAAATAAGGAAGTTCATAGCCAGTAGCCAATAGCTGCCCTAGCATGGGTTTTTGTCCGTCGGACTAGCACACAGATGAGCGGATTTCGGGGTCCGTCGTAGTTACGACGTAAAGATTTGAAGCATGTTTCAAATCTAAAGTCCGTCGGATTTGAGGCTGAAAAAGTCTGCTGAAAGTCCGGAGAAGCCCACACACGATCGGATTACCAGCCAGCTTTAGTCCGTCGGCGTCCGTTGGACTTTTGTAGACGAAAAGTCCGACCGTGTGTACGCGGCATTATTCTTTTAAATGACTGCCTCACACGCTGGTCAAGTACATTCAACATAATCACAAGACTCCTCAAACTGAAAGAGTCAGTCTGCCAAATCGCAAACAACATGGGATGGGACAGCTTGCTCCCTAGTGAATGGCAAAAGCTCACATCATTGCATGACCTACTGCTGCCTTTTGCAGAACATACTAAAACCCTCCAGAGTGACACCATGTCCATGTCCCTGGCTGTCCCTGCCCTCTTTGTTCTGCTCAGCCATCTTGAGGACTTTAAACAGAACACTAGCTACCAAGACCTTACCACAATTGCGCAGAAAATGAAAGGGAGTGTGAACCAGCGTTTTGCTTCATTCTTAGATCCAACTGATGAAATGTTCTCTTCACTTGCAGCAGCTGCTTGTTTCGTCAACTCTATCCTCTGTGAAACCCTTGTTGATGTGGCATATGAGAATATTCAGGAACTGCTTAAAAATGCAGAGGAGTATGAGCAAGAAAATCCACATTGTCACACACACAACATGAGGAATTGTCTGAAGAAGATGATGTGGTGGAAGAACTATCACAGGAAGTGGAAGAAGCACCACCACCAGACTCAAACAGATTCGAGCAGCAGATCAGAAAATATAAGGAAGAGCTTTTGCACCAATTTGCCATGCTGCGGAACTTACAAATCGTTCATAAGTCTCATTCGTTATTTCACCAAACATGCCAACCCTAGAGTTATTTCCCAAATAAATGAATAAATAAAAATGCGTCACGCACGGCGCTGCACCAGGCGGGCAGTTACAGGCCTGTTTTACTGTTATACATAACGTTTCGTATCGGATTTGCATCAGATGCATTCCGCACGCCAATTCGTATTGGTTCATGTCACTTACCCTTTAACCGATTCATATCGATTCATGTCATTTACTCTGTTTATATCATTTACCCTGCTAGCCGATTCATATCGGATTCATTTCATATGCATCACAGCCCGATTCGAACCTAGTCGCATCGGTGGCACAACGGTTCACATCAACTACATCACATGCCGAGTCGTATGGGTTCATGTCACTTACCCTACTACCGATTCGTATCGGATTTGTTGCATACCTACTACAGTCTGATGCAAATCTAGTTGCGTTGGCGGCACACCGATTCGTATCGGATCCATTTCATGCTTTCCAGTGCGATTTATATCAGGATTTATTTCATACACTCTACAACCGGTTCGTATCAGTTTCATTTCATACACGCTACAGCCCGATCTGACTCTAGTCGTGTCAACGTATTCGTATCGGATCCATTTCATACTTTCCTGTCCAATTTATATCAGATTCATTTCATACACTCTGCAACCGGTTGGTATCAGATTCATTTCATACAGCCGATTCGTATTGGATTAATTTCATACACCCAACAACCAATTCGTATTGGATTCATTTCATACAACAGATTCGTATTGGATTCATCTCATTCACTTTACAACAGATTCGTATCAGATTATTTTCATTCACTTACAACCGATTCGTATCGGATTTGTTTCATGCATTTTACAACCAATTCGCATTGGATTCATTTCATTGACCTTACAACCTATTTCGCATCGGATTCATTTCATTGACCTTACAGCCAATTTCGCATTGGTTCATGTCATACCCTTCAACCGATTTGTATCGCTTCATCTCATTCACTCTGTTCATATCATTTACCCTACTAACCGATTAGTATCAGATTCATTCCATACGCATCACAGTCTGGTTCGAACATAGTCGCATCGGCGGCACAACGGTTCGCATTAACTACATCACACGCCCATTTGTATTGGTTCATGATGCTTACCCTACTACCGATTTGTATCAGATTTATTGCATACCTACTACAGATCGACTCAAATCTAGCCACTTCGCAGCACAAATATCTGCATCGGATACATTTCTTACTACATTACATACTACATTTCATACTCTCAAACACAGCTACATCCGGTTAGGGTCACAATCCATTCCTACAAATTCAAGTTTCCTGCTATCCTTTTCTCTTTTCGCCTATCAGCGAGTTCTTTTCTTGCAATCGTTGCAAGCACGACCTCTAAACAGGACAGACTCTTGCAATCGTTGCAAGCACGTATCTCAGTATAAACTTGCATCTCAGCATAACTTCTTGCAATCATTGCAAGCACATTTCCAGTGGCATACTAACAGTCACACTTCATTTTCTAGTGGCACTTAATCGGCCACTGCTCTCCAGTGGCATTTTCATACGAGCCACTCATTGTTTTCTCTGTCATTTCTCCCTTAGGTCATTCAAGTTTCAGGTCCCATCCTGCACCAGGTTGAACGTTATATTTCCAAAAAAAAAAAAAAAAAACGATAACATAGGGATCGCATCTTCACCAGGGCCAGCCGCATCAAAGGGGTGGGACAGCCCGTTCCAGATAAAAAAAAAAAATATTGCACTTATGTCACCCACACTGCAGGTTTTCTGGTCTAACGAGTTTCGATCCCAACCAGGACCTCGCTACCAGAGTGTCAGTTAGGTGTGTAGTTCACGGGTTCCTCTATCACATTATCCTGCAGCACCCTTTCACTAAGCCGTTACTTCACATGCATCATTTGGGATGCTCATAGGGCGTTAGTTACTGTCACATATGTCTGTGCATGAAATTCTGTTTTCGAAGGGCGACCCTTCACCTCGCAGACAAGGTTGCTGAACGTTGAGCTTGCTAACAGTGCAAGCGTTAGCAGACCGAGCATGCGTCATCGACTACATCTCGCAACATTCCTACGTAGTCCGTACCAGACTTCAGCTTCTTACACCAGTACGCCCTGGGGTTCTGGTCCACAGTGTTGTGTTCAGCACAGACAGGCACCCGAGCTATCGGTGACCTGGCCAGTCACCTCTTGGCTCACTTCAGGGGCCACGTACTCTTTTTTGAGTTTTCTAAATTTCCACTCAACAGGGTTCTACACAGTAGAACACAGTCGGCTCTTATCTGCACCTTTCATTCCTTTTCCTGTACTTCTCCTTTTTCCTTCTTATCTGAGTTTTTTGTATTCCACTCCACTCACTATCCTACTGCTACGCCTCCTCTTAACACATGCATCCCCTTGTTCTTGTCTTATAGCCAGAGCCATGTCACAGGCTGGCAGTGAGGACTTCACACCTGCTGCTCTGTCACCCTCCGCGGGCTCAGAGAGTGGCAGTGTGCAGTCCCCCAGGGGATGGACCATCCCCAAGCTCATAGCAGAGCTGAGGCGCAAGGGCATTTCCTACCTGGCCACGGCCAGGAATGCAAAGCTCTTCAGGCTCCTCTTCCCACCTCCAGCTGCAGCCTACCCAGCACCCAGCAGGCATCCTTGCAGTCCATCTCTGGGGCCATCTCCCAGCTGCACTCCTTGGTCTCCTCCTTATCTGAAGCAGTCTCTGATGTCCAGACCAGAGTGACAGTTCTGGAAGTACACTGAGCCATGGGCCTCCCTGACCTGGTTGTGGTTTCAGAACTAGCAGGCCCCTTCTCACAGCCACCTTTTCAGACCTGGAGAGTCAGCCCTATTGGGCTTGTCAAATGCAAGTTCTCCAATGAACTTCACTTAGTGTATGATTTGTCTGCACCTCATTCTTCTCATATCCCAAGTCTGAATTCCCTAATTCTTTCTGAGGAATTCTACCTGAAATACACGTCGGTTGACTTAGCCATCCAGGCCATCATTAAAATAGGTACCGGCGCGTGGCTGTCTAAAGCAGACATCTCAGATGCATTTAAACTCCTACCTATCGAGCCATCCCTCTGGCAATGGCACGTCATTAAAGGGAGGGATTCTTGTTACTTTGCCACCAAGTTGACCTTCGGGTCCAAAAGTAGCCCATGGCTGTTCGATACTTTCGCCTAGTCCCTTACATGGATCCTATCGCACCAGGCCCAGTGTCAGATGGTCATACATTACCTCGATGATTTTCTGCTCATCAAACAGCCAGGCATACCCCTGATAGACCAGATAGATTAAAAGTGGTGTTTAATAACCTCAACGTGCCCATAGCCGAACATAAAGTGGAAGACCCGGCACACTCTATCACCTTCCTAGGCATCACTCTGGACACGCGTGCCATACAGACTAGCCTGCCTCCCGACAAACTAGCCCACATCAGGTCTGTCATTTACGATTTTACCCTTTCGCAAGGTAGTACTAAGAGAGAGTTACAGTCCTTGTTAGGGATGCTCAATTTTGCAGTGCGGATTACTCCTCAGGGATGGTCCTTCATTTCACGACTCTTGACTTTTCTTTCTCAAGTACAAGACATTGATCAAATTCTCAAAATAGACCCAGCAGCATTAGCGGACTTAACAATGTGGGTTGAGTTCCTTACAAACTGGAACGGCATATCAATGTTCATCCCGTCAGCATCAGCTCTGTCACCACAAGTAGTCGTGGATGCCACAGCCTCCACAGGCTTTGCTGCAATTTTTGGCCATCACATTCGCAGGACCTTGGCCTCCAGAAATCCTCCTAATTCCCAGTTTTACTCAGTCATCATCACTGTTCGAGCTGTATCTCATTGTGGCAGCTGCCCAGGTCTGGGGCCACACATAGACAGGACAAACAGTGGTCTTCGCTACAGATAGTCAGGCTACGGCCAATATCATCAACAAAGGAACCTGAAGCCGATCCAACGACTACTCCGCTCCCTCCTTGGTCACAGCTAACGATGGATTGAAGCCACACCTAGCCAACGCAACCCAGCTCATTAACCACTCATTATCCCACAACACAGTAAAGGCCTATCGCACTGCTTGGAACACCTACTGCAGGTTTCTAGCCTCATGCCCTGGAGCAACCACAGGCAACATTAGGCACATCCTAGCCTTTGCGTCATATTTCCACACGCAGCTGGCTCTTTCTCATAACACTATCAGACTATACTTAGCCAGCATCCAGCATTTTCTGTCCTTACAGGACCCTGGAAGGCCATCTTTGTTTGCGGCCCATACAGTCAGATCCCTCCTACGTAGCACCCAGAAGCATCAGCCTGTAGCCAACGGCAAACACTTGCCCATCACAAATGCCATCTTTAGGGACATGTCTGAAATCCTCACCCATTCCATGTTTGAGGTTCTGCCCAGCCTGATCATCCAGTGGCTATCTACCTGGCCTTCTATGGGTTTTTGCAGCCTAGTGAATTCACATTTAGTGGCACTTGCAGCCAGATACTATACAGACACCCCCTGACTCGCTTACCTAACTGTTACGTTCTTCAGCTTGAGGTCTCCAAACTCAACAATCTGGACCCAGGGTTGACATTAATCTCTTTCAGATGAACAACGCCTAGTGCCCAGTAATGGTTCTCGACCAGCTACTGCCCCATCTACCCAGCCAGTCAGACTCTAGCCCGCTGTTGCTTTTTCCAACCAGCCCGCTGAGTGGCAGCCAATTTATCAGATACTTTAGAATTCTACTAGTTAACTTGGGCCTTGACCCTGGTCAGTACTCCAGACATTCCCTCTTGATCAGTGCAGCCTCAGCTGCATCTCAACACGGAGTACCAGACCTTGTGATCAAGAAATTAGGCAGATGGAAATCGGCCTGCTTTGCTAGATACATTCTAAATCTACAGGTTGAAATGGCACAAGCCTTTACCAAGCTTGCTCAATAATGACAGTGCTAATAAAGAACTACTTCCCTACCTGGGTATTTTTGTCCCCTTTTCTTGGCATACCGACCAGACGACCAAGGCACACCTCAGGTCTATGTTATGTTGTAAGTCTTGTCGCATATTTATGTGATCCAAATTTGTCTCGGTCATAGGGCCATGACCATAAATGCAAGTAATCTTACATAAAACAATATGCCTGCAAAGGATTTTGTGTTGCAAAATCTTCTCTCTTTTGCCTTTCATATACACTATATATGCAGCGAAAAATGGAACCATACCTTTGCTGTAATTTGAAGTTGTTCTACATTTTCACAGAGTTGATATTAATGGTTTGAGACATGCTGAATGAAGGATGTGGAAAGGTAATAGGATAGTCTCTATAAGACATCCATTGAGAACAAATTATGTGAAGTCATGCACGATTAGATCACAAAATATTTCAATGATTTAATCAGTCCAGCAGCAGAGTGACAAATCTCAGGACAAGCTCTATTAGTGCTTACTGTAAACTTGTATCATTAAAGCATAAAACATTGGGTGGTATTTGTAAAATCCAAACAGATGACTGAGCACTAAAGAAATTATAAGTAAATATAAGTCAAATATAAGAAGCGAAAATATCTGGTTAAACGCTAGGTAGTTCCCAAATTCTATTAATGTAATTAGATTTAAAGCACCAAAATAAATAATTATATAATAAAAATACTTATTGCATGTAGCACCCTCTAGCTAGTGTGCTAGATGTAAATAGGTTTAGTTGTTAGTGTAGGAAAATTTATGTGTGGCTCAAGGCCAAGCCTGAGCTAGGGATCTGGGTCAGGGTTTAGTGACTCAGGGCTGGATGACTCATGCTGACAGCTCTTCTGGTGCCTCCCCCTGTTCTCTTACATTGGAGAATGTTCTATACAGTGGGTGGAAGCTAGGAAGGGTTGTTAGTAATATTTATGAGGACCTCAGCCAATCCCAAGTAGAGGGCTGGCAGGGGGCAGGCCACATCATAAATAGGCATGATTCATGCCAGCAGGGACAGTCAGGTGTAAGATGGAGATGGAGTGCTTAGGAGGCTTGTTGGTGGCCCTTTAGGGTGCCCCCTAGTCTGGGGGAGTTGACCTTGGGCCTGGGGCTCGGGTACTGGAAGTCTCCTTCTAAAACACATAGAGGGGACCCTTCCTGGAGGCACAGAAGCAAGTAAGAGGACAGTGGGTCCAGGTCAGCACGTCAGGGAGATCTCCAGAGTAAGAGTCAGCTGGGCAAGATGGTGAGTGTCAGTCTCGAGGACTGTGGAGAATTAGCCTGGAAGGCTAGTGAGAGGGGCAGCTGCAGGCGGGAAGGCTGGTGGGGCCTGAAGAGGTGATGCTGGGATCAGTGACCACAGAGAGGAAATGCTGGGAAAGTGTGAGCTGTGTCACCCAAACTGTTCTTTAAGTATAGGGGCTGCGAGTCCCTGCCTATAATGGGCCTTTGCTACAAAATTACTACAGGGTGACATACCTGAGTTCTGTATATAGGAAGACTGTCCCTGAAGCTTTGCTGAAGTCAAATGGGCATCTCATAATCTCCCATCCCTCTCAGTTTGTTAGTTCACAGGCTTTTCTTTATATCTTTCGCCACATTTGCATGGAGATCAAGCTGTACAGAAAAAGTCCAAATGACAGCAGGACATACTATAGCACCTTCAAGGGTGTATGCAATTGTGATAATTTATTTGTATGCATGGTTTAAATTTCCTTTCAAATATAAAAATTTAGCTTTAACTGCTCAAGCACCCCTTGCGGTGTTAAAGCTTGTCCCAAACCCAGTCATTTAAGGCCTCATGCACACAGGTTGGTATTTTACCTCCCCTGGATGTGTTTACTTCAGGACAGGGGAGGAAAACGCAGCTTAACCACTTCAATACTGGGCACTTCCACCCACTTCTTGCCCAGACCAATTTTCAGCGTTGTCGCATTTTGAATGACAATTGCGCAGTCATGCAACACTGTACCCAAACTAAATTTTTATAATTTTCTTCCCACAAATAGAGCTTTCTTTTGGTGGTATTTGATCACCACTAGGTTTTTATTTTTTGCACTACAAATAAAAAAAATACAGAAAATTTTGAAAAAATTATTTTTTTGTTTCTGTTAAACATTGTAAATAAGTATGTTTTCTCCTTCACTGATGAGCACAGATGAGGCTGTACTGACAGGCACTGATGAGGCAGTACTGAATAGCACTGATGAGGTAGAACTGATGGGCATTGATGATGAGGCACTTATATGCAGCACTGATGGGCACTGATAGGTGGCACTGATAAGCAGCACTGATGGGCACTGATACATGGCACTGATGGGCACTGATAAGTGGCACGATGGGCACTGATAGGTGGCACTGATGGGCAGTGATAGGTGGCACTGATGGGCACTCATAGGTGGCACTGGTAGGTGGCACTGGTGGGCACTTATAGGCAGCACTGATGGGTGGCACTGATGGGCGACACTGATAGATGGCACTGATAGGCAACACTGATCAGGGGGCACTGGCAGGCATCACTGATGGGCACAGAGTGCCATTCCCAATGGGCACTGAATGGCACTGATTGACATTGCTGGTGGTCTTTAGTGGGCATCCCTGGTGGTCTCCAGTGGGTATCCTCAATGGGTCTGCACTGGTAATGAATGTGCTAATTATCAGCGCAGACCCCCTCTGTCAGGAGAGCAGTTGATCGGCTCTCCTCTACTCGCTCCTGTCAGCGCGAATAGAGGAAAAGCCGATTTACTGGCACTTCCTGTTTACGATGTGACCAGCTGTGATTGGACACAGCTGATCATGTGGTAAAGAGCCTATGTCATAGGCTCTTTACCTAGACTGACACACCACACCACCGATCGCCGCGATACACGCCCACGCGGGGGCGCAATTGCAGCTTATCCTGCTGGACATCATATGACTGCTCTGCTGCATTTCTGCCAGTAATGTTACAGTAAGTAGCAGCGGCCCCGGTGTCACCGCGATCCACACCTCCATAGTCACGCCACTAGGCCCCTCTGAATGAATGGATGGGGCCCAGGGAATACATTTTAGGCCACCTGGAAGCCGGGGGAAGCAGAAATAAAATGTCCCTGCAGCTGCATTTAGATGATGCCTCGTAACTCAAATCTGGTGAGGAAGCCTTGGAGTCGATATTATTTTCTGGGGGGGGGGGGGCAATTGTCCCGTTGCCACCTGCCTGGATCCGCCCCTGTGTGCACCTGAAATTTTCTTAATTTTCTTTAAGTGTAGCAGTGAGGTTTTCCATCTGGTTAAAATCTGGCAATTGTTTAATGATGGTTCTGACCTTGGACCAAAAGCTTTGGAGTTTGTCTAATGTCCAGGAAGTGTGTCCACTGCTTTCCCACATCACCAACAGCTGTTGGATGTCTGCGGATACACTTTTTGAACATTGAACAGGACTTTATACCAGCTGGCCAGAACTTATTAACCCAGTTCCTGTCATTTGTTGGCTATACAGTTTTATTGTGCAAAGTATAGGATATCCTCCCTTTGGGTAGAAGAGAATGTAGTCTCCAGATCCCTCTCCCATTTAAGCTGAAATTGGGGTGTGAAATTCTCTGCAGATTGAACAAAGAATTTTAACGCGGCTGAGACTGTGCAGGAAGATGGTCCAGAGTCTGTGCAAAGATGCTCAAAGGTTGATTCCAAGCTAAGGGAGACACCCCTCCTGGAGACTGAGGATAGAAAGCGGTACAATTGTTGGAGGTTCCATTAATCCAGAAGAGGATCGAACATTTGTTGGGGGATCTGGCAGGTTTCGGACACAAATCACAAAAGAAGCCTCCAGTCCTATAGATACCAGTTATCTGGAGTTGAAACCACCTCTTGCATCTGGGTCCTATTAAGGACCCTAGGTGGCAGGAGCCGCCTGCAACCTATCAACCAAGGATGCTAGGAGACTGGAGCTGCCTGTATCCTAATAATTAAAGATACTAGGTGACAGGGTAATCTGTATCCTATCAACAAAGGACACAAGGCAGCAGGAGCTGTCTGCAACCTAACAACCAAGGAACCTAGGTAGCAGAAGCCACTTGCATTCTAGCAGCCAAGGGTGCTAGGCAGCAGGAGCAACCTCCATCCTAGTATCCAAGGGTGCCAGGCAGCAAGAGCAGCCTGCATCCTAGCAACCAAAGACCCTAGGCAACAGGGGTCCATTAATAGTGTGCAATCAGCAGCGCGAGCAGTGATGACTACATATTGTTGACATGTACATGTCGGCTGGCAGCAACCAATAGGACTCATGTACACTGTACCGCTGGATGTAAATGTATACAAATGCTACATGCATACAGAGTACAGACGACTAAAAACATGGGATCTTGTTGCCAGCAAGGCAAAATAGTTAACACTCTTCTGAGTGAGCCCTAAAAGAAATCATAATCCAGTGGTTTCAATGTACGCTATACATTTGTTCTCTTGCTTCTTGTCATTAGCAGAAACTGAAGTGTAGGCATATATACCCCATCTAACAATTGTATTCATTAATTCAAAAAATCCTTGAATGTATTTTAAATAATACCTCAGTCCATTTCTACATTAGCCTGCCTCTTGCAGTTGCCTGCACAGCAATATTTAAAGGTGAAGAAAAAAGGGCCAGCACTGTTAGCCAATTACTATATGGCATAGTGTACAGATAGCTGGCTGATGGAAGAGGGGACCTCATGATTGACCTCATTGGTGCGCTGCTATTTCTTCCTTATCCAATCACAGACTTGGGTTGTCCTGAACTGAGCTCTATTACTTTAACTACAGTAGTGAACAGTTAGGTTAGATCCTGGCTGTGCTGCCTGACAGAGTTGTCTAGATTGAAAGACTGGCTGAACAGGCAGGTAAGAGAGTTTTCATTCTTGTATTTCCACTGTGGATTAACAATTTGCCTTCACCTGCATTTTATAGTGTTGTGTCTGTGTGGCACTTTGTAGTAACCAAGTTAGTTTGGATGAAACTAAGTACATTGGGGTTGATTTACTGAATTAGCCTATAGCAATGTAATATAAAAGTTCTATAATATCCCAGGCTTATTACATCATAGCAGTCTCACTGAGTAATGACATTATTACAGTGTAAATCATGTACAAATGTCACAGATCTAAGATCTGGTGATTCAAGAATGGGGCACTGTTAATGAAAATAAGAGGATTGATGGCATCAGTAACAAAATGTTTTGCCTTTCTTCAAACCAGTAACATATGCAAAATAGAAGACAAAAGATCGGGATGAAGATACAAAGATGACGTCCAGTTACTAAGATACATTTATTACATCGCCTTTTAATCATTCTTCTGCTTCTAGAATGTGTTCTTAGATCTTCAAAAGGTCCATTGCATTGCTGTTGTTGTGATTTATTGATGTTTGGTTCTTCGTTATTGGATTTCTTTAATATGAAGCATATGCTCTTTCAATGGTATGAAGATAACCTTGAGCTTTCATTGTTGCTAACATTGACAGAAATGCTTTATGAAGTGTAATAAACACCTATTTTTAAGAGCTGTGGCATTGCCCGTCTTGTATACATACAGGTCCTCTGTTTCTCAAGTTGTTGGATTTTAGTAAGAAAACCTCTATATAAACCCAGTTTTGTTTTGTAAAATATTGCCGAAAGGCAAAAATAGCCAAGGTGTTTAGCTCTGACCTCAAGTTACACTTGGATGTTATACAGTAACTGGTTGTAAAATTTCTTTATATCGCAAAAAGAAAAAAAAGTTGTTCTTTTTCTGAGTTTAAAGTGGACCTTCAGTCATTTTTTCTCTTTCCATCTATTACATTTTCTGCCCTTGTTGTTTTAAGTCAAACATTTTAAGTCAAACATTTTTTTCTGGCAGTAAATACCTTATACAGCCCACTTCCTGTTTCTTGTCTGGTAAAAAGCCTAGGCTTATGACATCATGTACATCTCTCTCTCAGTTTGCCAGGAAGGCGGGGGGTGAGTCATAAAAGGGCCAATCAGAGCTGCAGAGCTGGAGTTGTGTGTCTGAGTGTCTCCGTGAATCCATGAAGTGAACAGGCAGCATCTTTAGCTGCCCACAGTTAAAATGGATGCAGCCAGACTCAGTGGAGGGAGATTTCTGCAGCATATTTGGCAAGTACAGAATCACAGTATATATATAAAATAATATGCAAAGTGGTTGAAGGGAAGCTTCAGAATGGCAAAGATGTTTTTATTACAAATTATGTGAGCAAACTGCAGTTCCTCTTTAACACTAGTGGTCTTATTAGGCCAGGTAGTGAAAAAAGACAGGATAATGTGCTAAGTACAATAATCCATAGAAACCAACAAAATGTCAGTAGCCTGATATCAAAAAATGAATGGTTGTTGTGGGTTAGTGCACATGTTCATTGCTTCTTATGGGCTACTAGGATTTTGTATATGAATTTAAACACATAAACATTTAATATTAAACCGGGGGCATTCTAAACATACCACAGTGACCAATAATTATTTCTTCTAAAATTATACACTGCCAAATCCGGAAAAACAAAACAAAATGCCCAAAGTATTACACCCTGCCACTTTCCCAAGCAAAACAATACTGGACTCTAACTATACTATACGGTTTACATATATAATTCTCTCACAGAAGAAGATACCCTTTCCAGGCAAAGATAACTTGTTTGGCTGTCACAGTGATTATGTGAACCAGGGTTACTTAATTCTCTCCTGGCCTTTAGCCTATGAATCCTGTTATATAGTGACAGTAGGTCCCTAGGGTCAATCTGTGGCCTTTTCCTACTTGTTGTGTGGCACCCTGAGCCTCTGCAAACAGTAGCCTCTGTTTTTTTAACTGGGTAGTAGCAGTTAATAATTTGGTTTATTTTTTCACATTATCTTACTTTGTTGCTGTGCTGTCCATCTCATTTTATCATTATAATCCCTGCATGCTTTGCAGCTTCCCCTCTTCTGTTTACTTTCCATTTCTAAGGACTATATATCCCATGGTACCTTAATGCCTGCAAGCAGTGATTCTTGTACTTGCTCCTCCTCCTGAAACTCCTCCTTTGAGCACCTCTGTAGTTTAGAAGGCAGGCTCTGTGAAGTGTGTGACACAATACTGCCTACTCACGGGGAAAAGTGAATACAGTGAGTAAAGTAAATGTGTCTTCACAAAGTTCAAGATTATTCAGATAAATAGGAGTAGGCTAGAAATAATTCAAATAAAATGTGGAAATGAATAGATGATTTTACATTTTGATCATAGATACACCACTTGCCGACCGCCTAACTGGGAATGTACATCATGATTTTGACAATAAAGGAGTTGTAAAGGCAAAAGTTTTTTGTTTTTTTTTAATCTTAATGCATTTTATGCATCGGGATAAAAAACCTTCTATGTGTGGCAGCCCCCCTCAGCCCCCCTAATACTCACCTGAGCCCATCTTTATCCAGCAATGTTGTAGGAATGTCTCAGCTGCTCGGGACTCCCCTCCTCATTTGCTAAGACAGCAGTACGGTGTGATTGGCTCCCGCTGCTGTCAATCAAATATAGTCAGCCAATCAGGAAAGAGAGGGGGCAGGGCCGGGATGCAGCTTCGTGTCTTTTTTTTTTTTTTTTAAATCCAGTAATTTTTATTGAAACTATTTTTTTTATTCCATAGACATTTCAGATGACACTACATACATATTATCCAGATACAGCCTTAATATACATCACATTTAATAAGCCATAAACTCCCCCCCAAAAAAAAGAAAAAGAAAAAGAAAAATTTTGAATGAACACAGGGAGCTGTGACTCGACTCGGGTACACCCACAGCAAGCTGCTTGCTCTGGGGGCACTCAACAGGAGAGATGGGCCAGGAGCACAAAAAGGGACCCGAGAAGATGAGGATTGGGACTGCTCTGTGTATAACCAACTGCACAGAGCAGGTAAGTATAACATGTTTGCTATTTAAAAAAAAAAACGAGACTTTACAATCACTTTAAATACCGTTGTTATGGCTGCATCTAGCTACCATAACCCCCGGTATTGTTTTTTCTCTTGGGCAGCCGGGCTTTCAGATAAAGGTGGTCCCAGCGGTGGATTCGCCACTTTTATACACAGTGGGGAAGGTGCCCTTCCTGCCACTTCCTGATCATTCCCGAGCTTACCAGAGCCATCGGTAAGCCCGGAACCGATCTGATGCGGCTAGGCAGGAAGCCGGGTGAAGGCAAGATAGCCCCCACTTGGCTCTATGCCCTCGGAGGACCGGAATGACCAGACCAAAAACTGCTGGAAAAAAGTTACATATGTAACACTATTTTGACTGGCCTTCAGGAGATGTGACTGAGGCTGGGTTCACACTGGTGTGATGTTAGGCAAGCTGTTGGGCTAAATTTCAATAACTCTTCTCCACGCTGCAAGACGACAAGCAAACCAGCTTGACGACAAGCAAACCAGCTTTTGACATTTAATTTTATATAAAGTCAGTTTCCCACTCTGTATCCACTAACATGCTCCTTATTCTCTTCCTTCTCACATTGGTGTCTTCTATCCTCAAATTATCTTTACTCTACCCCTCCTCTCTTCCCTGCAGCATGCACATATCACCCTCACTCCTACCCTCTCCCTACTATGGCTCCCATCATCTCCTGAATTTACTGCAGCCACATGCTGACATAAACACCAGGGCCACTAGACACGTGCACTCATGCAAATCCCACTCCCATCTTGCCTTCCTCGCCCTCCTCCTTCTAGTCTCAGGTGACATTTCTCCTAATCCTGGTCCGCCATTTTCCAACTGCAAGCCACATATCCAATACCCCTCCCCCTCTGTCAACCACTGCAATCCACTCAGTTTAATTTCTATCCCCCTGCTTCCTCAAAGCAGCCCACCAATCTCATGCGCCCTTTGGAACGCGCGCTCCATCTGTAACAAGCTAACATCTGTACATGACCTCTTCATCTCTCATGGCTTTAACATACTCGCCATAACAGAAACCTGGCTTAAAAAATTTGACTCAGCTTCTCCTGCTGCCCTCTCCCATGGTGGTCTCCATTGGACTCACTCCCCCAGACCCAACAGACAGAAAGGAGGTGGAATTGGCTTCCTTCTATCCCCACAAAGCACCTTCCAAGTCCTTCCTGTCCCTCCCTCTCTATCCATCTCTTCTTTCGAGATGTACTGTATTCGTCTATTTTCTCCCATTTCTCTGAGAATTGCAGCAATTTATCGGCCTCCTGGACCGGTATTACACTTTCTTGATGACTTTGCTGCCTGGCTACCCTACTTTCTCTTCTCTGAAATACCCACAATCATTCTTGGTGACTTCAAAATTCCTATCAATGTTAACAGCCCAACTACAGCTAAACATCTCGACTTAACCTCATCTTTTGACCTAACCCAATGGACACATACTTCCAATCACTCCAATGGTAATACCCTGGACCTTGTATACTCCCATCTCTGCAACCCTGGCAACCTCACAAACACTTTCCTCTCTCTGATTACAACCTCATTACTTTCACTGTATCCTTGCCTCCAACCACCCATCCCTCCAAGCAGCAAACAATTACTTGTAGAAACCTTCGCCACTTTAACCATTCTCTTCTCTATTCTGCTACTGACCACCTATATGACATAATCTCTCCCCTGTCCTGTCCAGATCTGGCCACCTCTGTCTACAACAGTTCACTCTCATCATCACTAGATGCACTTGCTCCTCTAACCACACGCAAAATCAGGCCCCGACCGTTACAACCCTTGCAAACGGACAACACTAGAAATCTCAAGAGACATTGCCGTGCTCTTGAACGACTGTGGCGTAAAACCAAATGCCTGCAAGACTTTACCCTATATAAATCTGCCCTTCTAAAATACAATTCCTGCCTCCATGCTGCCAAACAAAAGCCCTCACTTGACCCTACCAACCTGAACAACTTAAGACCCATCTCATTGCTCCCATTCACCTCTAAACTTCTAGAACGCTTTGTCTACAACCATCTTAGCTCCTACCTCAGTGAAAATAACCTTCTTGACCCCTTACAGCCTGGCTTTCGCTCACAGCACTCCACGGAAACTGCCTTACTAAAACTCACTAACGATTTACTAACTGCTAAAACCAACAGCCAGTACTCCATACTCCTACTACTTGACCTCTCTGCGCCCTTTGATACTGTTGACCACCCGCTCCTTCTCAATAAACTACATTCCCTTGACCTCCGAGATTCTGCTCTATCCTGGTTCTCTGCCTATTTATCACAGCGATCCCTCAGTGTCACCTACAACTCTGTCTCCTCCTCTCCATTGCCTCTTTCTGTGGGGGTCCCCCAAGGCTCTGTTCTTGGACCCCTTCTCTTCTCTCTACACCTCCTCCCTTGGTCACTTGAAAACTGCCCACGGCTTCCAATACCACTTTTATCCTGATGACACCCAAATCTATCTGTCTACTCCTCACCTCACTCCTTCAGTCTCCTCTCGCATTACTAACTTACTAACTGACGTATCAGCATGGATGTCGCACCACTTCCTTAAACTAAATTTCTCTAAAACTAAGCTATTAATATTCCCCCCTGCCCGTCCCCCCTCCATGACTTTTCCATCAAAATCAACAATGCAACCATCAGTCCCTCCCTTCACATCAGGGTACTAGGTGTTATCTTATGCCCTGTACACACGGTCGGACATTGATCGGACATTTCGACAACAAAATCCTAGGATTTTTTCCGACGGATGTTGGCTCAAACTTGTCTTACATACACACGGTCACACAAAGTTGTCGGAAAATCCGATCGTTCTGAACGCGATGACGTAAAACACGTACGTCGGGACTATAAACAGGGCAGTAGCCAATAGCTTTCATCTCTTAATTTATTCTGAGCATGCGTAACACTTTGTGCGTCAGATTTGTGTACACACGATCGGAATTTCCGACAACGGATTTTGTTGTGGGAAAATTTTATAGCAAGCTCTCAAACTTTGTGTGTCGGAAATTCCTATGGAAAATGTGTAATGGAGCCTACAGACGGTTGGAATTTCCGACAACAAGGTCCTATCACACATTTTCCATCGAACAATCCTATCGTGTGTACAGGGCATTTAGACTCTGACTTGTCATTTCAGCCTCAAATCCAATCGTTGTCAAAAGTTTATAGAATTCACCTCCGTAACATCTCTAAAATTCGCCCCATTTTAACAAATGAAACCACCAAGCTCCTCATTCACTTCCTTGTTATCACTCTCCTTGACTATTGCAACTCCCTTCTTATTGGCCTGCCTCTCCATAGGCTATCCCCTCTTCAGTCTATCATGAATGCTGCTGCCAGACTTATACACCTTACCAACCGCTCAGTGTCTGCCAATCCTCTCCTCCAATCCCTACATTGGCTCCCAATCACCCAGCGAATTAAATTCAGAATACTAACCACAACATACAAAGCCATTCACAACTCTGCCCCGAGCTACATCACCAATCTAGTCTCCAAATATCACCCAAATCGTCCTCTCCGCTCTTCTCAAGACCTCCTGCTCTCAAGCTCTCTCATCTCCTCCTCCCATGCTCATTTCCAGGATTTCTCCAGAGCCTCTCCCATCCTCTGGAACTCGCTACCTCCACTGGTCCGGCTATCCCCTACTCTTGCTACCTTCAGGCGATCCCTGAAAACTCATGTCTTCAGGAAAGCCTATCACGTCTCCAACTAATCTCCTACCATTTCTATCAGCTCATTCCCCACAGTTACAACCTTTTGTACCACCTGCCCCACCCTATTAGATTGTAAGCTCTTCTAAGCAGGGCCCTCTTAATCCTCTTGTATTTTATTTTATTATAACTGTATTGTCTCCCTTTTATATTGTAAAGTGTTGGCGCTATATAAATCCTATATAATAATAATAATTTATAATAATAATTTGCATCGATCAGACATCACATGTGATCTGCACAGCAGTGCGGTGAGAATCACATGCAATGTCTGTGCAATGCTAATTCAGCCATACAGATCGTATGGCTGAATTTTCATCGTATTCGCACCAAAATGGTGCAGGACCCTTTTTTTGGTTCACACTGAAATCAGATCACATGGGTGTTCACACCCATATGATCTGATTCCTGCACCATTTGGCAGTTCGCACTGTGATCAGCGAACCAATCTGGGGGTGTCATTAGCGTTGTATTGACACCCACAGTGGTTCGCATAGGGCAGTGTAAACTGCCCACCAAAGACATGCGATGCGGGAACCCGCACTGGAATCACGCTGGTTCCCGCATCACAATAGTGTGAACCAAGCCTAAATCCTGATCCACAGCATTTTTGTGAATATATTAAGAATGTCCCAGACCCACTTACTTGGCAATAAATGTCCCAGGAAAAATCTTCTTAAGGTCTTGTCTCTGGATGTTCAGAATGATGGGCGTCGGTCACTTCAATCTGAGATTTTAAAAGATTTTATTGCACATGTGCATGGAGAAATAGGAAGGAGGCCGGAGAAAGCACATAATAATTGTAGGTTCTAGAATACATTTCCTAGTCCTGCATGTCACTCCTTTATTTTTTACAATTCAATTATATTTCTATATTGCTTCTCTCCATGGGGGCCCAAAACCTTTTATCTGCTGTTGCAGTAGATAGTGAGACAAGCATCTTGGGCACACTCAGTAGCATATCATAGTAAGTCCAATTTTGAACAGGAGTCATAAACCCTATTATGCCCCGTACACACGGTTGGATTTTCCAACGGAAAATGTTCGATGGGAGCTTGTTGTCGAAAATTCCGACCGTGTGTAGGCTCCTTCGGACATTTTCCATCGGAATTTCCATCACACAAAATTTGATATCTGGATCTCAAATTTTCCGACGACAAAATCCGTTGTCGTAAATTCCGATCGGAATCAAGCAGAAGAACCGCACTGGCTGACTAAAGCTGACTAAAGCTTCCCAGCAGATCACAAAAACACAAAATAAATTTGGAAAAATACTAAAGCCCTACATATACAAGAATAAATAAAATGTCAAATGTGAGTGCGAATTCAAAGCAACATGGTGGCTGGAATTAGAGAGGGGAAAGTTGGGCTACAACCTGCTTCGCAAAAGAAGCGGCTATTTTCTGCATCTCATGATTTGATCAGCCAATCCCAGACCAGCAGTTTAAGCCAATTCTTCCCTAGTCTGCACTTTTAAACTTACACAAGTCTATAGGAGTTTTGGATGAATAACTGCAGAGGTTAGATTGAATAAATGCAAGAGTTAGAATGAATAAATACAGCACTTAGAATGTTTTCAAATGACGGACACCATCTTGTTACTACAGGTACCATTAGCTTTGCCGCAGATGTGCTTCTAATGCAGAGTTTTGTCAACAACAAAATACCATACTGATCCTGGACTGGACTGATTGAATAAAACAGAACTTAGATGATGTATTTTTCTTTTGCAGAAAAACTTCTAGCTTGGCAACATGGTTCTCATATATGGGTGCTACAGTGATTCATTTGAAACCACAGATTGTAAAATATTTTTAATTTTTAAGTAATTATTTAAGAAGCCTATTTGAAGCCTGCCATGAGGTTCAGCACAGAGAAGCAATGAATGGGAAAGCTGAGGGAAAGGTTATGGTATTCCAGCTGTCATATGTATGTCAGTCTTACGCTTTCTTAAAACCATGTTTCCAGCATCAAAGCACTGTGTTTATAAATGTTGTCAATTTAAGAGCCACTAGATACATTCATTTATTTTTCTTTAATAACTGCTTAATTTAAAAGAACCAGTATGAGCCCTATATATGTTTTCCACATCTGAAAATGCAATCATTCTTAAAGGGTAGAGAAATGAGAGCTTCCATTTCCAGCTGTTTTTAAAGAAGCAGGTTCTAGTACCTTATGACCTCAGATTTTCTAGACTTCACTGGCTGCATGCTTTTTAATGTGCAAATGTCTTTTTTGTTGTTATTATTTATTACTAAAATGTTGTTGTGCAGTGCAATATAAAAATAAAAAATGTATCTGCAAAGGGGGTCTAATATGCCAGGTGTGCCATATTAATAATTATTCTTTAAAATGTTCCACTTCCAACCCCTCCACAGCCTGGTGTTCCATTGAGCGTTGGAGGGGCAGAGCAGAGAACAGTGACAGAAAGTCACCAATATAAGATGCCAGTAATATTACATATCACAGAAATTGATATAGCACCTAAATAATGAAGAGTGCAAATGAATGAAACAGTCCATAACAGAAAAACATGAAAAATCCCTTGTGAAACAGTGCTCCAGAAGGTGTCATCTGTATGTGGGAAAAGTGAACTCCACGACCAGACAGCAGTAGTTGTTACAGTGAGTCTCTTACCAGATCAGTTGGGCCAAAGATTATAATGGGCAAAAACACATAAGTATAGACACAAACAGGGATGAGGTACTCATGATTATAATGTCACCAAGTGAAACAAAAGCATACACTCCCATCGAGACGATCGTTCAGAATAGTTGCTTTTATTAAAAGCTTTTGAATCTCAAACAGATCAATGTTCCAATGTGAACAGTGGTACTAACAGTGGTGTCACAAGCTACCTACAAGCTTATGGTTAGCAAAGCTCTGGCAGTAGCCGGCAAGCGGTGTGTCGGGACGACATAGCCACGCCAACTATATATTGGTGATAGTTTTTGATGTTTATATTGTTTTATTTCTGTAGCGCTGCTCTTGTTTTAATAATATTCTCGATCTACACCTCTTCCCTGGGTCAGTAGATAGCTTTTCTATGCTGAAGACACCCAAATCTATCTCTCTACCCCTCAGCTCACCCCACCTCACGTAAACCTCACGTATCACTGGTTTACTAAAAGACATATCAGATTTCAATGTCGCACCACTTCCTCAAACTCAATCTATCCAAAACCGAGCTCATAATATTGCCTCCCCCACGTGCCCCTTTCTCTGACTTCTCTGTCAAGCTCAACTATCAGTTTGTCCCCACTCACCAGGGTGCCAAGGGTAAACCTGGACTCTGAACTGCCCTTTCAGGCCCACATCCAATCCCTATCCAAATCATGCCGCCTAAATCTCCGCAAAATCTCCATAATATGCCCCTTTTTAACCAATGACACCACAAAGCTTCTAATTCACTCCCTGGTTATCTCTCGCCTTGACTACTGCAACTCCCGTCTCATTGGATTACCTTCAGTTCATCATGAATTCTGCTGCCAGCCTCATCCACCTTACCAACCATTCAGTGTCTAGTACCCCTCTCTGCCAATACCTCCACTGGCGTCCGCTCACCCAAGGAATAAAAATCAAAGTACTAACAACAACTTAAGGTTGAATATATTGTTTTTTGCCAAATTTTCAAATATAGGTACAAAAACAGTCACTCAACATGAAATACAAATCAAATGCCAAGAGAGTAAATTAATTGCACTGTAGCATCCCAAGCGGGAGTGAGGTCTATTAGTAATACTGCTCCTGAGTCTAAACATTACAATAGTATACAATAGTATATTGATCCAGGAAATAGATATTAGGTTGTTAGGGGTAGTCACAAATAAACAAACAAACAGGAGCGAGATCCCCCTTAAAAATCTCGGTATAAATATAAAGCGCAAAAATACGTGACCCAAAGGAAAAGAGTCAATGTATATACTAGTAAAAATTTGGGGAGTGGGGCAAAGAGATGCCCTGAGAAAGCAATAAGGAGGATCATCCATGGTATACTATTTATAAAAATTAAATTTGCTTTATTAATATATCAATAGTACGTTAAAACCACTGAATGTAAGACAATGACATTTAATGTGGAATTAGATCCCAGCATACCCTATAATAAAAAAACACACAAACAAAATTGACAACGTTGTCACAATACGGCGCCAATTTGTGACAATGTTGTCAATTTTGTATGTGTGTTTTTTTACTATAGGGTATGCTGGGATCTAATTCCACATTATCACTAACTTAACTGGATTCATGTTTGCTTTTATTCTTATATATCAATGTATATACTCGCTCAGACAGCGGAAGAGAGTGAAGAGAGAGAAAATAGAAAAAAAAAAAGAGTTATTTATTCAGTATATTGCCCAATTTCTAAGAGGAGGAATAATGCATCCATATGTACCAGAGGGTGATAAATTTGTCCCTCTTATCCAGTTCTCTGGCTTGAATTTCCTCCATGAGCATAATATTATTAATTTCACTTACCCATGTAGATAGGAGAGGCGTGGAAGTGCTCTTTCAGTATCTAGTGATCAACTGTCTGGCTTCAGAGAGGGAGAATTTCAATAGACTCGATTTATGCAACTTGATTGAACCCAGGAGGATAGACAGTAGGGCTATGGAAGGGGAAGGAGTAATAGGCTCATCATAGACCTCTAAGTACACCTGGAATATCAGCGACCAAAAAGGACGAATCATTGCAGTCCCACCAAACTAACAACTTAAAAAGCCATCCACAACTCTGCCCCTAGCTACATCACTAACCTGGTCTCAAAATATCATCCTGAGGAGCTGGTGTAGAAAAGAGGGGTTTGGGTTCCTCAAGAACTGGGATGACTTCTCAGTCAGTTAACAGTTCTATTGAACTGACAGACTGCTCCTAAATGAGGAGGGTGCAGATCTGATGGGAGTGAAGATGGCCGAAAAGTTAGAGGGGCTTTTAAACTAGGTGATGGGGGGAGGGTCCAGAGGAAGAGATAGCCAGTGCAGAACATATTCCAGAGGGTAGTATTGGGGGCATTAGTGGTAGGTTGACTAAAGCACCTAGACCCGCAGTAAGTATAGTAACAAGTCCTTTTTGCAACCCCAGAGCACCCAATAAGGAGATAGTATGCGACCGGTCTAAACTATGTGGCATGTTCACCAATGCCAGGAGTCTGGCGGACAAGATGGGAGAACTACTGTTGTATGAGGAGGATTTAGATTTTGTAGGAATTACAGAGACTTGGTTCGACAGCTCTCATGATTGACTGGCAACCATTCAAGGGTATTACCTATATCACAGGGATAGAGAGGGTACAAAGGGGGGAGGGGTATGCCTGTATATCAAAAATGATGTACAAGTGAATGTGAGAGATGACATCACTAAGGGAGCAAGGGAGGAGGTGGAATCCTTATGGGTAGAGCTACAAAGGGAGGAAACTAAGGGGAAAGTAATACTGGGAGTATGCTATAGGCCCCTTAACCAGAGGGAGGAGGCAGAGGCAGACCTCCTATCACAATTTGGATTAGCGGCAGGAATGGGAAGTGTTATAATGGGGGATTTTAATTATCCAGACATAGACTGGGTGGAAGGAACCGCGCATTCATCTAAGGCTCACCAGTTCCTAAATGTCTTGCAGGACAATTTCATGGGTCAGATGGTAAATGCACCAACTAGAAATAAAGCGTTACTAGACCTACTGATTACCAACAATACAGACCTGATCACGGATGTGGAAATACGGGGCAATTTAGGAAACAGCGATCACAGGTCAATTCGTTTTAGTATAAATCACACAAATAGGAAACATAAGGGGAATATAAAGACACTGAATTTCAAAAGAACCAACTTCCCTAAACTACGATCCTTGCTAGAGGATAATAATTGGGATAAAATCTTAGGAACAAAGAACATGGAGGAAAAATGGGTATGCTTTAAGAGCATATTAAATAAGGGCATTAGCCAGTGCATCCCAATGGGAAATAAGTTTAAAAGATCTAATAAAAGTGGGTGGCTTAACTCCAACGTAAAAATGCATATAAACGCAAAGGAGAAGGCCTTCAAAAAATACAAGGCTGAGGGATCATCATCAGCATTCCAACTTTACAAAGAATGCAACAAGAAATGTAAGGGTGCAATCAGGGCGGCTAAGATAGAACACGAAAGGCACATAGCGGAGAGTAAAAAAAATCCCAAGAAATTCTTTAAGTACATAAATGGTAAGAAAGGGAGGTTAGATCATATTGGTCCCATAAAGAATGATAAAGAGAATCTGGTTACTAAGGATGCAGAGATGGCGAAGGTATTGAATTTATTCTTCTCCTCTGTCTTCACGAGGGAATCAGTAGGCTTCAGTAACCAAAACAGCAATGTTTATCCTCATGACATGTCACAGGAAGCACCCTCATGGCTAACGGAGGACAGAATTAGAAATAGACTTGAAAAACTTAACAATAAGTCACCGAGATCAGGCGACTTGCACCCAAGGGTCCTTAAGGAACTCAGTCAAGTAATTGCCAGACTATTGTTCCTAATTTTTACGAACAGTCTACTGACTGGATTGTTACCAGCTGATTGGAGAAAAGCCAACGTAGCCAGATCGGACACTTTTGACACTTTTTTGGGACCATTGACATTTATACAGCGGTCAGAGCTAAAAATAGCCACTGATTACTGTATAAATGTCACTGGCAGGGAAGAGGTTAACACTATGGGGAGATCAAGAGGTTAAGTGTGTGTTCCCTAGGTGTGTTCTAATTGTGAGGGCATAGGACTAACTGGGGGAGGAGACAGATTGTTTTTCCTACTTAGTAGGAACGGACGAGCTGTTTCTCCTCTCCTGTGAGAGAGTCCAGAGAAAGGCAACAAAACTAATAAAGGGACTGGAGAACCTTAGTTATGAGGAAAGGTTAAGAGCACTGAACTTATTCTCTCTGGAGAAGAGACGCTCGAGATATGATTTCAATGTACAAATACCGTACTGGTGACCCCACAATAGGAATAAAGCTTTTCCGCGAAAGGGAATTTAATAAGTTACGCGGCCATTCACTAAAATTAGAAAAGCGG
This sequence comes from Aquarana catesbeiana, assembly GCF_042186555.1. Taxonomy (NCBI): domain Eukaryota; kingdom Metazoa; phylum Chordata; class Amphibia; order Anura; family Ranidae; genus Aquarana; species Aquarana catesbeiana. Next base: position 218,508,104 of record NC_133324.1, read on the forward strand.
TTTAACTTTAAACCGCGTAGAGGGTTCTTTACTGTAAGGGCCGTTAGGATGTGGAATTCTCCTCCACAAGCAGTGGTTTCAGAGAGGAGCATCGATAATTTCAAACAACTATGAGATAGGCACCTGAACGACCACAACATACAGGGATATACAATGTAATACTGACATAAAATCAGACACATAGGTTGGACTTGATAGACTTGTGTCTTTTTTTAACCTCGCCTACTATGTAACTATGTAACTATCCAATCCACTCTCTTCTATCCTTCCAAGACCTCCTGTCTCCCTTGCAACCTCCTCCCATGTTCATCTCCAGGACTTCTCCCGAGCTTCTGTCAACCTTTGCAACTCCCTTCCCCAATTTGTTAGACTATTACCTAATCTATCCATCTTTAGATGATCCCTGAAAACCCTTCTTTTTAAAGAAGCCTATCCTGCTTCTAACTAATACACTGTGTTTTTACTTTCTCCATCAGCTCTTCCCCCACAGTTATTACCTTTTGTATCACTTGACCCTCCCCCTTAGATTGTAAGCTCTGACGAGCAGGGCCCTCTGATTTGTCTTTTAGCAAATTGTATTGTAACTGTAATGTCTATTTTCATTTTGTAAAGAGCTGTGCAAACTGTTGGCGCTATATAAATCCTGTATTGTAATAATAATAGTAATACTCTGAATTTATAATACAACATATATACTATTTAACTGAATGCAATTGCACAAATCATTGTGTTAAAAATCTGTTCACTGAAGAACCTTTTGTAGAAAATAAATTATTTAAAAAGGGTTCCTTTTGGCCCACCCCACCGTTACCTTTTTGGGTATACTTTCTTGAAAACTATTGTTTTCATGCTCTGCACTGATGATGGCCAACAAAACTGGAACAGCTGTACACAGTTTGGAATAAATTGCTGTATAACATTAGACTGTATAAGTAGTCCTTTTGCAAGTACAGTTGGCAAAAAAAGCATGAAGGATTGATTTGAATGGCTCTATTATCCTACTTTAAGGAATAACCCCCTTTTTGTGATTTGTCATGGATTGAGCCATGTAGATACTTTCTGCTCTAAGAAGGCTTTACCATGGAAAAAGTAAAAAAAAATAAAAAAATCTATTTTATCGTATTTTAACCACTTCCAGCCAAGGCCAATTCTGGCATTTCCCTCCTACATGTAAAAATCACATTTTTTTTGCTAGAAAATAAAAAAAACAGTTGTTGCAATTTTTTACACTGTATTTGTGCAGTAATGTTTCAAGCAATTTTTTTTTATTCACTATATTTATTTTAAGACAAAAAAACACAATATGTAACCCATGTTTTTTATAAAATATAAAAGATGATGTTACACCAAGTAAATAGATACTTAACATGTCACTCTTTAAATGGGCAAATACCTGGCAAATTATGTTTAATGTTGACAAATGTAAAATTATGCACACATTGTAGTGGGAATACAACTGAGTGAGTTAGTGATGAAGAAAGAACCTAATAACAGCATGCAATGCCAATTTACAGCTTCTAGAACAAGCAAGATACTTTCTTATATATAAAGAGATACAAACTCCAGAGGGAGTGCTAGGCATATTCTTACCCTAAAGCATTACAAAACCTCATCTTTAATATACAGCTCAGTTTTGGGCACTAGTTTACAAAGGTGAATGTTGTGGAACTGGAGAGAGTGTAGAGGAGGGCAATTTAGTAATGGGCTTGGAGAACCTCATATATGACTAAACCCTTAGTTTACACATCAGCTGTCGGCCCAGGATCTGTTATTCAGTGCAAGTCTTTTTTTTTTGGTGGGCATCATATATTGTGAATGAGAAATATCTGTATGACTGGATGATATTAGTGTTGATGGATTTACATCATAAAACATTGCAAAGTGTGTGGTGTGTTTGTTTACTGCTTAACATTTTTATTTTTGATGGAGTAGGGGTATTTACCTTTTACTCATTCAGTGAACCACCATATTTTTTTTTAAAGGTGGATTTTTATTCTTGCTGTCGGGTGCAGTATAGCAAAAGTGACAGTTTGGAAAGAAAAAAAAAATTTTTTTGGTAATTTGCTTTGTCCCACTGGCTTCTTAAGGCTAGGTTTCCACTAGTGCGTCCCCAAAGTCGCGCGATTTTGCCGCGATTTTTTACCGCGATTTTACCGCGACTTTTTACCGCGATTTGAAGCAATGCCTGTATCTATAGACCTCAAGTCGCATCAAAGTGGGACCAAAGTAGTGCAGGGACTACTTTGAAGTCGCTGCGACTTGAAGTCGCACAGATATGAACGGTACTCATTGGAAATCATGGGAAACAATTTGTCATGCGACTTTTCAGTCCCAAGTCGCATGAAAAGTCGCACTAGTGGAAACAGAGCCTTAAAGAAAAAAAATGGCATGAGAAACCCCCAAAGACACCCCCCCCAATTACATACCAGAATTGTTTTTTACCAAGAAAACTAAGCCAGCAGGAAAATATAATTTGCCAAATTTTAAGCGGTATTTTTTCTTTGGAAATGTCAGTTTTGTTGCATCGATCGAACAAGTCCCCCACTTCACAGACTAATTGTAAGGCATCTCCCAGGCATGCTTTGAACCCCTTCATGCCTGCGCTATAGCCAAAAGACGGCTACAGCGCGAGCATTAACTGCTGGGAAGGCGTCCATTTACGCCCTCCCATGCATGAGCGGGCTCTGAGTAAGGGGCCAATCCTGACCCCTTACCACGTGATTAGCTGTCAGCCAATGAGGAGAAAAATCCCCAGATCACCAGCTTCTGTCAGAGGGACATCGGTCCCAAACACGGAGAACCACTGCCGCTGCCTCATCTGTGCCCACCAGTACCACCTGCCAGTGCCCACAAGTGCCCCCTACCAGTGCAAATCAGTGCCCACCAGTGTCCACCAGTGCCACATATCAATGCCCACCAGTGTCACCTAGCAATGCCCACCAGTGCACCTATCAGTGCCGATCAGTGTTGCCAAACAGTGCCCATCAGTGCCTCATCATCAGTGCTGCCTATCAGTGTCACCTACCAGTGCCTATCAGTGCCCATCAGTGCCACCCATCAGTGCCCATCAGTGCCACTTATCAGTGCCCATCAGTGCCACCTATCAGTGTCATCTATCAGTGCCCCCCATCAGTGCCCACCAGTCCCGTCTAATCAGTGCCCATCAGTGCCACTTATTAGTGCCACCTATCAGTGCCCATCAGTGCCACCTCATCAGTGTCCATTAGTGCCGCCTTATCAATGCTTATTGGTGCCCATCAATGCAGCCTCATCAGCACACATCAATGAAGGTGAAAAATGAACCGTTTGCCAATTTATGAAAACTTTTGGGGGTTTTTTTTTCAAAATGTTTAGTCTTTTTTTTGTTTGTTTAGCAAAAAATAAAAACCCCAGTAGTGATTAAATACCACCAAATGAAAGCTCTAAAAATTATAAAAATGTCATATAGGTACAATGTAGCATGACCACGCAATTGTCATTCAAAGTGTGAGAGCGCCGAATGCTGAAAATTGGCCTGGGCAGGAAGGGGATTTAAGTGCCCAGTAGGCAAGCGGTTAAAGGAATTAATAAATCACTGCTCCCTGAAAAACTTTTTTTTTTTTTTTTTGCAATAATACATGTCCCCCTGGCAGTGCCCAGTCACCCATGCTATTCATTTAACAATCTATGGCCTTTTAGGCTTGAATATGGTCAGAACTGATTTTAAAGATTTGTCTCCTATTGACTTTAATGAGGTCCAGATTAACATTCAGAAAGTGTGAGTTGTTCGGCGTACAACACACAAACTGTACCCAAATAGTTTGGCTAATCCCTCCTTTTGATTGGAAATAAATAATTCTCTTTCAGCTTAAAGTAGTATTAAATACACACCTAAAACATACACTCGCCGGCCACTTCAATAAGTACACCTGTTTAATTGTTTTGTAACACAAGTTCAAACCAAGCATCAGAATGGGGGAGAAAACGGAAAATTGTATACTCACCTTTCCGTAATTTTCCTTTCCTGTCGCATCTCATGGCAGCATACACCTATGGGTTGTGGCTCCGCCCCCGCAACCTGATAGGACCGCGTAGCTATTAAAGTCTGAGAGAGCCCCTGCCCCAGCATTCTCCGTGTATATATACCTCACCTCAGATGGGTGGGCATTTGTATGCTGCCATGAGATGCGACAGGAAAGGAAAATTACGGAAAGGTGAGTATACAATTTTCCGTTTTCCTGTCGCATCATGGCAGCATACACCTATGGGGAATAACTCGCAAACTGGGTGGGTATGAGCAAAAGATAAGTTTTTTATTTAGAAGGTATTGAGGAGTTAGCCTGAATAATTGCTCTCCCAAATTCTACCGTGGACAATCTAGCGGAGTCCACTTTATAATGAGAGATAAAAGTGGTTTTCGAAGACCAAGTGGCTGCTTTGCAGATGGTTTCGGCTGATACCCTGCAGTAGGCCGCCCAGGAGGTCGCCATTGCCCTTGTGGAGTGTTCCCTTAAGCCCTCAGGTACTCGTGCATTGTTAGATGCGTAAGCTCTCTTAATGATCTTCACCAACCATGCTGCGATGGTGCGAGAGGTTGCTGCTTGTCCTCTTCTAAACCCATGAGGAATGACCAGTAGGTCCTCTGTCTTCCTTAAATTGCTGGTTGCCAGGAGGTAGGCCTGGATATTCGACTTTATGTCAAGCGGATGTGGATCACCCTGTTCTGTGGATAGGGTGGGGAGACATAGTTCTTGGTTAAAGTGGAAAGATGATGACACTTTCGGGATGAAGCGATCCGATGGTTTTAAGACTACTTTGTCTGGATAGAACATCAAGTATGGTTCCTTAGCCTGTAAGGCCTGAATTTCCGATACCCTTTTAGCTGATGTAATTGCTATTAGGAAAGTGACTTTGAGAGTTAGGTCCCACAGGGAAACATTCTCTAACGGAAAAAATGGCTCATGGGATAAGGCTTCCAACACTACTGAAAGATCCCATGTCAGGAAGGAAGGTTTCCTAGGTGGTCTCAGCTTTAGGCAAGCCTTCTGAAATTGGATGATGAGAGGTTCTTGAGCCCATTTCACTCCTGTCATAGCGGATAGGGCTGATACATGTACCTTCAGGGTACTAGACCTAAGACTTTTATCTAGACCTAACTGGAGAAACTCGAGGATCTGAGGAACTGATGGAGATGCCGGGTTCCAGGATTGCTGTTGTGCGACTAAGAGAAAACTCTCCCAGACCCTTTTATAGGTTTTATTGGTCGTGGATTTTCTGGCCTGGAGGAGAGTGTCTATCACTTTCTGGGAGCAACCTTGGACTAAGAACCTAGTCCTTTCAATCTCCATGCTGTTAGATGCAGCCTCTCCGGAAATGGGTGAAGGAGTTGCCCCTGCGACAGTATATCCGCTGTCATTGGGAGTGTCAGTGGTTCTGCTGTGCTCAATTGGAGGAGCGTCGTAAACCATGGTCGTCTCGGCCAAAATGGGAGGACTGCTAGCACTGTGGCTTTCGACCTCTTGAGTCTGAGTAAGAATCTCGGAATGAGTGGTGTTGGCAGAAATATGTACCCCAAACGGAAGTTCCAGTCGTGTTGTAGGCAATCCGTGCCTTCTGCCGATGGGAAAGGAATTCTGGCTAGATATCTCTGGCATTTCGTGTTGACCGGTGTTGCCGCCAGGTCTATATCCGGTATCCCCCAGGTCTGGGTTATGAGGGTAAAGGCTTGGTGACTTAAGGCCCACTCGTTGTTTGATACAAAGGTCCGACTTAGAGAGTCGGCTAGTTGATTTTGGACTCCTGGGACATACGCTGCCGTTAATCCCGACAGGTTCAGCTGTGCCCACTCGAAGACTGGACGGACTTCCCGCATCATGGAGCGACTCCTGGTGCCCCCCTGCCTGTTGATATAGGCAACTGCCACTCTGTTGTCCAATTTTAGCAGGACCTCTTTCCCCCTGAGGAGGGGGCTGAAGGCTAACAGAGCTTGGAAAGCTGCTTTCATCTCCAATATATTTGAAACCACGTTCTGTGTTCTGAATGTCCAAAGGCCCTGGACTGCGTGATGGCGGTAGTGTGCCCCCCAGCCCTTCAGGCTGGCGTCTGAAGTGATTATTTCCTGAGGAAGAGGGACTATATGCCTGCATCTCTTCAGATTGTTCAATCTGGTCCACCACCAGAGTGATTGTTTTATTTCTTTCTGGACTATGATCGGCTGAGACAATGATACCCCGTTCCATTGTTTTAACAATGATGCTTGCAGAGGTCTGGTGTTCCATTGGGCCCATTGTACCATTGGGATGGTTGCTGAGAATGACCCCAGTATGCTGAGGTACTCCCGGGCTGGTAGTGTGGTAGAGGCTAATAACTTTCTTGCCTTCTGAATGAGACTGGGAATTTTTTCCTGCGGAAGTTCCACCGTATTGAGACGGGTGTCTAGTTCCGCCCCCAGGAATATCATTCTCGGAGTGGGCTGCAGATTGCTTTTCCCCCAGTTTATGATCCAGCCGAAGTTTTGTAGGGTGGTAATCAGAATGGATCGATGCAGTAGAAGGGAATCCTGATTGTCTGCTAGCAAAAGGATGTCGTCCAGGTAATGATGGACCCTCAATCCTTGTTCTCTTAGTAAGGCTATTACTGGCAGTAAGATTTTTGTGAATGTCCTTGGAGCGGTGGAGATCCCGAACGGGAGGCTTCGGAATTGAAAATGATGTAGACCTACCGCAAAGCGGAGAAATTTTTGGAATGAGATGTGAATGGGGACGTGCAGATAGGCGTCTTGTAAATCGACGGAAAGCATCCAATCCCCGATATTCATGGCCCGAAGAATTGACTGGAGGCTCTCCATTTTGAATGTCTCGACTAAGATTGAGCGATTGAGATTCTTTAGATCTAAGACAGGGCGTAGATCCCCCGATTTCTTCTTCACCAGAAACAACGGGGAGTAGAATCCCGTTGACCTTTGGGATATTGGAACTTCCACTATGGCTTCCTTTTGTAACAGGTCTTGGACGTACTTTGTCAGTAGCATCCTTTTTTCCCGAGATGCAGGTAATCTGGTTACAGAGAATTGGTCTCTTGGAGCCCGTGTCTTGAATTTCCATTTGTGGCCGAACTGGACAGTGTCTATCGTCCATTGGTCCTTTATTGTATCCGCCCAGACCTGCTTGAAACTCATGAGTCTGGCCCCCACTAAAGCTGGTTGGGCGGACGCACCTTCAAAAGACTTTTGTTCCCCTGACGCAGGGGTCTTAGACTTTTGGAGCTTGAGGAATGATGACTGGGGATTCTTCCAGTTCCTCCTATACTCTTTTCCGGGCCTGTAGGATCTTGCCTCTCTGTATTTATCTGGCAGATTTCTTCTAGAAACCGGTGGTCTCTGCTGCCTGGGCCTCCTATCTGAAGGGATGAGTCCCGATTTTCCCCCCGTGACTTTAGAAATAGCCACGTCCAGTTTTTCTCCAAAAAGGTTTACGCCATCAAAGGGTATTTTGCACCAATTGGATTTTGAGGAGGGATCTGCCGACCAGGGTTTTAACCAGAGCGCCCTTCTGGCCATTACTGAGCTTAACATTGCTCTTGAAGTGGTTTTAATTATATCCACAGAGGCTTCTGCGACAAGGTCGCCTGCAAGACTAAGTTCTTGGAGTGCTGAGATAACTTTCTCCTGCTCTATTCCTTCCGATACCAGCTTCTCGGCCATCGTGGACCAGCTTGAGATAGCCTTACCGACGGCAGCCAATGCTATTGCTGGCCTGCAAGCGCCACCTGCCGAGAGGTAGGTTCTCTTAAGATCCAGATCGATCTTTCTATCCAGGACGTCTTTGAATGTGACTGCATCCTCTATTGGAAGTGTTACGTGCCTGGCGAGGCGCATTAGGGAGGAGTCGACCACTGGAGGAGATATTAGTGGGTTGACGTTAGGCTCTTTAAGTGGATAGAGTTTTGATAATCTGTTGCTGAGGCCAGTTTTTTTCTCTGGCTTTTGCCACTCATCCTTAATTAGATCCTCAAGTTCCTCAATGAACGGGAAGTTCTCTGGGTCTTTTTTAAGATTTGGAAAGTATTTCCTCACTTTTTGAGGAGTTTCTTTTTCTTCCACCCAGTCGATCGCCTCTTTTACTGACTTCACAAATGGGTCGATCAATGAGAAGTCGAAGCCGGTGGATGCCTCTAGATCATCAGTGTCAGAGAGAGGGTCTGACGTCTTTGATGATGATGGGGCAGTGGATGAGGTACTTTGTATAGGTCTGCTGGCTTCTGGCTCTGCGACTTGTGGTGATGGATCAATTGGTTCTCTTGCCTCTGTTTCTCTGTCCTTAGTTGCCTCAATGAAGCATGTGCGACAGGCCAGTTTGTCTGGAAGTGCTGTAGCACCGCAAATCCAGCAGGAGTTCCCGGGTGGACGGGAAGGCTGGGTGACAGGAGATTTCCTGCGCGCAGGGGATTTTTTGTGGTGGGAGCGACTATGCCTTGATCTTGATCGGCTTCTCCTGCGACTTGATCTGCTCCTCCTGCGACTTGAGCGGCTTCTGCGACTTGAGCGACTTCTGCCGCGCTCTGAGCGACTCTGCCTGTGGCTTGAGCGGCTCCTTCTTGAAGGCTCCCCTCGTCTTGAATGTGACGATCTGGAAGACCTGGTGGGGCTGTTCAATTTAAACAGCATTAGTAAGGGCTCTCTTTTTCCTTCTCTTCATACTTACCCATCATCCCCTCTTACCTAGTAGGCTGGCGATGGTCTACCTGGGCAACGGTCTCCATGAAAGGTGATGAATCAACCTATAATTATATAGGTGGCTTAGCATGCATGGGATAGCAGATAGTAAACAAGCAAAGAAAAAAACCATCATAGATCTTACCTGGGCGTGGAGATAGCAAGAGAGAGAGAGGGTAGAACAGCTGGGTAGAGTAGCAAAAGAAATCCGGTCAAAATTCCCCCTTACAGGCTCAGGAGAGAAGAGACAAGAAAATGCTGACATTACAGCATTTTTAAACTTGCCGCCGTCGCGGGGTGATGACGTCACGCTCGTGCATGCTCAGATGCGCTCTGAGGCCTCCGACGCCATTTTGGAAGCTGGAAAGTGGGATGTCCAGACAAGCTGGAGCTATGGAGACAGACAGGAGGGGAAGTTACCCACAGGTGCACAGAAAGGAGCTGGAGACCGCTGCGATCCATAAACCTGTTTAAGGTTTGTAATGTATTGTAACATACCCCTGAGACCATCAGAGTGGGGTTCCTTCCATTGAGCTCATTTAGAGGCTGTACAGGATAGGACTTCCACCCAGGAGAGGCTAGAACCTGGCTGGGGCGAATGTTTTAGGTAAGGGATGCATGTTTTCGGTCCTTGACAGGTGAGGAAAAAAAGGAGAATGCTGGGGCAGGGGCTCTCTCAGACTTTAATAGCTAAGCGGTCCTATCAGGTTGCGGGGGCGGAGCCACAACCCATAGGTGTATGCTGCCATGATGCGACAGGAAAGGGATTTAAGTGACTTTGAATGTGGCATGGTTCTTGGTGCCAGACGGGCTGGTCTGAGTATTTCAAAAACTGCAGATCTACTGGGATTTTCACGCATGACCATCTCTAGGGTTTACAGAGAATGGTCTGAAAAAGAAAAAGAATCCAGTGAGTGGCAGTTGTGTGGACGAAAATTGCCTTGTTGACATCAGAGGTCAGAGAAGAATGGGCAGACTGGTTCGATATGATAGAAAGGCAACAGTAACTCAAATAACCACTCGTTACAACCAAGGTATGCTCTGAACACACAACACATCAAACATTGAAGCAGATGGGCTACAGCAGCAGAAAACCACACAGGGTGCCACTCCTGTCAGCTAAGAACAGGAAACTGAGGCTACAATTCGCACAGGCTCACCAAAATTGGAAATTTGAAGACTGGAAAAACACTGCCTGGACTGATGAGTCTTGATTTCACCTGCAACATTCAAATAGTAGGGTCAAAATTAGGCATAAACAACATAAGAATGGATCCATCCTGCCTTGGATCAAAGGTTCAGGCTGGTGGTGGTGTAATGGTGTAGGGGATATTTTCTTGGCACACTTTGGTTCACTTAGTACCAATTGAACATCACTTAAATGCCACGGCCTTCCTGAGTATTGTTGCTGACCATGTCCATCCCTTTATGACTACAGTGTACCCATCTTCTGATGGCTACTTCCAGCAGGATAATGCACCATGTCACAAAGCTCAAATCACTCCAAACTGTATTTCAATGGCTTCCAGAGTCACCAGATCTCAATCCAATAGAGCACCTTTGGGATGTGGTAGAATGGGAGATTCGCATTATGGATGTACAGCCGACAAATCTGCAGCAACTGCGTGATGCAATCATGTCAATATGGACCAAAATCTCTGAGGAATGTTTCCAACACCTTGTTGAATCATTGCCACGAAGAATTAGAAAAGTTCTGAAGGAAAAAGAGGGTCCAACCTGGTACTAGCAAGGTGTACTTAGTAAGGTGTCCGGTGAGTGTAATATATTTCAGCTTAGCAATCATTACAGGTAGATATGGTGGCTACATCAGTTATCCTTTTAGGCTTTTTTCCATCTGTTTTCACCTGGTGATCTGACCAGTAACACACCTCCTGTATTAGAGTGCCCCCACTCTGAATAAAGGAGAACAGGGGGCATCTTTGGACAGCAGCATTTTCAGTCTGGGTGGAGGGAAGTATTATATGTACTAGTAGATTTAGAAAAAAAAAATGTAAGCCAAACTCCAGCTCACAGTGCAGTTACACAAGTAGTTACAGCAACAGTTTTTTTCCCCTTTTGAGATAAAGGTTTTACATAAATAAATGAAAGTTGATAATTGTGTGCACCCCTGTCAGTAGTAAATGGTTTGTCTCAACACTTAAATTACTACATTTGCAGGACTGCTTGTTATGATGAAAAATAACAGATTTACTGGCCAGAGCACAAGGTGAAAAATAAAGAAAGCTTAAAAAAGATAAAATCAAGCAGCCACTACCTCTAAAAATTGGCAAGCTGCAATATAATAAATGTTTGCTTGCGGGTTAAATATCACTTTAAGTGACAAACATCTGGAATCAATGCTTAGTGAAATTTGCATTTGGGGTATTAAAATAACTTTTTTTTCACGCCTTGATCAATTGCATGAATCCTTTCAAAAGGGATTTTTGCAAAAATAGTCTTTAATATTGTTACCAGCTCATCTTTTTATATTGTATGCAAATTGATATCTCTTTTGTCATAATCCTGTCCAGCTAGCGGTTGGAGCATTGCATCTGTGTATATATATATTTATGGCAGGACTTTTGTCAGTGTTTATAAGTTGCAAATTTTTTGTCCAAGGACAGTTTCTAAAAGTTGCTTTTTGTGGCATATTTTGTAAAGAGACTATAATGGCTTTGCAGTTTGGCACAACTTTGTATTAGGTCTGTATTCAGCTTGTGATATATCGTCAGTGAAATGTACTTCAAGAAAATGTGGATCTTCATTTTTCCCTGTAATAGTGATCCAATTAAATGGTAAACCGGTCCTTTTATTTGAAAATTAGCTATAAATTTCTGTTCATGGCTAATTTTTGTAACTCCAAATGAGGTCATTTGGAAAGCATTGTTATAGGCTATTACGTTCTCCTGAAAATGTTTGCTGAGACTAGATTTATTTTTCAGTAAATCCAATAAGGGCTTTTTTTAATGTTCTCTTAAGACAGGCCTGTCATACTAAAGTTTTTCATCTTCGCAGGCTTTAGAGAAACTCCAGAAAATGTAAAAATTATCACTTGCAGCGAGGCTGCACCCTCATTGCAGAGTTTTTGCACTTTAACTTACCTCATCCTCTGCTCCCCCAAGTGCTGCCCCAAGGACTGTCCCTCAACTAGTGGCGTAGCGTGGGGGGGCAGACGGTCATCTCCCCCTGGGCGTGACATTTAGGGGGTGCAAAACTATTCCTTCACCGTCCCGAGGGTCTGTGCTGCATCCCCTGACCCCTACACCTCAGATGAGACATTCAGACATTCCTCTCCACGGCACCTTATTCCACCCCCCCCGCCCCGGGGGTCTTTTGGTCCAGCATGTCCCTCTGGTGCGGCCTGTGTGAGAGAGCAGTGGAGGGGGAGGGGTGGTGCTCAGTGCAGATCATGGGAGAGGTGCAGTGTGGCTGTTAGCTGACCTCTACTGATCTACATCGAACTGTTTGTGTGTCTGTGTGGGATGGGGGGGGGGGGGGGGGGTGTGAGTGGGGGTGTGAGTACTGCAGGAAGTAGGCAGATAAATAAGTTAATGGGGTGTTGGCGCTCCCTATAGGTAGTTATATCGGCGTGAGTAGGTATAAGAGAGAGAAATGAAGAGCCAACGTGTTGGCCCCACAGTGGGAGTGCCCCACCTAAATGCAGACTATATGTATAAATAAATATACTACTACATATACAATCAAGTATGTGTTGTAATATACCATAAGTCATATCCACATAAAGTGCCAAAAATACCTTTCACAGGTGTAGAATAATCAGTGAGCAGTGCAATAACCAGATTAACTATGGTGATACCCCTAGTGGTAGGTTAGTAGTATACCTCCATAACTAAAAAATGAACCATAAACTGCAACCAAAAAATAATAATAGTGGAAGTAACAGTAATGCCCATAGATCACCATATAGCTAAAAAACTAATATGATAAGCTGTACTCTGCAGCCAAGTTGTAAAGTCCATAAGCATTATAAGCAAACAAAAATTATATAGTGTTCATATAGCAGTCCATAGTTTATGCATTAAGTTTTCTTCAGAATGGTGAAAAAGAATTTTCAAAAAGGTGACGTGAGTGCTCTCAGTATCCTTGGTGACTTAGTGCTCCACCTCAAGGGTCCACACTCACCAGATCCAGTCACCTCAAAGGGGCAATACGCATTTAGGTATAGCCTCTGCGATCTCCTTGTCAGCGTGATCGATGGAGCTCCAAGGGTAGTCCTCAGCATTCATGAAAATAGTTGAGCTTGATCATGGTAATTCCCTCATATAAGAAAGAAGGAATAGTAGGCTCCCATAGTGTAGTAAATTTAATTAAATTTATTAAAACATTAAAAACTTTCCAATAAAAAACTAAATACAGCAGCAAACTGACTAATTTAGTCCAGCAGCAAGATAACCAAAAATATACTCTAATCTTAGGTGTAGCTGGAAGGTAATGCTACACCCAACCGAGCATAAAGCAACCGGCAAGCTGTGAGGCTAGATGGAGACAGTAGCGGATGTTTGCACTCCACCTGCGTTCCACCAGCCTGTGTTACGGAAATGACGTAGCGTGCGTGGCGCCATCGTACGCGTTTTGTCATAGATGTCCTCAGCGACAGTGCCAGCACGCCAAGCACCACGTCATTTAACAGGGAAGCAGCCATGCCTGTCCCACCCCTCAATGAAGAAGGCACCTATCGTAGTTAACTAAAGATGGAGCAACATTCCTTGTCCCTCCCGCAGTGTCCGCAATGGTTGAACTGTGATAGATTCTAGAATGGTGTGGCGTATAATAATGTGTTAGACATCATGGCTGATTTCCTATTAAGTTGAATCAATTATACATATACATCTTGAAAAAATACTGACATAGAAATAATGCTCAATATTTACTACTTCATCCATACAGCACATATATAAGTTCCCCCTCTAAACAACTCGTTTGATACTAATAATTAGATGCAGCTCATATAAAGGCTTCCCCTCTAGGCCGCTTCTGTTCTCCCCATCATGATGTACTAAACTTCATCACGTAAGGGTTGGGGCCGCACAAGTTTGTAATGTGCACAATATGAGCCCTTACATCCAGAATTGGTAAGTGGTAAAGGCACCTACGGTTAAGAAATATAAAAATTAGATGATAAAAATCCCAGTTTCAGTACATAAACCATAGTGCCTTGTAAGAATAAGGAAAAAAAGAAAAATTCATTATAAAATTACCCATAATCCCACGCTGAAGACATGAGTGTATGATATACCACATGAATGAGCACCCGAAATGAGCACCCGAGCATCCCCTATCTAAAGGTCAAGTGCTGGTGGTAGCTCATTACCCAGCCTAAGATAGATATAGCCATCCAGAGGGTGTCTAACACATTATTATACGCCACACCATTCTAGAATCTATCACAGTTCAACCATTGCGAACACTGTGGGAGGGACAAGGAATGTTGCTCCACCTTTAGTTAACTACGATAGGTGCCTTCTTCATTGAGGGGTGGGACAGGCATGGCTGCTTCCCTGTTAAATGACATGGTGCGTGGCGTGCTGGCACCGTCGCTGAGGACGTCTATGACGAAACGCATACAACGGTGCCACGCACGCTACGTCATTTCCGGAACACGGGCTGGTGGAACACAGGTGGAGTGCAAACATCCGCTACTGTCTCCATCTAGCGTCACAGCTTGCCGGTTGCTTTATGCTCGGTTGGGTGTAGCATTACCTTCCAGCTACACCTAAGATTGGAGTATATTTTTGGTTATCTTGCTGCTGGACTAAATTAGTCAGTTTGCTGCTGTATTTCGTTTTTTATTGGAAAGTTTTTAACGTTTTAATAACTTTAATTCAATTTACTACACTATGGGAGCCTACTATTACTTCTTTCTTATATGAGGGAATTACCATGATCAAGCTCAACTATTTTCATTAATGCTGAGGACTACCCTTGGAGCTCCATCGATCACGCTGACAAGGAGATTGCAGAGGCCACACCATAGTCCAGCCGTAACATAGAAGGCGCTAGTGTGAAGCTGAAAATAAATTACATAAGGAATGCATGCATAAAACCTGATGACACGCATGTGTACGTGCAGACATACATTTTATATACGTCTCCACATACACATACCATGCATGCAAGCCCCAAAGAAATTACTTGGTGAGGGTGCCGGGGCCTTAGACCCCCAAGGACACTTCTCAAACCAACCATAAAGAATACCGATCATAAAGAATACTGTATTAGGGAACTCATAACCTGTCAGAGCACCCGTGTGACCTACGTCATTGAGAATACCGGTCATAAAGAATACCGTATTAGGGAACTCATAACCTGTCAGAGCACCCATGTGACCTACGTCATTGAGTGCCCATGTCAATTACAATATGTGGGAAGGACTACCAGACCCTTGTATGTGCGAATACATAAACACATCAAAAACATAAGAAAGGGGTTCCCAAAACACCATCTTTCCTGCCATTTTGATGCAGTACATAACCGTGACCCCACGGGGTTGATCTTTTATGGGATTGACTGCATCAAGGACCATTGGCGAGGCGGTAATAAAACTATACATGTCTCACAAAATGAAACTGCCTGGATATATAGGTTGGGGTCTCTTGCTCCAAGGGGCCTCAACTTAGATATTGATCTAAATTGTTTCATAGCTAACCCTTGAGGATGACTTGTGGAAGTGTTTGGATAAAAGGAATTGGTTGGTTTTAAGAAGTGTCCTTGGGGGTCTAAGGCCCCGGCACCCTCACCAAGTAATTTCTTTGGGGCTTGCATGCATGGTATGTGTATGTGGAGACGTATATAAAATGTATGTCTGCACGTATGCATGCGTGTCGTCAGGTTTTATGCGTGCATTCCTTTAATTTATTTTCAGCTTCACACTAGCGCCTTCTATGTTATGGCTGGACTATGGTACTGGACCCATATACACCCTCTGGACGGCTATATCTATCTTAGGCTGGGTAATGAGCTACCACCAGCACTTGACCTTTAGATAGGAGATGCTCGGGTGCTCATTTCGGGTACTCATCCATGTGGTATATTATACACTCATGTCTTCAGCGTGGGATTATGGGTAATTTTATAATTAATTTTTCTTTTTTCCCTATTCTTACAAGGCACTATGGTTTATGTACTGAAACTGGGATTTTTATCATCTAATTTTTATATTTCTTAACCGTAGATGCCTTTACCACTTACCAATTCTGGATGTAAGGGCTCATATTGTGCACATTACAAACTTGTGCGGCCCCAACCCTTACGTGATGAAGTTTAGTACATCATGATGGGGAGAACAGAAGCGGCCTAGAGGGGGAGCCTTTATATGAGCTGCATCTAATTATTAGTATCAAACGAGTTGTTTAGAGGGGGAACTTATATATGTGCTGTATGGATGAAGTAGTAAATATTGAGCATTATTTCTATGTCAGTATTTTTACAAGATGTATATGTATAATTGATTCAACTTAATAGGAAATCAGCCATGATGTCTAACACATTATTATACGCCACACCATTCTAGAATCTATCACAGTTCAACCATTGCGAACACTGTGGGAGGGACAAGGAATGTTGCTCCACCTTTAGTTAACTACGATAGGTGCCTTCTTCATTGAGGGGTGGGACAGGCATGGCTGCTTCCCTGTTAAATGACATGGTGCGTGGCGTGCTGGCACCGTCGCTGAGGACGTCTATGACGAAACGCATACAACGGTGCCACGCACGCTACGTCATTTCCGGAACACGGGCTGGTGGAACACAGGTGGAGTGCAAACATCCGCTACTGTCTCCATCTAGCGTCACAGCTTGCCGGTTGCTTTATGCTCGGTTGGGTGTAGCATTACCTTCCAGCTACACCTAAGATTGGAGTATATTTTTGGTTATCTTGCTGCTGGACTAAATTAGTCAGTTTGCTGCTGTATTTCGTTTTTTATTGGAAAGTTTTTAACGTTTTAATAACTTTAATTCAATTTACTACACTATGGGAGCCTACTATTACTTCTTTCTTATATGAGGGAATTACCATGATCAAGCTCAACTATTTTCATTAATGCTGAGGACTACCCTTGGAGCTCCATCGATCACGCTGACAAGGAGATTGCAGAGGCCATACCTATATGCGTATTGCCCCTTTGGGGTGACTGGATCTGGTGAGTGGGGACCCTTGAGGGGGAGCACTAAGTCACCAAGGATACTGAGAGCACTCAAGTCACCTTTTTGAAAATTCTTTTTCACCATTCTGAAGAAAACTTAATGCATAAACTATGGACTGCTATATGAACACTATATAATTTTTGTTTGCTTATAATGCTTATGGCCTTTACAACTTGGCTGCAGAGTACAGCTTATCATATTAGTTTTTTAGCTATATGGTGATCTTTGGACATCACTGTTACTTCCACTATTATTATTTTTTGGTTGCAGTTTATGGTTCATTTTTTAGTTATGGAGGTATACTACTAACCTACCACTAGGGGTATCACCTTAGTTAATCTGGTTATTGCACTGCTCACTGATTACACCTGTGAAAGGTATTTTTGGCACTTTATGTGGATATCACTTATGGTATATTACAACACATACTGAGGGAACAGTTTTGGATTTTATCATTTACACATGTCATTATAATATTTTATATGAATTACACACTCTTTGGAGGGGGATTGTATATGTAGTAGTATATTTATTTATACATATAAACTGCATTTAGGTGGGGCACTCCCACTGTGGGGCCAGCACGTTGGCTCTTCATTTCTCCCTCTTATACCTACTTACGCCCGATATAACTACCTATAGGGAGCACCATCACCCCATTACCTTATTTATCTGCTAACCTTTGGAGTACCCCTAGGGGAGCTCCTTTAGGGGGGCAGCATACCTATCTATTGTCCTAAGCGCAGCCACTACATCATATCTAATTACTGCAGGAAGTAGGAATCAGGTAGGTCAGTGTAGTGGTGAGGTAGATCAGTGTAATGGTCAAGTAGGTTAGTGTAGTGGTGAGGTAGATCAGTGTAATGGTCAGGTAGGTCAGTGTAGGTAGGTCAGTATAGGGGGCAGGTAGGTCAGTGTAGGGGTCAGGTAGGTCAGTGTAAGGGTCAGGTAGGTTAGTGAAGTGGTCAGGTAGATCAGTGTAATGGTCAGGTAGGTCAGTGAAGGGGGCAGGTAGGTCAGTGTAGGAGTCAGGTAGGTTAGTGTAGTGGTCAGGTAGGTCAGTGTACTGGACAGGTAGGTAGGTCAGTGTAGGGATCAGTGTAGGGAGCAGGTAGGTAAGTGTAGGGGGCAGGCAGTTCAGTGTAGGGGGCAGGTAGGTCAGTGTAGTGGGCAGGTAGGTCAGTGTAGGTAGGTTAGTGTAGTGGTCAGGTAGGTTAGTGTAGGGGTCAGGTAGGTCAGTGTATGAATCAGGTAGGTCAGTGTAATGGCCAGTGTAGGAATCAGGTAGGTCAGTGTAGTGGCCAGTGCAGGAATCAGGTAGGTCAGTGTAGAGGTCAGTGTAGCTGTCAGGTAGGTCAGTACTACTGTACTAGTAGAAGGGACTCAGTGAGTGCTATAAATCCATGGGTTAGAGGGTGCAAATTACTTGCCTTGCCCTAGGCGCTGACAACCCACGCTACACCCCTGCCCTCAATTTTATCATTACCAAAGCTAAGGAGATTTACCCTCTCTGTCTGGCTTAATGATCATTATCAGAGAGACAAAAAGAGATGAAAATCCACAGTTTTCAAGTATTACTGGAATAGAGGAGGAATCCAGTGACAATTGTCTAGGAGGATTTCCCTCATTTTAGAGAGATTTCCTTACACAAAAAGAAAGAAAAAAAAAAAACTTTGTGGGTTTATCCATTCACTACTCTATCCAAAATTAAGATGTACTTTTAATTTAGCAAGGCTCTTGTTCTACAGATGATAAGGGCTACACAACTACATATATTTTTTCAGCTCAATACAATGACATGCAGCTGTTGCTGGAGTAAGTGCCATCCACTGGGTTTATATTTGTATTAGGTTTTTTGTGTGTTTTTTTAAGGATTTAATGGGCTTTAAGTGGCTCTTGAGACTTATGAAAGGTTCTTTCCACTATCTTGGACCTGTTCTTGAGCCAAACAGGCTGCAAGTTGGTATCTGCACACTCTGTAGAATAACTGCCTGGGAGCTCATGGGAAAGAGAGCAATAATCCAACAAATATAACTAGGCCCTCTTAGGGCTTTACACAAGAGAAAAGCCATAATCCTTTGCCCAGACTATGGACATCGAAGAACTTACATCTTCAAAATAGGCAGTAAAAGAGCTTTAAAACAAGCAAATCTTGACCTCTGTAGCTGTTTGTGCTGTAAAGTATTTCATACTTAAATGTCTCCAAAAATATCACAACCTACAGTATACCTTAAAGCGGAGTTTTGTCGGGAAAAATAAATTTAAAGTCAGCAGCTACAAATACTGCAGCTGCTGACTTTTAAAATAAGGACACTTACCTGTCCAGGGTGCCCGCGAAGTCCTCAACCGAAGCCGACCCGTCCCTCCGCTCCGGGTGGAGGCGCCGGCTCGCTCTAAATGGGCCCATTGTCTTCTGGGACCTGTGTGTCTCTCAGAAGACAGCGGGGGGAATGGAGGAGGGGCTGGACATGACGTAGTTTGCCGCAGATTCTGCGGCACTCTTTCGCTGGAAGTGGGGAGCAAATATCTGGATTAGACAGTTATCTGCTCCCCCTCCCCCTTGAAAGGTGCCAGATGTGACACCGGAGGAACCGGATCAGCAGAAGTTCCATTTCTGGGTGGAACTCCGCTTTTAAGTAGAATTTAATTTAGTTTCAGATTAGAAACATCTGCTGTGTGTTCACATTAGAAGGCTGGCATGCTCCTAGGATTTTGTCAACACACTTCTCATCAACAACAATAGGTCAGAGGAAACATGCCTTTAAAAAAAAAATATGCAGAAAAACATGCAGAAAAATATGAGAAAAAGGCACAAAAAACATGCACTGAAATGCACGGAAGCGTTCTAAAACGCAGTGCACTACAGACGTGTTTTTATGCGTATTGTAGTGTGAATGGGCCTAAAGGCCTCATGCACACAGGGAATCCGTTTAGCCCCTCTGAATGTCAGGACTCCTGGCAGGAGAAGATCTGGAAAAAAAGCAGGAGAAGAAAAAAAAAAAAAATTCCAGTATATATACCAAAGTTTGTAGACTTTATAACTTTTGTGCAAACCAATCAATATACGCTTTTTAGGATTTTTTTAAATAACATTTTTTTATAATTAATAAAAATATGTAGCAGAATACATATTGGCTTAAATCTATGAAGAAATTAGATTTTTTAATTTTTTTTATTGGCTATGTTTTATAGCAAAAAGTAAAAAATATTGTTTTTTTAATCAAAATTGTCAGTCTTTTTTTGTTTATAGCGCAAAAAATAAACAACATGGTGGTGATAAAATACCATCAAAACAAAGCTCTATTTGTGGGGAAAATTACATAAATTTTCTTTGGGTACAGATTTGCATGACCATGCAATTGTCAGTTAAAGCAACGCAGTGCCGTATTGCAAAAAATGGCCTGTCATGAAGGGGGTAAACCTTCTGGAGGTCAAATGGTTAAAAACACACCTAAAGCTGCGTATTGCGTACACACACACGTTTAGAGGTGTTTAAGAGCATCAAAAGTTTGAGTGTTAATGCATCCCAATGGCCACATTCATTTATTCTGGCCATTGGAATGCATTGAGCTCAAGGGTTAGAGGTGTCTAGTGTTTAGATGAACTTAGGTATGTTTCAGTGTTTTTTTTTATCAAAAGCTCCTCTCCTTAACATGATGGTGATGTTTTGATGTTTGCGCTGGGGGACCATCTTATGCGGCCATTCCCGATGAGGACCCTCACCCCGGACCAGAGGGTTTTTAATTACCGGCTGGCCAGAGCCAGAAGAGTGGTGGAGAACACGTTTGGAATCATGGCCAGCCGGTTCCGCCTATTTCTTACACCCATACACATGGCGGAGTACAAACTTAATCATATCATCCTGGCGTGCTGTGTTCTACACAACTTTTTACGGCAACATTCTGCCAACTATGCTGGCTCAGTTGGGCCTGAGGCCGGAATTCTATTTGAAACAACCCTGATGGCACTTGAAAGTGGCCATCCTGGCTTGCCCCCCCTGAGTGCCCATGATGTCCGGCTAAGATACCTTGAATACTTTGCGGGTAGGGGGGCTATCAATATGCCAGACAATGTCTGAAACCTTTTTCAAATAATAAAAAAAATAACTACTAAAATCTTTGGTGACATTTACTGCTTGTGTTTCTTTTAGCTGACCCTGACAGAAATGTGGTGAGTCCTGAAAATGGCGTGATTGTGTAACATTACAAAGCACTGTTGGGTGTTATTTACTAAAGGCAAAGACACTTTACACTACAAGTGCAGTTGAAACTGCACTTGTAGTGCAAAGTTGATTTTCCCTTAGGAAATAACCCCCATTGTCACTGAAAACACCAATTAGAGCACAACAAAAGTTTTGGAGCGTTGAAACAATAATCCACACATTCTTGATTAACAATCTTTTTAATACCAGCACAATCACATGTGCATTTAGAAAAGGTTTTTAAAACAAACCAACATGTTTGTTGTATAACAATTTTTGGGGTCACATTAGAAAAAGTAGCAATGTCCATTTAAGATAAAACAGGCATGTTTAAAACCAACAAGAAAGACACAAATCTTGAACTTACAAAGTTCACATTTGGTAGAACTTGAAGGCCATACCAGACATGAGTATTTACAAACTGTGTTTGATATTGCGTTCAGATGGGGTGAAGTCACCCCAGGAAAAGCCAAATTTTGAAGATGCACACGAATTGCTGAATGTCAACATTAGTTACCTGCCATCATGGGGGATCAAGGCACATGTTTTTGGGGTGCAACCCCTTCCTCACAGCTACTTTATTATTGAGGAAGGGATTGCACCCCCAAAACGCATCTATTGATCTCCCGTGATGGCAGATAGCACATGTTCACACACTGTGTGCATCTTCAAAATTTGGCTTTTCGCAAATATGTCAAAAAATGGTATACATTTTTAGCTCACAAAAAAACAAAGGGATTTGGATTTGTTTTAAACTCTCCCTAAAACATCAATGATGTTCTTCATTTTTTTAACATCATTGATGTTTTTCTGGATGTTTTCCAAGTCCCTATTATACCCCATGATCTCCCCGATCAGGATCTGTGCACTTTCAGAGGTGAAATGCCCTGGATCCACAACATCACGATCACCTAAAAAGATAGAAACAAAAACACACCATGTATTATAAATATGCCGACATCCATCTCTTACCTGAGCCTGTGGTTGCAGACACTCACCTGTTGTGGTGACAATTTCCACCACATCTTCCTCCTCCTGCTCTGCTTGGCTTGGGTGGATTTCCCCTTCTTCCAGAGGTGGTTGGTCTGTGGTCTCCTCGGATGAGGGGTGTCCTCCGAGTCTTTTATCCTCTATGTAAAAACAAATAGGTATACTTAGCACACAGATATTTGATGGCAGAACTATAAATATGAAACATTGCTTGGAAGTGGAGTACAATTGTCTATTTTGGCTGAGTTCCAAGATGTTGAAATTTTATTGTCCTTTGTCAAACTTGAATACTTACCTGTTTAGTACAAGCTTCACAGATGGAGTCACCCCTATAGTATACACTGGAGCACCTGTGTGGGATCCCCTAATAAAAAGGGTGTTCTTGTGTCCCACACTAGTGTTCCAGAGTCCAGATGTGAAAACCGCTGCTGAGTGTCCTCTCCTTACACAAAATCTAGTTTGCATTTCATTCTAGTTACAAACCCATCTACACAACCAAATTATTTTCAGACAAGTAGGCCATAAAAAATGTTTTAAAATGCATATGGCCAAAACAATGGTGTGTTCTAGGCCGAACGAACAATGTTTCATACGAACGAATAATGTGCCCATGAACATGAAAGTTGCCATTTTAAACTGGACAACAGTTAAGAAAAGCACATGGAGCAGCACGAACGTAATAAACATAAAGAATAGGAACACAGGACAACTACTTACATTTTTGCAGCACTCTCCTGATGCTTCTGTACTGCTCGTGCTTCCTTAATTTCAGGTCCGACCACCGCTTCCTGAGCTGATCTTTCAATTGTCGTACCCCGAAATTCCGGTGCAGACTTTTGACCACTTTCGCCATAATCTTGGCCTTTCTGACATTGGGGTTGGGGTAAGGTCCATACTTCCCGTCATAGTCGGCCTTCTTCAGGATGTCCACCATCTCCAACATCTCCCCAAGGGACATATTCAATGCCTTAAATCGTCTTCTTCTGGATCGGGACGTTTCAGGCTCTGGGCTTTCCTCCTCCTCGTTGGTGTAATTATCTGACACCTGCTGTGCATCCGCCATGTGCTCTTCCCCCACTGCGCCGAACGAGAAGGGGCGGGGAATAGACTAGAAAGATTGTCAGGGGCGGGCGGAGTTTCACGCATGCGCAGTGTTTATAAAGCGTAACATGCGTGCGTAGTACGTACGATCTATGAACGGAGGAAGGAGTAACGGAGGCGCCGATCGTGATAGCGAAGGTAAGATTTAACATTGGGCCTATGCTGCTTCTAGATTGAGGCCTGTATTTGCACAAGTTTAGAAGACTTTAGGCTGACATTAGGGTTTGTCTTGTGTTGTGTCTTGCAGTGAAAATGGATATCTTGAAGGATCAGGACTTTATGCCAATCTTCATTGATATGTTCAGGGAGCTGCCCTGTCTGTGGCAGGTAAACCACCCACATTATAAGAACCAAACAAAGAGGAAGGCAGCGCTGGATAAATTGCTGCAATTTGTGAAGTTGGTGATTCCCATGGCAGACATCACCTATTTGAAGATCCTAATTGGTGGCCTGAGGAGCACTTATCTAAGGGAGCACAAGAAGGTCCAGGATTCCCAGAGATCAGGAGCTGCAGATGACATTTATGTCCCCAGGCTGTGTTACTATGACAGGCTGCATTTTCTGGCAGGTCAGACTGAACCCAGGCCAGCACTCTCCACTCTTCCTTCCACGCTTCCTTCCCCCCCAGCTGAGGCTTCTGACGCCCAACCTGGGCTTTCCAGGCAGCAACATGTGGAGGAGCCCAGATTGAGTCAGGTATAGCATTTTTCTAAATATTGCTGGTTGTCCAATCAATGATGTTAAATAGATGTTAGTTAGGAGTACTAATTTATGATTGTGATATCCAGGTCCCTCCCCTACACCTTCAAAGACAAAGTTGCAGGAAGAGGAGTAACCTGGAGGAGGCTGCCATAGGCCTCTTTTGGAAGGCTACTGAGGCCCTCAGAACACCCCACAGTGTGGAGGAGGACTTTGCTGGCATAACTGCCTGCAAAATGATGCAGATGGAGGAGGGCCAACGACTCCTGTCTAAGTTCTTAATTTTGGAAGCTCTAAATAAGGGGTTGAGGGGCCAACTCACATGTGCAACCCACATTTGTCACCTCACCCATGGTCCTTCTCCTCCTCCTCCTCCAGGTCCTACTCCTCCTCCTCCTCCAGGTCCTACTCCTCCTCCTGCCACATCTCCAACACCAGAGCCACAGCCGGGAAGGAAGCGTGGAAGGAAGACCAGAGAGTGATGACCTGGGTTCAGTCTGGTCTGGCAAAATATGCAGCCTCTTGTAGTAGCACAGCCTGGGGACATAGATGTCATCTGCTGCTTTCCGGATCTCTGGGACTTCTGGACCAGACTGCACTCCCTTAGATAAGGACTCCTCAGGCCACCAATTTTGCCATAAAATAATTGATGTCTGCCCTGGGGTCCAAGGCTTCGCTAATTTCTGCTGTTTCTCCAGAGTTGCCTCCCTCTTTGTTTGGTTCTGAGCCCTTAATAAAGGAATTTTTGTTTCAATTATACTCGCCTATGTGTGTTTCCCTTCAAAAAGGACAGTTTGTTTGTGAGGAGGCAGGTACATTTCAAAAATACAATGTGAAATTAACAAGAGACACCAACACCAAGCAATCTCCTTGAGATTAAATAATACAAAATAATAATGGTGTTGTGTTAACTTGACACACAAAACACACACAAAAATATTCTGGAGTAAAACAAACAAACAAAAAAAAATAATAACATCAGCCTTGAAACAAATACAAACCCAACAAAAAATAAAAAGATAAAAATCAGCCTTGAAAAAAATACAAAACCAAAAAAAAAATAACCAAAAAAAAATTTTGTCAGATGTGACAAATCAAAATATATTGAGGGGATCACGATAAATAATAAAGAAATACGTTTGTAAGAACTCTGTGTGAATATGAGCAGCAAAACTACTTCATTCTTCTAGCATTATAAAGAAGAAGAGAGTGCGATGCATTAAACAATTTTTAACATTGCAGCTTGACGAAAGTGCTATATCCATTCCGAATGCTAATTTTACCAGACCAAGCTGTTCCATCTCGGAATTTCTTCTGAGCATGCGTGGCACTTTGTGCGTCGGAATTGTCCACACACGGTCGGAATTGACGCGATCGGATTTTGTTGTCGGAAAATTTTATAGCTTGCTCTCAAACTTTGTGTGTCGGAAAAAGTCCGAAGGAGACCACACACGGTCGGATTTTCCGACAACACGCTCCGATTGCACATTTTCCGTCAGAAAATCCGACCGTGTGTACGGGGCATAAGACTTAAATTTCAGTGCTTCTGATGAACTTTTGAAGATGAACTTCTCCACAATGCCTAAAGCTTTAGAAGTAAATGATGGCCTAGTCTAAATAATTTGAACTGATTGTTTAGAATAGGTAAATAATTTAGTGTGTCTGATCTCATTATAGGTATACATTATTGTAATCAGGTATTTTGGTGGGGTGCAGCCCATCTTCAAGGTAAAAAGAATAAAATAAAGACAGATTACATTAAAAACCTCTGCATTGTAGATTTTCTCTGGTGGGTGCTCAAATTTATATATATAATTATATACTGTATTTATACTGTATAAATACAGTATATATATATATATATATATATATATATATATATATATATATATATATTCTTTTAAATTCTGTAAATTGATTTTCTTTAATACTGTACTTGAATCTGATGCATGCCAGGGTAATGTAATCCTGGACTCTGAACTCTCCTTTTCGGCCTCACATCCAATCACTTTCCAAAGCTTGCCACCTTAACCTCCAAAATATGCACCTTCCTAACCAAGGACACCACAAAACTCCTAATCCACTCTCTGGTTACCTCTCACCTTGACTACTGTAACTCCCTCCTCATTGGCTTACCTTTACATAGGTTACCCCCCCTTCAGTCCATCATGAATGCTACTGCCAGACTCATTCATCTGACCAACCGTTCACTGTCTGCTAACCCTCTCTGCCAATCTCTCCATTGGCTGCCACTATCCCAAGAAATTTTATTCAAAATACTAACAACAACTTCAAATGTCATCCACAACTCAGGGCCTCCTGCTCTCAAGTTCCCTTGTCACCTTCTTCCATCCTTGCCTCCAGGACTTCTCCTGAGCCTCTCCCATTATATGAAATTCCCTACCCCAATCTTTGCAACTATCTCCTACTCTGTCCACTTTTAGGCAATCCCTGAAAACTTTTCTCTTCGGAGAAACCTATCCTCCTTTCACCTAAGAACTGTACTTTTATTTTATCTATATCAGCTCATCCCCCACAGTTATTACCTTTTGTATTACTTGACCCTCACTTTTAGATTGTCAGCTCTAACGAGCAGGCCTTCTGATTCCTCCTGTACTGAATTGTATTGTAACTGTACTGTCTGACCTCACGTTGTAAAGCAATGCGCACGCTGTTGGCACTGTATAAACAAATATAAACAGATATGATAAACAGATGCACACTGCCACCTTTAGGCTTATTTTATTAATGAAGTCTTCCACCTGATTCGGTTACTATGTAATTTTTGACCTGGTGCTCACACACTCCTTATTGTTAGTGGGGATTTAACCTGTCAGTGACAGCCTGATTTGAGAGCCAGCAGATGCTTAAAGCAAAACTTTGCTCACTTTCACTCCAGCGCCGCACTGCCCCAGAGCTCCCTGATGCCCCTGTCATCTTCAGCTGGGCAGCTTCCAGGGTTCCAATCTCCGGCCTTTTTATTTGGTGGGAACAAGATGACATCACTCCTGTGCATGCATGGGAGTTCAATCAGCTAGCCATTGCTGAACTTGTGCACTGAGGTGGACATGTGCAACTAAGTGAACAGTGGCAGATATGAAGGTAAGAAACTTTATGCAGAAGAGACATAGTATGTCTCTTCCACATTAAAACTCCTGCCTGTTCACCAACTTTTGTTTTACTTAAAGTTCTACTTCAATGTGTTGTATGCAAGCTGTTGATGATAGGACATTTAGTAAAGTATAGGACATTCTGCTGAGTAAAGTTGAGCAAAGGGGGTAAAACAAATTTTTAGACACGTGCAATTAGTTTCCCAACGAATCGAAATTCAGCTGAATTTTGCATCTTTCGGACTTTATAACAGAACAAAATTATATATTTTACTAATGAAAACAAAACAAAATTAATTTTACAGTGAACTTATAAAAGTACCTCTAACTGTCTTGATATTAGCTTCTTCTTGTCTTTTTGTAGCCCTGAGAGAGGGAGGGGTAGCACTTTGAGCCAATCAGCATGGGAAAGCCAAGGGATGGTCTCAATAATATATTGCTGCTCCTCCGCTGTTCATTCACAGGCGAGTCCTTGACATGGTTGCATTGCTTAAATACAGCTTCCTCTACAAGGACCTGCTGCCTAGCAGGGTAGGATTATAAAACTGGTTGAACGGAATTATGAATCCCTTGGCAAGTTGAATAGTTACCATGCATGTTAACGAGCATTTGTCTGGACTTTACCTTTGAATCAGTCTTCTGTTTCTTTGTGTTCCTGTTATACTTTAGGTTCACGTTCCTAATGAAAAAAAAAAAAAAACAATATTCACAATAACAGTTACCTGTGAAAACTGATTTATAAATATCACTCTCATAGAAATGGTGACTCATTTTCATTTTGAAGTGCACATTTATTAACCTGAAGGACTGGTGTCAGCTGCTGATAGGTAAAGCATAATGGGCCCTTGTTTCATTCTAGCAACATGCTCCTTTATTCTTGGCTTCACTTACACTTCTCATGCACATGAATAAAGGTTTCACAAAAAGACAGGAAACAGCACACAGATCAAAATGATTTTATCCCTGTGTTTATTTTACATAAGCTAATGAGTGGGAGATCTGAGCCTGACCAGCGAATGGTTAATGGAAAGCCGTAGCTTGCGCACATTTATTTTATACATACTGTAAAGGCTACGGCAGGATTTGGAGACATGCTATATTTGAAACATGTATAAAAGCTTGGCAACAGAATATATAAGACTGAGTAAACTTCAAGGTAATTTCTTTTCATGCCATGGTAACAAATTAAAACGCGCGTTGGGTAAACGATGACAGGTTTTTGTATTCGTCAAAAACCAGCATACTGGAAAATGTCTGCCTCTTAATAGCCAGTTTCTGCGTGAAATGGAAATGAACAAAGGAAGATAAAAGGCTTTGTGTTAAGGATGTATTAATGTAAACTGATAAAATATTTTGTATTAGTTTGTGGCATGGACAAACATAACATTTTTCACTGCTAATGTCAAAGCATACAAACATTTTTCAAACTGTATGTTTCTTCACTTTTTTATATTTAAAGCTGAAATCTGGGAACAAAAATATGTTTATTCAGATATACTCCTCTATAACCCAAAAGGATATAAATCATCTTTGTGTGCACCAAATGCCTTTGTCATTCTAGGTATTACCTTGTAAAAATAGCAGTGAAATTATCACTGTGCTGCACATAGCCTGGGCAGGGAGCAGAAATGTAGGTTGGACCCAGCAGGCTCCACTCACCACAGACTGCCTTCAGAGAATTATTGGGGAAGCGGGGCAGATACAAGACCAGTCACCCTGCATAAGGAAAAGGAGCTGAAGTGATCGATCTTTATCGCAAGAAGCTCTTGCACAAAGGAAAGATTCACACATACACAAATTTAACAAATACGCAAAGCACACCAAAATTCAAATAAGAATACACATTCCTCCTGCATTTAGACATTATTTGCTTAACCTGGAATTCTGCTCTAACCACTGCTTTATTTCAATAATAAAAATATCAACTGGTTGACTCATAACTGTAATTTTTTTCTTTAATGATAAATGGGGTGTCAGTAAAGTAATCATTCTTTAAAATAGTTAAAGCTATTGTAAAGGTAAAAAAAAAACATTAAAAAGAAATAAATAAATAACAAACATGTCTATTCTTACCTGCTCTGTGCAATGGAATTGACAGAGCTGCAGACGTGCACAGCGCTGGGTAGAATGAGGGCTCAGGTAAGTAAAAGGGGGGGGGGGGTGAGGGGGTGTGCTGATGGAGGAATGCATTAAGGTAAAAAATGTTTAGGCCTTAGAACCACTTTAACTTAACGGTACATTCCTGTCAAAACTAAAAATTATGCTTTGAAATGCATTCTGGGGACACAACCTACTGCCCCAGCTTGAGCTACTAATAGAGGTGTAGCTGTAGTGCGACATGCCTCTTCAATCAGTAGTGTTAGTAATCTTAAGATCTGAGAAGCTTCTTTGTAATACAGGAAAATTATTTTCAAACACATTCACTGCAGGATTCTTGCTGTCGTTTATGTGCAGGATCTTGATATATTTGAGAATCAGAGTGTTTCATGGCAAACCACCACCAGTTTTAAGTCAGACTTGGAAAATAGAATGTGATACTGCAAGCAAAGGGAAGGAATAAAAACAACCCAATTTCTGCAAGAAGACTGTGTTGCTTTAGATATGGTGGTGATTTTTTATAGCATAGATATATGTGAATTGTTAGATTTTAAAACCATGTGTTGTTTTAGAAGCTGGGCCTCTCCTATTGACATACTAACAAACCTGTTGGACTGCTTTGTGAAGTTTCTTGCAGGAAACAAGGTAGCAGGAAATAGGTGAAGGGGAATAAGACTTTGAACAAGCCAAGTGCTTGAAGAACAAAGAAGCAAGAGTTGTTTTGGAAGACTAAGGATGAGCTCCGGTGTGTTCGCAGACTCCACGTGCAGAGCCCGCCAAGAAGTCGGCACAGCGCTGCGCTAATCACAGGCAGTGAGACATTTTCCCAATGTACGGCTGCAGAGATCGGGAAATGTCTCACTGCCTGTGATTAGCGCAGCGCCGTGCCGACTTCCTGGCGGGCTCTGCACGAGTAGAGCCTGAGCTCATCCTTATGGAAGACAAACAAGAAAACTTGTTCTGGAGACAAAGGAGGACAGAGTTGATATGAGGACTTCAGAGAAGCAGGAAGCAGTCTGGAAGATCCTGGATTCTAGAAGATGACTCCATCATAAAAAAAGATCCAAGTTAAGTAACTGTTTAGTTTATGCCCATCATACATTGTACACACTTATTTGTTATGTAGTCATATAGTCGGTTAAGGCTGAAAAAAGACAATAGTCCACCCAGTTCAACCT